>NW_024080639.1:7681289-7886095 GCF_003009895.1 Hyaena hyaena
GCTACACATGGCCAGATTTCATTGTTTCTCATTGCCATGTAGTATTCCATCATATAGATAAACCACAGCTTCTTGATCCATTGGTCTGTTGATGGACACTTAGGCTCTTTCCATGTTTTAGCTATTGTGGAGAGTGCTGCCACGAACATTGGGGTCCATGTGCTCCTATGCCTCAGCATTTCTGTATCCCGTGGGTAAATTCCTAGCAGTGCTATTGCTGGGTCATAGGGGAGTTCTATTGTTAGTTTCCTGAGGAACCTCCACACTGTTTTCCAGAGGGGCTGTACCAGTTTACATTCCCACCAACAGTGTAGGAGGGTGCCCATTTCTCCACATCCTCGCCAGCATCTCAAGTTCTCTGATTTGCTCATTTTAGCCACTCTGACTCGCATGAGGTGGTATCTCAGTGTGGTTTTGATTTGTATTTCCCTGATGAGGAGGGATGCTGAGCATCGTTTCATGTGTCTGTGGGCCATCTGGATGTCCTCTTTGGAGAAGTTTTCTGACGTGCTTTGACTAGCATAATACACTCTAATTCAATCCGTGTTGTTGCAAATGGCAATATTTCATTCTTTTTGATTGCTGAGTAATATTCCAGTGTGTGTGTGTGTGTGTGTGTGTATACATACCACATCTTATTTATCCATTTGTCACTCGATAGACATTTGGGCTCTTTCCATAATTTGGCTGTTGTCAATAGTGCTGCTATAAACAGTGGAGTGCATGTGCCTGTTCAAATCAGCATTTTTGTATCCTTTAATACCTAGTAGTACAATTGCTGGGTCATAGGGTAGTTCTATTTTTAAAATTTTGAGGAACCTCCATACTGTTTTCCAGAGTGTCTGCACCAGTTTGCATTCCCACTAGCAGTACAAAAGTGTTCCTCTTTCTCCATATCCTCGTCAAAATCTGTTGTTACCGGAGTTGTAAATTTTAGCCATTGTGACAGCTGTGAGATGATATCTCATTGTGGTTTTGATTTGTATTTCCCTGATGATGAGTGATGTTGAGCATCTTTTTGTGTATCTATCAGCCATCTGGATGTCTTCTTTGGAGAATTGTCTGTTCATGTCTTTTGCCCATTACTTCACTGGATTATTTGTTTTATGGGGTGTGGAGTTTGATACATTCTTTATAGATTTTAGATACTATTTATCTGAAATGTCATTTGCAGATATCTTCTCCCACTCTGTCAATTGCCTTTTAGTTTTCTTGATTGTTTCCTTCATTGTGCAAAAGCTTTTTTTCTTCATTTGTGCAGGTTCATTCTTCTGCATGTCACTGTCCAGTTTTCCCAATACCATTTGCTGAAGAGACTGTCTTTTTTCCATTGGATTAGTCTTTCCTCCTTTGTCAAAGATCAGTTGACCATGTTTGTGGGCCCATTTCTGGGTTCTCTTTTCTGTTCCATTGATCTGTGTGTCTTTTTTTGTGCCAATACCTACTATCTTAATTACAGCTTTGTAAAACAGCTTGAAGTCCAGAATTGTGATGCCTCCAGCTTTGGTTTTCTTTTTCAACATTGCTTTGGCTATTCAAGGTCTTTTCTGGTTCCATACAAATTTTAGAATTCCTTGTTCTAGCTCAGTAAAGAATGCTGATGTTATTTTGATAAGGATTGCATTGAATATGTAGATTGCTTTGGGTAGCATCAACATTTTAACAGTATTTGTTCCTCCAGTCCGTGAGCATGGAATGTTTTTCCATTTCTTGTGTCCTTTTCAATTTCTTTCATAAGCTTTCTATAATTTTGTGTGTATAGATTTTTCACCTTTTTGGTTAGGTTTATTCCTATGTATTTTATGGTTTTTGGTGCAATTGTAAATGAGATCAACTCCTTGACTCTGTTTCTGCTGCTTCATTTTGGTGTATAGAAATGCAACTGATTTCTCTGCATTGATTTTATATCCTGTGATTTGCTGAATTCATGTATCAGTTCTAGCAGTTTTTTGTGAAATCTTTTGGGTTTTACACAGAGTATCATGTCATCTGTGAAGAGTGAAAGTTTGACTTCCTCCTTGCCAATTTGGATGCCTTTTCTTTTTATTGTCTGATTGCTGAGGCTAGGAATTCCAACACTGTATTGAATAGCTAGATAGAGCTGTCACTTCAAATGATGAGGTGATAATATATTTCAAAACTCATGTTACTTATATAAATAACATTCAGATATTCTAACCTTTTGAGGTGATTATAGAATAATTGTATCATTAAATTTTTTTGTGTGTATTTGTTATAGACCCATCAATTCTTTATGGTTGTGTTCTCCATAACAATTATCAAGGGTGTTCTCAAGGGAAATCTTTGACCCTTGTCTGATACCTTAGAAATCTTTGACCTAACAGCTTTGACTAGATAAGTGGAAATAGTCTAATTTGAGGTATAAAATGGTTTTCTCAGTATACATTTTAATTAGTTTGCAGTTAGCACTTCTGTCAGATTCTAAGTCATACTTGGAGAATACCAACAGTAGGTATAGTATGATATAACTATAATTAATTATCTCACCTATATGTTTCACAAAACAGCATCTTTTTTTTTTTTTTAGAATTTTTTTTTAAATGTTTTATTTATTTCTAGGAGAGAGAGAGACAGCGTGAGCAGGGGAGGGTCAGAGAGAGAGGGAGTCACAGACTGAAACAGGCTCCAGGCTCTGAGCAGGCAGTCAGCACAGAGCGACGCGGGGCTCGAACCCACGAACCCTGAGATCATGACCTAAGCGAAAGTCGGACGCTTAACCGACTAAGCCACCCAGGCGCCCCTCACAAAACAGCATCTTAAGTGCTTAATAAAAGCTTTTAAAATATCAGTATAAAGTAACAATAGAAACTTGATTTACTCAGATCTAAAGGAATTGAATTGGTTTCTGCCTGTGATTATGATTCAGTAGAGCATGTTAATAGATTATAGGGGGGAAAATAGAGTTAACTTTAAATATAAGCTAAAGTAATAATATAGTAATAATTTTCTTTATTTTTCCACAGTTCTTAGTGGTCTGTGTTCTAATGACTGTCCTCGTAAGATAACAGTAAGTAAACAAATCTCAGTTGTAAAATTTTCAGTGAAAATATTCTGCATAAGATACTCACAAAATAGTTATAGGTTATATTTAAATTGCTATTATTTAGAAGTGATTAAAGTATCCTTTAGTGCTCAGAAAACTTTCCTGAGAATAAAATACCTTACCTAAAAGATTCTTGCCTCAAGGTTCACCTCCTTTATGAAGCCTTATCTGATGCCTTGGAAAAATAAGCAACCTTCCCATCATTTATGGGTATAGGGCATACTACTGCCATTTTGGCATATATAATAGTTGAGCTCACGTCTCTATATTGATTCCCTCTCTATATTAGGTTGGCATCCCTTGAGGTCAAGAACCCTCTCATCTTTGTATACCTGGTACACAGCCCAAGGTCAAGCATATAGTAGATAATTAATGAATATTTCTTTGGTATAGTCTTAATATTGTCTTCCTGTGTTTCAATGAAATAACAAAGTGTTAAAATAATTAGGCTCAGTTTTTTAAATTCCCAGTTCATATAAATTGTAATAAGAATATTATATTGTGTGGGAGTATAGGTGTAGGTGTATCCTTGCTTGCCTTCTCATAGTAACCCTGTTTCATAAGGAATTACCCCCCATGTAAAGATGAGGAAATTAAGGCTTAGTGAAATTAAATTATCTAATCATAGAGCTATGAAGTACTGGAACTAGAGCACAAAGCTAGGTGTTCTGATTATAGTCTCATACTTGATTGATTCATTAGTTGATGGACATTTAGGCTCTTTCAATGATTTGGCTATTGTGGAGAGTGCTGCTATGAACATTGGGGTACATGTGCCCCTATGCATCAGCACTCCTGTATCCCTTGAGTAAATTTCTAGCAGTGCTATTGCTGGGTCATAGGGGAGTTCTATTATTAATTTTTTGAGGAACCTCCACACTGTTTTCCAGAGAGGCTGCACCAGTTTACATTCCCACCAACAGTGTAGGAGGGTGCCCATTTCTTCACATCCTCGCCAGCATCTATATCAGTCTCCTGATTTGTTCACTTTAGCCACTCTAACTGGTGTGAGGTGTATTTTACCAGATCTTAAGTGACTTGGGTTTAACCTGGGGGAAAGGAAATGCCTAACTTTAAACCCCTCTGGCCTTCCTGTCTGGCCCAAGGGGGACGGAAAGCTAAGAAGCACATGTGTACATCGCATCCTAGGGATATAGGCTCACTAAAAGCTGAGACCTAATCATAGGACTATAGGATGCATTTTTTTAACTCCTGCTCCTTACCATCACATTAACTGGGCTCCTGTCTCATTACAAGATTACAGGTAAAAGAACTGCAAGCCTCAGACTCTGTTTAAAGAAGTCTGGAGAAAAACACAAAGATAATAGGGAAGATTAAAAAAAAAAAAAAAACACTGGAGAAAAATGCTGCCTCTGATAGCATAGCTACTGCAAACAGTAAACACAATTGTTAGAGTTATCCTAGCTGGATAAACATAAAACTGCATGGTAAAGTCCCATCTACCTCAGTTCCTTTCACCCAATATATAATGTCTGGCTTTCAATGAAAAATTTCAAGGCATGCTGAAAGGCAGAAAACAAAGTTTGATGGACAAAGCAAGCATTGGTACAAGATTCAGATATAGCAGAATGCTAGAATTAGCAGACCAGAAATTTAAAAGAACTACGATTAATATGTTAAGGGCTCTACTGGAAAAAGTAGACAGCATGCAAAAGTAGACTGTTAATACAAGCAGAGAGATGGAAACTCTTAAGAATCAAACAGAAATGGTAGAAATAATAGAAATGAAGAATGCCTGGATACAGCTAAACAAAGGATCAGTGAGCCTGAAGATCTAGAACAAAAACTTCCAAAACTGAAATGCACAGAGAGAAACTAATGAAAAAATTGATCAGAATATCCAAGAACTGTGGGGGGGTATAAAAGGTATCACTGGATTTCTGGAAGGAGAAGGAGAGAAAGGAACAGAAGAAATGTTTGAAATAACATGACAATTTTCCAAAATTAGTGACAGATATCAAACCACAGATCCAGGAAGCTTAGAGAACACCAAACAGGAAAAATACTAAACACCTATATCTATGCATATCATATTCAATCAACAGAAAACCAAAGACAAAGAGAAAATCCTGAAAGTAATCAGAGAAAAAGAATGGGTGAAAAGATGACTGGGAATCCATATAAGATTATGATACAATTAAGAATGCTCATTTCAGGTAAAGACTATGAGTTCATGGTGGTACCAATATCTATATACACATCTGTTTATTTTTCTTTAGAAATGCCTAGGAGCTAGGTCTAGGATTAGAGAAGGTAAATAGCTACACTAACCCAGGGCTGTAATTTTGCTAGGCAGGTACAGTAGAAGGAGAGTGCTTTATGGGAGTTAAAAGTAATGGCAGGAGTGAGGTTGATGTATGGTAGCTAAACACGGAAGGTAAAGGCAGGAGTGGGCTTACTACAGGTCGAGACTAATAGTCTTAAAGTTGAACAGGTATAGTAATGGGAAAGAGAAGGCTGGAAAATAGTTTGTAGTCAAACAGCTGAATGGATGGCATTAAAATTTCAAAAGTAGGGTACCTGGGTAGCTCAGTCAGTTAAGCCTCTGACTCTTGATTTTAATCAGATCATGATCTCACACTTTGTAAGATCAAGCCCTGAGATGGGCTCTGTGCTGACAGCATGAAGCCTGCTGGGATTATCTCTCTTCTTCCCTCTCTGCCCCTCCCCTGTTCACAACTGCATACCCTGTCTCTCAAAGTAAATAAATAGACATTAAAAAAATGTCTAAAGTAAAATAGTTCTGGTAGATAAGGTCTGGAGTGTGGCCTGGGGTTTTCAAAATGGAGATGAAGGAATTTGAGTGGGATTGGTTTCTGATTTGAATAATTCTTTCTTTTCTTCATGTTATCAAATAGGTTACCTTTATCAGGTGGGAACATACTAGTAGCACAAGAGCCATCCAACTCATAAATTAACTCAAATGGTAAAGAATATCACGTGGTAGGTATTTTCCCTCTTAGTGTCACACAGGTCATAAACCTGATGTAAAACTTTCTACTATGTTTAGTACAAAACAATGTGAAGAAGGTCCACTTTTTCATAAAATACAAGAGGGCATACATTTGATACATGGATAACTGGGGAAGTATAATGTTCACTTGTTTTAGGTTGTCATAAAATTGTGATCTGTGATATCAGTGGGGTAGGAAAATGATATTTGTGAAGGCAGTTAAACAAGATCTGAACTGCAAAGAAAATAATAAATGGATGAATTGGAGGCAGATATGTCACCTATAAAAAAGCCCAAAAGTGCTGGACTGTTGGAATAATCATTGTAAGAACAATTCTGCAGGCTGAATTTTACTTATGTGACTTTTCTAAATGAAAGTTCTCCATACAATTAAAGTTGCTTTTATTTTAAGATAAAGAGAATGAGAACATTATTGATCTCAGAAGTATTACCTGCAGCCAACTTAATCATACAGCCTTTCCTATCCACTTTTCTGCCAGGTAAAATGAGTGTGTTTCATTTCAATGTTTTAAAGTTCTTTGCTTGACCATGTAATGGATATGGTCAATGACAGGAAGGAAGAGGAATTGAATATTTCACAGATTGGGTAGACAATGCCTGAATCACCAAGTTAATCTTTAGCCTCTGATTAATTACATCTATACTTTAAATTTTTTTAAAAACAGACTTTCTTTTTTTAGAGCATTACAAAATTAAGTAGAAAGTACAGAGAGTTCTCCTACATCTTCTGCATTCCCCTCCCCATGTCTCCCCTACTATACATCTACATTTTTTGAAAGCAGATGGACTTGAAAGGCACTCATATACATTCATAATGGATGTGATACATTGTCCAGATGTTCTCTTCAGGACTGAGGCACTTATTCCCTGAGCTCCTCCCAGTGTTGGCTGCTGATACACAGCTCAGTTCCTACCTGGACACTGTTTTCAGCCGAAGGGAGCTGGCTCCTACTAATTATAAGCTTTTCCTGGAGACTGCCTGCAGGCAATGTCTGATTAAGGCAGAATACAAATGCCTGGCTTCTCTGCCTCTATTTGGGCCATTTCTGAAGGGCCAATAACTGTTGGTTTGGAGTTGAGTCTAAATTAAATCTTTGCATGCAAATCTCTGGGTTAGGGTCTGTTTCCACATGTCTCAAATATGTGAAATTTCCCAATGTTGGTCTTGCAGTGCTTAACTGGGGTAGTAAAAGTATGAGACTATAATCAGAACACCTAGCTTTGTGCTCTAGTTCCAGTTTATAGGGGCGCCAGGGTGGCTCAGTCGGTTAAGTGTCCGACTTCAGCTCAGGTTATGATCTCACGGTTCGTGGGTTCGAGCCCCGCATCGGGCTCTGTGCTGATAGCTCCGAGCCCGGAGCCTGTTTCAGATTCTGTGTCTCCCTCTCTCTCTGCCCCTCCCCCACTTATACTCTGTCTCTGTCTCAAAAATAAACTATAAAAATTTTTTTAAAAAGATGTGGTTTATATATACAATGGAATACTGCATGGCAATGAGAAAGAATGCAGTCTGGCCATTTGTAGCAATGTGGATGAAACTCAAGGGTGTTATGCTAAGTGAAATAAGCCAGAACGAGGACAGATACCATATGTTTTCACTCATATGTGGAACAGGAGAAACTTAACAGAGGACCATGGGGGAGAGGAAGGGGAGAAAAATAGTTAAGGAGAGGGAGGGAGGCAAACCATAAGAGATTCTTAAATACTGAGAACAGAGGGTTGATGGCGGTGGGGGAGAGGGGAAAAGGGGTGATGGGTATGAAGGAGGGCACTTATTGGGATGAGCACTGGGTGTTATATGGAAACCACCTTGACAATAAACTGTAAAAGAATGAAATATCTACAAAGAAAAGATCTGGTAAAATAGTTTTCCTTAAGGGCAAGGTTTTAAGAACTGAGGTCTCTGGGCATATGTCAGAATGCTTACTTCCCCTCCCTGTGCTAGAAACATGAGAGTTCTTTATGTTTCCCAGTCTTCCCTATGAGAATCTGGTGGGACTTCTGGAGGTAAAACTCACAAGTGTGGGGCTCCTCCGAGACTGTTTACCTCTGTCCCCCAGAGTTTTGAATTCTCAAACTAGTTCCTATTGAGCTTCCAGCGACTTCTCCATTACAGTTTAAGTGTCCTAGCAGTACTAGCTCCAGTTTCAGTTATCTGCTTCTAGACCTCTGTTCCTAGTAGCCGTGATTCTGTATCCGCCCTTCTCTCCAGTTTCAGGGTAGCAGTTTGCCCTGTGACCTCAGTTCTCTGAATCTAGGGATAGTTGCTTTCTACTTTCTTCAGCTTTTTGTTGTTGTTATTCTTTTTGTGAGGACAGGAGTCAGGACTTCCAAGCTCTTTACAGGTCAGACCAAAAATTCTTCTTGCATTTTTTCTTTGGAAGATTTATTTTTAAGTTAATTTATTTTGAGAGAGCAGGGGAAGGGTAGAGATAGAGAGGGAGAGAGAGAATCCCAAGCTGTCAGCACAGAGCCCAACGCATAGCTCAGTCTCACAAACCATTAAATCATGACGTGAGCTAAAATCAAGAGTCGGATGCTTAACTGATTGAGGCACCCAGGTACCCCTCTCCTTGCATTTTTATCAGTAGTGCTTTATTTTTCTTTGTTATAGCTTTATTACACCATAACTGGCATGCAATAAACTATACATAATGAATATATTCAATTTGATGTTATGATGTATGTATTGTATATATACTATATATGTTTAAATGGATGTATATACATATGCATATACACCAGTATAATGAAACATATATTATATCTAAAAGTTTTTTTGTGCCACTTGGCCATCCCTCCTTCTCACCTTCTGACCCTCCTCCCTGTGCCACTCACTTTTCCTCAGTCACTACTGATAGCTTCTCTGTGAGTGTTGCTTTATTTTAAAAGTTGTTCTTGGTACTCCATGGCATGTATCAATATATCTTCACCTATGTTATTTATCGTTCTTTACCCTGAAATGTTTTTAATTTTTTTAAATTTAAACATCTATAAAAGTAGAGGTTAATATTAATAAAACTCCTTGTGCCCATACTGCCATCCAGCTCTAACACTGTCATCATATACCCCCACCTACTAATTCCATTCACAGCTTCCCTGTTATTTTAAGGAAAATCCATCATATCTTATACTCTGTAAATACTTCCATGTAGATCTCTCTAAGATAAGGACTTTTTACATGTTAGACCAGAAACTCCCACTTTTCATAAAAACTATTTTATATCCTTTCCAATATCCTCTTACATCCATCCCCAACTTCATTTCTCAGTCATTGACCTAGCTTCCTACTTCAAAGGGAAAATAAGAATGTAAAATGAGAATTTCTTCAACTGTCTTCAGTTACTTTGGGGAAGTTATTTAACTCCTGTTAAGCCTCATTCTCCACATCTATATAATGGGGAAACTAATTGTATTCATTTATGTTAGCTTCCTATTCCTGCTGTAACAAATCACCATAAATTTAGTGGCTTCAAACAACACAAATGTATCCTTTTACAGTTGTGGAAGTCAAAGCACAAATACACTTCACTGAGCAGGACTCCATTCCTTTAGAGACTTTAAGGGGAATCCATTCCCTTGCCTTTCACTTCTCAAAGCTACCTATATTCCTTGATTCATGGATCTTCTATCCATCTCTAAATCCAACCATGTAGCATCTTTATATCACTGACCCTAACCTATCCTGCCTTCCTCTTTCACTTATAAGGACTGTAGTGATTACCTTGGGTTCATCTGGATAATCCAAGGTAATCTCTTCATCTCAAGATCCTTAATCAAGTGTTTGCTTCAGCAGCACATATACTAAAATTGAAGTGATGTAGAGAAGATTAGCATGGCTCCTGGGTAAGAGCAACATGCAAATTCATGAAGCATTTCACATTCTTAAGGGAAAAAAAACCTTTATCACATCGGCAAATTCCCTTTTGCAAAATAAATTATCAGCAGATTTTGGGATAATGTAAACATCTTTAGGGGACCATTATTCTGCCTATTACACTCCCTCCTAAGGTTTTTATTAGGATTAGAAGAATTAATGTAGGCAAATTATAGTAGAGGCCTAATACACAATAAATACTCAAAAAGTGTATCTGCTATTCTTTGTCAATAATGGTTATTTCCCTGCCTCTATAATATCCCTGTATTAGTAAAGATAGTAGATTCCAAATTTTTGAGAAATGCTGGTGTTCTGTTTGCCTTCAAGATAAAACTAGAGGTCTATTTGACTTCATGACTTTTTTCTTATCATGTGAACCTTTTTTGATACATATCATGAATTTATGAAATATGGATATCAATATTTTAGTGAGAGTTATCATAAACATCTATGAATCAAAAGAATATTTTTATTCCTATATCCTGATTTTTCTCTTTAAATACCAAGCTAATTTTTTTAATCTTTTATTCTCAATATGACATATATTCTGTGTTAGTGGAGATTAGAGCTTCTTTCTCTGTCATTTGGTAATTCATTTAACCAGAGCCTGTTGACTTTTCCCACTTTATGGATTATGAGTCTTTAGGCAGGCATATGAGTACTCTTCTCGTTGAACAAAGAGTTGGAAATAGTCCTTTAATCTTCTGTATACCAAAAAATCCATCCATATTCCTTTTAAGTAGCTTCATGAGGATAGAAGAAGGATCTATTTTGCCTGCCAGTTATCCTAGAACATAGCACAGGGCCTGTGCTTACCAATTGCAGGTATCTTCTATAGCACTAAAATAATCTCTTTATCCATATCCATCCCTTTTGCTGTTTCTTTTTATTAATCAATGTACTAATTATGCTGTGGGTCCCACATCCTTCTCAGGGACCTCATTTCATTATTTATTCTACCTGGCCTGTGTGTGTATTCAACCTCAGCCTCTCTGTTGCTGCCTTCCCTTCAGCATTTAAGGAGTGCCCAAATCTCTCTTATCAATAAGAGCAGATATGCAATACTTTTCAGAACCTCACATCTTCTCCAGCTATTACCCAATCTCTGTTTTTACTTCCCGGTCAAACTTATTAAGTTGTCCACCATTGGGTCTCTCCCAATTAGTTACTTTCATATCCTTAACCCACTGTTGTAATCTAGCATTTGACCTGAGTTTGATTCTCCTGACCACTCCTAGGAACACTCCCCTTTCCTTGGCTTCCTTTATGTTTACCCTTCCTGGTTCCCCTTCCACCTCTCTGGCCATTCTCCTGTTTCCTTTGTGGACATTTCCTCTGCCAACCTGGAAATGCAGGTGCTCCTCAGAGTCTCACTCTAGGTTCTCTACTCTCTCAATTATCTCAGCTTCTCCCTGATTTGTTTAGTGGATTTTGTGTTTTGTTTTGTTTTGTTTTGTTTTGTTTTGTTTTGTTTTGGGTTATTTGGTTTTGCCTTTTGTATGCTGATTACTCCCAAACCTGTTTTCAAGCCATCTCTCCTGAGCTTCAGACCTTTATATCTGAGTGTCCTACAAGGAATGATAAAACTGAAATTCAGTGTTTCCCCACAAAAACTCAGTCCACT
Organism: Hyaena hyaena; assembly: GCF_003009895.1. Taxonomy (NCBI): domain Eukaryota; kingdom Metazoa; phylum Chordata; class Mammalia; order Carnivora; family Hyaenidae; genus Hyaena; species Hyaena hyaena. The sequence goes on from NW_024080639.1 coordinate 7,692,850, forward strand.
CCTATGTTCCCTATCTTAGTTACTTTTTTCTTTCCCTTAACCCCCAGATCTACTAAATTATTGGTCTCAACCCTTAAATATACTTCCTCTGTCCCATCATCATTTAGTCTAGGTAATCATTGTTCTTGCTTTTAATGACTGACTGTTGGGAGTTATCTGAGCCATCCTTCAAAAAGGTAACCCAGTGATCTTTCTAAAATACAGACCTTCAGTGGCTTCTCTTTGTCCTTGATAAATGGTCCAAATCTAATTTGCCCAGTCTGACCTAGTATGAGCTTTTGTTTACCTCTTCAGCCTTATTCCTTACCATTCCTCCTCACACCCACTCCCAACTCTTTCAGCCACACGTAATTATTTGTTCTGCCATACTGTCTCATCTCCAGCCTTTTGCATGTTATTTCTCTGCTCTGAAGCCTCCTCTTCTCCACCTTCTCCTAGATTCCTTCATACAACCTTCAGGTCAGCTTTCAGACAGTATTTCCTCTGAAAATCATTCCTGGGCTTCCCACTGACATAGGATTGGATACACCATCTGTTGTTTCTTAGCACCCTATACATAGTCCTGCTACTTACCACTTCTGTTCTGTAGTTGGTGTGTTATCTGTGTTCAGTCCTTGAAGAAGAGAGACTGGGTCTTGTTTATTATTCTGTTATTACTCCCTAACAACAGTGGCCTGACACATATTAGCACAATAAATATTTATATATGAATAAATGAGCTTTTCCTAAAATTTGGTTTGCTTTTTAATGAGCCTTCATTCATAAATTTACCATACCACCTCTTAACCACAATCACATATTCATTGTTAAGACTGAACATTTGCAGAATAAATTATGAGCTATTCACAAGAGAAATGCATTCTGCAAAGCCCTGATATAAAGGGAACACATCCCTTACTTATGTTCACAGAGACACCTCATTATGAGACAGATGTTTCAATTGTTACTACAAACAGATTTTTAATATACGTAGCAGAACAAGATGTGTCTTTAACATTTTTTTCATCCTTAGCTTTTATTTGTTCTGTGTAGGAATAATCTGAGAAAGTATAAGCCAATTAAGTTTCTCTTCATCTTTATTTTAAGCAAAATAATCTGACTTGGTGCTTTTACCCTCCCATCTTTAAAATTATACTAAGTTTTCCTAGAACAAATATTTATTGATCACAACAGATTTTTTTCTTTGATATCTTTTCTAAATATTATTCTATCTTTAATTCTAAGTATTTACCTTTTTCTTATCATACCTAACAATGGCGATATCATCTTTCTTGTAACAAAGATAGAAAAAAAATTAACTTTTTCTGCATTTAATGTCCTTTTATAGTCCTTTACAAAGGGAAAATACTTTGCAGTTTTAACAGGAAAATAACCAAAATTGAATAATTTATTGAATTTAAATGTCTTGAAGAAATGAGTAAGAAATAATGAAAAAAATTCAATATTGAACTAAATTAGGCAATATGGCTAACACTAATGAAGGTAAGGAAAAATGTCCATGAGTGTTTATAAAAAACATGAACAAGATAAAAAATTACCTGTGAGATCTATGAGAAGCCTTCAGCGAACATCATCCTCAACGGGGAAAAACTGAGAGCTTTCCCCCTGAGATCAGGAACACGACAGGGATGTCCACTCTCACCACTGTTGTTTAACATAGTGCTGGAAGTCCTAGCATCAGCCATCAGACAACAAAAGGAAATCAAAGGCATCAGAATTGGCAAAGAGGAAGTCAAACTTTCACTCTTCGCAGATGACATGATACTCTACATAGAAAACCCGACAGACTCCACCAGAAGCCTACTAGAACTGATCCAAGAATTCAGCCAAGTTGCAGGGTACAAAATCAACGTACAGAAATCGGTTGCATTTTTATACACCAATAATGAAGCAACAGAAAGAGAAATCAAGAAACTGATCCCATTCACAATTGCACAAAAAACCATAAAATACCTCGGAATAAACCTAACCAAGGATACAAGAGATCTGTATGATGAAAACTATAGAAAACTTATGAAGGAAATTGAAGAAGACACAAAGAAATGGAAAAACATTCCATGCTCATGGATAGGAAGAATAAATATAGTTAAGATGTCATTACTACCTAAAGCACTCTACACATTCAATGCAATTCCAATCAAAATTGCACCAGCATACTTCTCAAAACTAGAACAAACTATCCAAAAATTTGTATGGAACCACAAAAGACCCCGAATAGCCAAAGTAATACTGAAAAATAAAACCAAAACGGGAGGTATCACCATCCCAGACTTCAGCCTCTACTACAAAGCTGTCATCCTCAAGACAGTATGGTATTGGCACAAAAACAGACACATAGACCAATGGAACAGAATTGAGAACTCAGAAGTGGACCCAAAAGTATACAGCCAACTGATCTTTGACAAAGCAGGAAAGAATATCCAATGGAAAAAAGACAGCCTTTTTAACAGATGGTGTTGGGAGAACTGGACAGCAACATGCAGAAGAATGAAACTAGATCATTTTCTCACACCATGCACAAAAATCAACTCAAAATGGATAAAGGACCTGAACGTGAGACAGGAAACTATCAACACCCTAGAGGAGAAAGCAGGAAACAACCTCCTTGACCTCCACCGCAGCAACTTCTTACTTGACACATCCCCAAAAGCAAGGGAATCAAGAGCAAAAATAAACTGTTGGGACCTCATCAAGATTAAAAGCTTCTGCACAGCCAAGGAAACAACCCAGAAAATTAATAGGCAACCAACGGAATGGGAAAAGATAGTTGCAAATGACATATCAGATAAAGGGTTAATATCCAGAATCTATAAGGAACTCACCAAACTACACGCCCGAAAAACAAACAACCCAGTGAAGAAATGGGCAGAAGACATGAACAGACACTTCTCCAAAGAGGACATCCAGATGGCCAACAGACACATGAAACGATGCTCAGCATCCCTCCTCATCAGGGAAATACAAATCAAAACCACACTGAGATACCACCTCACGCCAGTCAGAGTGGCTAAAATGAGCAAATCAGAGAACTCTAGATGCTGGCGAGGATGTGGAGAAACGGGCACCCTCCTGCACTGTTGGTGGGAATGTAAACTGGTACAGCCCCTCTGGAAAACAGTGTGGAGGTTCCTCAGGAAACTAACAATAGAACTCCCTTATGACCCAGCAATAGCACTGCTAGGAATTTACCCAAGGGATACAGAAATGCTGAGGCATAGGAGCACATGTACCCCAATGTTCATAGCAGCACTCTCCACAATAGCTAAAACATGGAAAGAGCCTAAGTGTCCATCAACAGATGAATGGATCAAGAAGATGTGGTTTATCTATACCATGGAATACTACATGGCAATGAGAAACAATGAAATCTGGCCATGTGTAGCAACATGGATGGACCTTGAGGGTGTTATGCTGAGCGAAATAAGTCAGGCAGAGAAGGACAAATACCATATGTTTGCACGTATAGGAGGATTAGGAGGAACTTGACAGAGGACCAAGGGGGAGAAGAAGGGCGGAAATGGTGGGGGAAAGGGAGAGAGGCAAACCATGAGAGACTCTTGAATGCTGACAAAAACTGAGGACTGATGGATGTGGGGGGGAGGGGGGGATGGGCATGAAGGAGGGCACTTTGGGGATGAGCACTGAGTGTTATGTAGAAACTAATTTGACAATAAACTATTTGTAAAAAAAAAAAAAAATTACCTGTGAGAAAAATAAAGTCTATACTGTAAGTCAGCTATTTTTCTAACATTTTGGAATCATAAATTTCATATTGCATATTAAACCTCATATTGATTTTATCTAACATAATGTGATTTACAAGTTCTTCCAGTTTAGTTTTACCATCCAGAGCCAATAATGTAAAATATACTATAGTGTCCAGGTAGGATCCCAACCTTAAAACAAATCCTTAGATAATCAGGTCCTTAACAATGACATAAAAACCCCAAGATTTGTTTAGGCTACTGAACAAGATAGTCTAATGAAGAAAAGAGATGTATTCCAGCCCTGATTTTCTATTATTCAACAGGCATACAGAGGACAGTTAGTTTAAAACAATCTGTATAATACAATACCTAAACAGTATTGTATCAATATGACACACCATAGAATAAGAAAAATGAGCCAAAAAGTGTCCTTGTTTACTTATAGAATGCAAAATTTGAGAGATCACCAATATTTTTTCGTTTAACTTCTCTGAATTCTTTCCAATGAATATCAGATGTGACATTTGAAAGGTGGGACAATATGAGAGATTTGTACTAAGATTTTCACACAAAGTGAACTTACTAGATGATGGGGGTAAAGGGCTCAGCATTCCATAGGAATAGCTAATGTCTTAATTTTTTCTTACCAAAATTTATTAAATCGATTTATGAAATGTTTTCCACAAATATGTTTCTGCATTAAAAATAAAAACAAACTGAAACTACTATAAAATTGTATGTTAACTAGACTTCAATTTAGAAACAAAAACGGACGCCTGGGTGGCTCAGTTGGTTAAGTGTCTGACTTCAGCTCAGGTCATGATCTTGTAATTTATGAGTTCAAGCCCCATGTCAGGCTCTGTGCTGACAGCTCAGAGCCTGGAGCCTGCTGTGGATTCTGTGTGTCTTTCAGTCTCTGCCCTTACTCCACTTGTCTTCTGTCTCTTTTGGTCTCTCTCTCTCAAAAACAAGTAAACATTGAAAAAAAATTTTTTAATAAAAAATAAAAACAAAAACAGACAATTACAACATGACTGCTTCTAATGAGAAGGAGGCTTCATCTCCTAAGTCAGAAGTTGGCAAACTCTAAAAGAACAGAGAGTAAATAGCTTCAGCTTTATGGGTCACATGGTCTCTATCTCAGCTACTCAGCTCTAAAGTAAAAGCAGCTATAGACAATATGTAAACAATGAGCAAAGCTGTGTTCCAATAAAAATTTATAAAAACAAGATGCAGGCCAGGTTTGTCACAGGGGCCATTGTTTGGCAATGCTTACCCAGGGTTATACACGCAATGATTGCTTGACCACTTTTTCAGCCTAACACAAAACAATTGTACAAATGTGTTGTGAGGTGTATCCAAGAAAGTGTGGGTAAATCCTTGGCTTTGTAGTGAATGCAAGAGAAAAAAATGCTTCTGTATGGTCTGAGACCCCAAAATACTCAGAATATGAAATTACAATATACCAGATATCATTGCTGAAAATACGAGGTTTGGTCACCCATGCTTATGACACAATCCCTCCTTTCTCCCATCTCTTCAGAACAGGGGACACCACTCTTTCATACAGTTCAAGCCATCAATGCATGGTGGTGTACCTTATGTTTGGGCTGGCATCTCTGAGTATAACTTCATTCATTAAGGTTTATTTGTGGTTCCTATCCAAGTTTCTAGAGCCTTCACTCTCAAAACAGTACTTCTGAGAAACCATGGTTTGTGACCTAAACTGCATCTACCACACCCTGAGGTGAAACTTTCAGGCCACATTAAAACATGGTTGTGCACAATTTACAAAAATTTCTATGGGGAATTGATCTGCCTGTGTGTAGATGTGGCATCATGTCTTCAATCTTATTATTATGGGCTCTTTAAAACCCTCACATTCCAGTATAAGAAAGAAGATTCAGAATCATTGGGAACTGGGTTGTAATCGTGAGGCACTTAGAAACATCATTCTCCACAGAAAAGTTGCAAAACTGGAAGCAAGGACAAGGTGTAAGACATAGAGGATCAATGACTTTTTATGACTGAAGAGGTCATTATTGTATTCAATAAATATTTATTTATTCACTTCCTGCTATGTCCTAGGTGCTATACGAGACAAAAATCCCTGTCCTCACAGAGATCACAGTCTAGTACACTAGTACAGTATAGTAGTAGAATGAGATATTTGAACTGGGAGTGGCCTTTATGTTGTACAACTCCAACGTTTCACCATTCATATCACAGTCGATGTCAGTGGCACCCTCTGGAGTGGTAAAAGGGACAACCTGTAGTTTTCCATGGTGACCATAACTTGAGTCTTGAAGAACTAGGCTTTTAGTAGGTACAGAAGCAGAAGGAGGGCATGCCAGGTAGAGGAAAATATTATATGTGAAGGCATCATTTCTTTAGTGCCTAAGGTTAGCATTACTATAGGCCCTGTGGCTTCTAAGAGTAAATTCTTGTGACCTGAATTACAAAACCACATCACTCCTTCAGTCATTGAAAAGAATAGCTGTTGAGCACTTACCATGATCCAGGCTCCACTATAAAACATGGGGATACAATACAGCAGTGAACAAATCCAAAATTGTGCCCATCCTCATGGAATTCACAATCCAAGAACATATGAATAATTACAAGAATGATAAGCACTTCAGAAGTAAAGTTATAATTGGAAGAACGTACCTAGTTCAGGTAGTTAAAAATTGGAAGGATGGGAGAGGGATGGATGGAGTAAAAGCATAAAAGAAGAGAAGAGACTTGGATTATTTAGGAAATCAAATATCCACAGCAAAAACAAATCAAGAGTTTCTTTGAAGAAAGTGAGCAGCTCAAAAAAAGAAAAAAGACATTTAATACACTTCTTGCTAATTCTAGATGTTAGCTCTCCATGGGAATGTGTAGGGGGGAATATTGACCTCAGTTTGCATTCTATGATAGGAGAGGAATTTCAAAGAGAAAACAGTTCATTTTATAGAAACTCCATAATTATTCATTTACCATAGGAAGTTAAAAGAGATTATTTACTTTATATATTGTTATAAGTATTCCCATTTATAGTAAGCACCTTTTCCTTATCCCATGGATATGGAAAACATTAAACATATCATTGTCACATAAACCTTACATTAGAATGAGCATCCATATCAGACTTCTTAGAATTTTATAATTTCTACCTTATTGCTTTTTCTGTTGAATAGAACAAGGGAAAGAAAACACTACCCAATGGACAAATCCAGCTTCCTGCCTGTTTTTGTGAATTAAATATTATTGGAACACAACCACATTCATTTATTTGCATATTATCTATGGATACTTTAATGCTATATCAAAGTAACTGCCAATGCAAGACCTTATGGTCCACAAAGCCTAAGGTATTTACTGTTTATATGTCTCTGTAGAGAAAAAGTTTGCGGACATCTGGGCAGAATAACAATAAAAGTAAAAGTTACTCTCATCTTTCTCTGATTAACTAAACTTTTTAAGATAGCACCCTAAATATCCATTCAATCAAATATTTGCTCTTTCAGAGATGTTCCCTCCAAATCATTTTAAATTGTCTTTTGTGACACTGCATAAGCTATAAGATTCTTTCATTTGAAATACTCTTGTATATTGCTCAAGATAGGAGTGCTCCCATCTACATGATTGTTCTTTATCTCAATTTAAATCACTTGCAAATTAAAATTTGCTTGCAAATTTAATAAAGGTTAATGCTGAAATATCCATATTTTCTAATGTATACTACTTGCTTTCTTGCTTGTCAAGGGAATTCTACTCCCACGCATATTCCAACAAGATCCTACACTTCACTTAAAACATCTGATAGACAGTCCTTAAGAGGAAAAGGTCATGCTATTTTGTAGTTACAGATGGAAAATGATTATGCTCCTGTCATAATAGTATAGGCCACGTGAAAGCACTTACACGGTAAATACTTTCAGATCATGCCTTTTAAGAGCTAAATAATTTAATGTAAATCTAAACATTTCAGATTATATATATAACATAATTCAGAAAGCTTAATTCCCAACTTGAATCTCACTGCCTTTTAAGTCTATGAAATTTCAATTCTGTGAACCTCATTTTACTGATTTGCAAAATTTGTATTGGTTAAGAAAGGTGCCTTGCCACTATAAAAAATAAATAAATAAATTCTGCACCACTACAAGCAATTGAAAGGAAGAAGAAGTGTCTCAAACAGTGTTTTTTGTGTACCCAACTGAATCAATGATTTTATTCTCTTGTATTCAATCAAATCCAATCATCAACCAAAAAACTTAGGATATACTAAATACTCTCATAAACTGCCAATTTTTATAAAGTATACAAAATGTAGTCCTAGGAGATAAGTGGGTTCTCCAAACAACTGGCATCAGCATCTCTGGAAAGTTTAAGAAAAGAACATCCACAGGGCTCACCCAGACATATGAAATAACATCTGGGGATGCACTCAGTCAGTCTGTATTTTTACAGTTATTCCAGGTATTCCAGTGCTCTCTAAAGTTTGAAGGTCCAGTCCTCAGCTCTAGACTTTTGGGAAAGGGATTTACTGTAGGCCAACTTTGTCTTACACAGCAATTATGTATACTCGGAAGTGAAATTTTATTCCAAAGATATTTTTGCAAATAAATTATTCATGTAGTTTTAGAATCCTAAATAAAGAAAATGAGAAGGTAAACTTGACAAATGTTTCTGGTTGTGATTAAAATAATTTTGCTCACTCAATAGTTCAGCATAACTGAAATTGAGATTTTATTACCAAAATTAAAAAATAATAATGCGTATATATTGAGTACTTACTGTGTGCCAGGCACTGTTCTAAGTACTTTACACATACTTATTCAGTCTTCACTATAATCCTATGAGAGAGGTTCTTTGATTATCCTTAATTTAAGATGAGGGAACTGAAACAGGGAGAAGTTAAATAACCTGCCACAGATCACACAGAAAATGAATTAAAGAGGAGAAATTTGAATCCATATTGTCTGACTCTAAAAACTATTATTATTTTCAGAATTCGAAAAGCTAATATGTAAAATATATTCAATGTATGGAATAACTCAAAGGCCTAAAATTATTATATTAATTAGCTCAAACTACCATGACAAAATATGATAGAAATTTATGTTCTCACAGTTACGGAACCTGAAAGTTTAAGATCAGGGTATCAGTATGGTCACTTGTTTTGATGGAGGCTCTCTTCCTGGCTTGCCAAGGGTCACCGTCTTGCTATGTATTCATATGGCCTTTCTAGGTTTGAGCACATGGAGAGAGAGTGAGAGTAAGCTCTGTGGTGTCTCAAGGGTTCCACTCTCATGACCTCTCTAACCCTAATTACCTTCCAGATATTATCACATTAGGAGTTGTGGCTTCAATGTATAAATGTGGAGTGCAGACAAACATTCAGTCCATAACATATCAAAATTTATTTCAGAGAAAGTGTGAGGAAGAAATTAATATGAAATTCACAAATGTGTTATGCATCATTCCTGATTGACAGTTGCATAGTTTGGGCTCCTGGCATATCTTTTCAGGATTCACCTAAAGGAATTTAAGATGTATATGTAAATACTTACATGAACTAGAGGAATTATTTCAGAAATTCTTAATCCTTTTAAATTGAAAATTCCTTAATATTAAAAATAAGCACTCCCCAAATTATAAATTTATAAAAATTCAGATTTGCTTTGGAACAGCATTAATATAAAACAGGTATATAAAAGATACTATAGATATAGCAATACTCCTAGCATTTCTACTGTATTAGAAGAGACACAGAGTAAAAATTATTCCAGATATCTTGGCACTTGTAGCAGCATGATCATTTTTTAGTACATTCTGTACTGAATATTCATACAAATGCTAAATGGCACTGTCTTGGAAAAAAAAATTCTGAAAACATGTAATGCTATGACATATAGGGTAAGAGACCAAAAAGACTTTAGGCAGAGGTATCAGTCATATCATTTCAAATGAGGAAGGCAAAGTAGGATTTATTACTCATTATGTACACAGCAGTTCTCAAACTTCTTGGTCTGAGGACCCAAAAGAGTTTTCTTTGAGTTTTGTCTATCACTCTTACTCTATTTGAAATTAAAAACAAATAATTGTTAATGTTTCTATTAATTTGTTTAAAAATAACAATAAACCCATTGTATGTTAATATAACCTATATTTTATGAAAAAAATAACTATATTTTCCAAATTAAAAAATTAGTGTAGTGGCATTGCTTTACATTTTTGTCATATCTCTTTCATGTCTGGCATAATAGAAGACAGGATACTCCTATTTCTTTTTGCTTTCAGTTTTTTCTTGTCTTGGTTTAAAGGCCTGAGAAAATTTAACCTCTCTCACATTTATAATAGAAAATGGGGATGTTTGATTTCCTGTTCAGATTGATATTATACTGAAACTGAACAAATGGCAGTTACTCACAGGTTGCTTATAATTAGGAATTTGAAACCATATCAGTGAATTTTTCCTAATCTGTTACATTACCCACTGGTTATTTAGAAGTCTGTTGAATAATTTCCATACATTTGGGAATTTACATTTATTGAGGCTTGTTTTATGGTCTACTTCTTGGTCCCCCCTGGAGAATGTTCTATGTGTGCTTGATAAGAATACGCATTCCACTGGAGGTGAGTGCAGTATTCTTTACACATGTGCTATGTCTAACTGATTTACAGTAATGTCATCTATTTCCTTGTTGAACTTCTGCCTCATCGTTCTATACATTAATAAAAATGGTATATTAATAATTATAATAGTATCCAGCCATTATTGCTGAATTATTTATTTCTCCCATCAATTCTTTATGTATTTTAGAACTGTGTTGTTAGGTACATTTATAATTATGTCTCCTTTTGTCATTATAAAATGTCTTTTTTGTCTCTACTGACAAATTTTGTGTTAAAGTATATTTTGTCTTAAAGTGTAGTATGGCCACTCCAGCTCTAATCTGGTTACCATCTAGATAGGATTTTAATTCCCTTGTTTCTTATACTCTATTTTTTTAACTTATTTTCTTAGTAGTTTCTCTCAGAATTAGTTTCCATCTTAGAAACAATCTACTTCATATTAATACCAATTTAATTTCAATAGCATAAAAAAACTTTGCTCCAGTGTACCTCAGTTTACTGCCCCCCTTCTGTTCTTCTACTGTCAGACAAATTACATCTTCATGCATTATGTACCCAACAAAATGGTTTTTTAATTATTGTTTTATGCAATAGTATTTTAGATTAAATAGAAGAAAAAATTACCCAAAAAAATACATTTATACCATCTGGTATATTTACCTGTAGTATTTACTGGTACTTCTTATTTATTTGTATGGATTTGAGTTACTCTCTGGTAGATTTTCAGTTCAACCACAAGAACTCCCTTTAGAAATTCCTGTTAGGTGGCTTAATAACCAATTCTCTCAGTTTTTATCTCACAATGTGTTAATTTCCCTTTCTTAAAGGGAATTTCTTGCTGGACTTAATAGATTTAAGTCTACTCTTTTCTTTCACATTTTGAACATAATCATCCTACTGCCTTCTGGCCTCCTTGGTTTCTGATGAGAAATCAGCTGTTCATCATACTGAGAATCCCTTGTATATAATGGGTTATCTCTTGCTGCATTTAAAATTCTGTGACTTTCAACAGTTTGACTATGATGTATTCAGTGAGGTTTGACGATGATGTATCCTGGTGTGGATCTCTTCAAGTTAATCCTATTTGGAGTTTGTTGAGCTTTTAGATATGCAGATTATGTGTTTTATTCAAGCAGTTTCAACCATTATTGCTTCCTATTCTTTCTGCCACTTTTTCTCTCTCCTCTTCTCTGGGAATCCTATTGTTATTATTTTAGTGGTGCTTCATTTGTCACTGAGGCTCCATTCTTTTTGTTGTTGCTGTTGTTATTCCTCATTTTTCTTCTTTTCCTTAGACTGGACAATCTGAATTGACATACCTTCAGTTTTCTTTATTCTTCTACCAGTTTAAATCTGTTGTGGAGCCTCTCTAGTGATTTTTTTCATTTTAGTTATTGTACCCTAGAATTTGTTTTTTCTGTGTATTATTTCTATCTTTTTATTGGTACTCTATTTTGTTGAAACATTGATCTCTTAATTCCTTTCAGTTCTTTACACATGATTTCCTTTAGATTTTCAACATGTTTATAATAGCTGATTTAAAATATCTGCCAAGGGCACCTGGGTGGCTCAGTCGGTTGGGCATCCGACTTTGGCCCAGGTCATGATCTCACGGTTCATGGGTTTGAGCCACGCATTGCGCTCTGTGCTGACAGCTAGCACAGAGCCTGGAGCCTGTCTTCAGATTCTGTGACTCCCTCTCTCTCTGACCCTCCCCTGCTCACGCTATCTCTATCTCTCTCTCAAAAAAAAATTTTTTTAATAAAATAAAATTAAATCTGCCGAGGGGAGTGGACAGAGGCCTGAGACAAAGGAAGGGTGCTTGATCATGGGTTGTTGACAGCATGAAGTTCCTGTACCAGAGATTAGGGAGCTGGGTGAAGCCATTCCCACCTCTTCTGCACATGCTTATGCAAGCATGCACAAGCATGTCACATTGATCCACCCCTGTAAGATAAGTACCACCACTTAGTGGAGAACAGAGCTGTTACACCAAGCCCTGCCCAACTGCAGCCTCCAAGCACATCCCCTAGAAGACCAGCACAAGTCATTCCCCCTGCTTGGTGTGTAAACTATAGGGGGCTTCATAGTTTCAGTTCTAGGGGAAACTGGATGTAACTTTATTCAGGTTTCATTCTGTTTCCTAGTTCATTTATTTGTTTGTTTTCCTTGCTTCCTTTTTTCTTAATAGGTTTTCTTTTTTCTTTTCTTCCTCATTCTTGGATACAGAAAGAGGAATTTTACTTCTACTTTTTTAAGTTTTTTATTCTATTTTATTTGCTTTATTTCATTCTATAATTTTTTTAACTTTTACATTTTTTCTTACCATTTTTTTCTTTTATTTCTCTTTTTTCTCTAGTCTATCAAGCTTCTTTCAACAAGCAGACCAAAACACACCTAGGCTTTAGCTTCCTTTATTTGATGTTTTCTTTTGTTTCTAATTTATTTTTTATATTATTAATTTTTTCTTCCTCCAAAATGACAAGATGAAGGAATGTACCCCAGAAGAAGTAACAGGTAGAAATGACAGACAGGGGCATAATCAACACAGATACAAACAAGATGTCTGAACTAGAATTTAGAACCATGATAACAAGAATACTGGCTGGGGTTGAAAAAGCATAGAAGCCCTTTCTATGAGGATAAGAGAAATAAAATCTAGTTTAGACAAAATTAAATATGCTATAACCAAGATTCAATCTTGAATGGATGCCACACATCAAGGATGGATAAAGCAGAGCAGCAAATCAGCAATATGAATGAGAAAATTATGTAGAATAATGAAGCAGAAAAAAGGAGAGAAACAAAAGCAAAAGATCATGATACAAGATTTAGAGAACTCTATGACTTACTGAACAAAAATAAGATACAAATCATAGGAATCCCAGAAGATGAAAGAGAAAAAGGAGCGGAAGGTTTATGTGAGCAAATTCTAGCAGAAAACTTTACTAATCTGGGGGAGAACACAGACATCAAAATCCAAGAAGCACAGAGAACTTCCATTAGATTCAACAAAATCCGACTTTCTCCAAGGCATATCATAGCCAAATTCACAAAATATACAGACAAGGAAAGAATTATGAAAGCAGCAAGGAGAAAAAAATCCTTAACCTACAAAGGAAGACATACCAGGTTCACAGCAGACCTAGCCAAAGAAACGTGGCATACCGGAAAGGAGTGGCAGGAGATATTCAATGTGCTAAATCGGAAAAATATGCAGCCAAGAGTTCTTTATTCATCAAGGCTGTCATTCAAAATAAAAGGAGAGATAAAAAGTTTCCCAAGCAAAAAATAAAGGAGTTCATGACTCCTAAACCAGCCCTGTAAGAAATTTTAAGGGGGACTCTTTGAGTAGAGAAAATACAAAACAGTACAAAAAAGACAAAAAGCAACAAAGACTAGATAGGAAAGACCATAGATCATCACCAGAAACACCAACTCTACAGGCAACACAATGGCAATAAATTCATTATCTTTCAGCACTTGAAATGTCAATGGAATAAACGCTCCAATCAAAAGACAAAACAAAAGGGGCGCCTGGGTGGCTTAGTCGGTTAAGCGTCTGACTTTCGCTTAGGTCATGATCTTGCAGTTCGTGGGTTCGAGCCCCGCGTCGGGCTCTGTGCTGACTGCCAGCTCAGAGCCTGGAGCCTGTTTCAGAGTCTGTCACTCCCTCTCTCTCTGACCCTCCCCTGCTCACGCTGTCTCTCTCTCTCTCCTAGAAATAAATAAAACATTTAAAAACTTTAAAAAAAAAAAAGACAAAACAAAAGATAACAGAATGGATAAGAAAACGAGATCCATCTATATAATGGTTACAAGAGACCCATTTTAGACCTAAAGACACCTTCAGATTGGAAGTAAAGGGGTGGAGAACCATCTGTCATGTGAATGGTCACCAAAAGAAAGCCAGAGTAGCCATACTTATATCAGACAATCTAGATTTTAAAATAAAGACTATAACAAGTGATGAAAAAGGGCATTATATCATAAGGGGTCCATCCACCAAGAAAACCTAACAATTGTAAACATCTATGCCCCCAACGTGAAAAACCCAAATATACAAATCAATTAATCACAAACATACAGAAACTCATTGATAATAATACCATAATAGTAGAGGATTTCAACAGCCTGCTTACCACAATGGACAGATCATCTAAACAGAAAATCAACAAGGAAATAGTGGCTTTGAATGATACACTGGACCGGATGGACTTAACAGATATATTCAGAACATTTCATTCTAAAGCAGCAGAATACACATTCTTCTTGAGTACATATGGAACATTCTCTAGAAGAGATCACATATTGGGAGACATATCAGCCCTAAACAAGTACAAGAAGATAGAGATCATACCATGCATATTTACAGGCCACAACGCTATGAAACTCAAAATCAACCAACCACAAGAAAAATTTTGAAAGACAATAAATACAGCATCCTATTAAAGAATGAATGGGCTAACCAAGAATTTAAAGAGAAAATTAAGAAATACATGGAAGCTGATAAGTATACCACCACAGCCCAAAGCCTCTGGGACAGAGCAAAAGCAGTCATAAGAGGGATGTATATAGCAATCCAGGCCTTCCTAAAGAAGGAAGAAAGGTCTCAGATACACAACCTAACCTTATACCTCAAAGAGCTAGAAAAAGAACAGCAAAGAAAACTCAGAACCAACAGAGTACAGGAAATACTGAAGTTTAGAGCAGAAATCAATGCTATCAAAATAAAAAAACAAAAACAATACAAAACAAAATAAACAAACCAACAAATTTAAAAAAGGAAAACAGAAAAACAGAGCAATGAAACCAGAATCTGGTTCTTTCAAAGAATTAACAAAATTGATTAAACCGCTAGCCAGTTTGATCAAAAAGAAAAAGGAAATGACCCAAATAAATAAAACCAATAATGAAAGGAGAGAGATCACAACCAACATTGCAGAAATACAAACAGTAATAAGAGACTATTATGAGCAGTTATATGCAAATTATTTGGGCAATCTGGAAAAAATGGACAGATTCCAAGAAACATAAACTACCAAAACTGAAACAGAAAAATACAAAAAAAATTCTATTTTCTACAGATCCATAACCAGTAAAGAATTCGAATTAGTAATCCAAAATCTCAAAAAAAACAAGAGTTCAGGGCCAGATGGCTTTCCAGTGGTATTCTACCAAACATTTAAAGAAGAGTTAACACTTTTGAAGCTGTTCCAAAAAATAGAAAAAGAAAAACTTCCAAACTCACTCTTTGAAGCCAGTATTACCTTGATTCCAAGGTAGTGGACAAAGACTCCACTAAAAAAGGAGAACTACAGACCAATTTTCCTGATGAACATGGATGCAAAAATTCCTAACAAGATACTAGCCAACTGGATCCAACAATACATTAAAAGAATTAATTCACCACGACCAAGTGGAATTTATACCTGGATGCAGGGCTGGTTCAATATCCACAAAACAACCAAAGTGATACATCACATCAATAAAAGAAAAGACAAGAACCACGTGATCCTCTCAATAGATGCAGAGAAGGCATTTGACAAAATAAAGCATCCTTTCTTGATAAAAATCCTCAAGAAAGTAGGGATAGAAGGATCATACCTCAAGATCATAAAATCCATATATAAAAGACTCATCTCTAACATCATCCTCAATGGGGGGAAACTGCGAACTTTCCCCCGAAGGTCATGACCACGACAGGGATGTCCACTCTCCCCACTATTATTCAGCATAGTATTGGAAGTCGTAACCTCAGTAGTCAGACAACACAAAGAAATAAAAGACATCCAAATCAGCAAGGAGGAAGTCAAACTTTCACTCTTCACAAATGACATGATGCTCTATATGGAAAACCCAAAATATTCCACAAAAAACTCCTAGAACTGATTCATGAATTCAGCAGAGTCACAGGATATAAAATCAATACACAGAAATCATTTGCATTCCTATACACCAATAAGGAAGCAACAGAAAGAGAAATCAAGGAATTGATCCCACTTACAATTGCGCCAAAAACCATAAAATACCTAGGAATAAACGTAATCAAAGAGGTGAAAAATCTGTACACTGGAAACCATAGAAAGCTTATGAAAGAAATTGAAGAAGACACAAAAAATAGAAAAATACTCCATACTTCTGGATTGGTAGAACAAATATTGTTAAAATTTTGATACTACCCAAAAATCTACATATTCAGTGCAATCCCTATCAAAATAACAGCAGCATTCTTCACAGAGCTAGAAAAAAACCAATCCTAAAACTTGTATGAAACCAGAAAAGACTCCAAATATCCAAAGCAATCCTGAAAAAGAAAACCGAAGCTGGAGGCATCACAATTCTGGACTTTAAGCTGTATTACAAAGCTGTAATCATCAAGACAGTATGGTCCTGGCACAAAAACAGACACATAGGTCATTGGAACAGAATAAAGAACACAGAAATGGACCCCCAAACATATAGACAACTAATCTTTGACAAAGCAGGAAAGAATATCCAATGGAAAAAAGACAGTCTCTTCAGCAAATGGTGTTGGGAAACCAGGACAGCAGCATGCAGAAGAATGAGCCTGGACCACTTTCTTACACCATACACAAAAATAAATTCAAAATGGATGAAACACCTAAACGTAAGTCAGGAAGCAATAAAAATCCTAGAGGAAAAAACAGGCAGCAACCTCTTTGACCTCAGCCACAGCAACTTCTTACTTGACATGTCACCAGAGGCAAAGGGAAACAAAAGCAAAAATGGACTATTGGAACCTCATCAAGTAAAAAGGTTCTGTACGGGAAAAAAAAAAAAAAAAACAGTCAATAAAACTAAAAGGCAACCTATGGAATTGGAGGAGATATTTTCAAATGACATATCGGATAAAGGGTTAGTATCCAAAATCTATAAAGAACTTACCCAAACTCAACACTCAAAAAACAAATAAACCAGTGAAAACAGATGAAACCAGTAAATTCATGAAGACATGAATAGACACTTTTCCAAAGAAGACATCCAGATGGCCAACAGGCACATGAAAAGATGCTCACCATCACTCATCATCAAATCAAAAGCACATTGCAGTACCACCTCACATCAGTCAGAGTGGCTAATATTAACAACTCAGGAAAAAACAGATGTTGGCAAGGATGTGGAAAAATGGGAACCCTCTTGCACTGTTGGTGGGAATGCAAACTGGTGCAGCCACTCTAGAAAATGGTGTGGAGTTTCCTCAAAAAATGGGCAAAAGACATGAATAGACACTTCTCCAAAGAAGACATCCAGATAGCTAACAGACACATGAAAAAGTCTCAGCATCACTCATCATCGGGGAAATACAAATTAAAACCACAAGGAGATACCACCTCACACTTGTCAGAATGGCTAACACAAACGACTCAGGTAACAACAGATGTTGGCAAGGATGCAGAGAAACAGGATGCCTTTTGCACTGCTGGTCAAAATGCAAACTGGTGCAGTCACTCTGGAAAACAGTATGGATGTTCCTTTAAAAATTAAAATTAGAACTACCCTACGAACCACCAGTTGCACTACCAGGTATCCAGAAGTGCTGATTAAAAGGGGCTCATGCACCTCAATGTTTATAGCAGCACTATGGACAATAGCCAAAGTATGGAAAGAGCCTAAATGTCCATCGACAGATGAATGGATAAAGATGTGTGTATATATACATACAATGGAATATCATTTGTTGAAAAAAAATGAAATCTTACTATTTGCAACAGTGTGGATGGAACTAAAGTATATTGTGCTAAGTGAAATAAATTTGAGAAAGAGAAATATATGATTTCACTCATCTGTGGAATTTAAGAAACAAAACAGATGAACATAAGGGAAGGGAAGCAAAAATAATATAAAAACATAGAAGGAGACAAACCATGAAAGACTCTTAAATACAGAGAACTGAGGGTTGATGGCGAGGTGTTGGGTGGGGGGGATAGGCTAACATGAGCAATGGGCATTAAGGAGGGCAATTGTTGGGTTGAGCACTGGATGTTACATGTAAGTGATGAATCACTAAATTCTATTCCAGAAATAATCATTACACTATATGTTAAGTAACTTGGATTTAAATTTTCAAAAGTAAAAATAATAAAAATAAAATCTCCGCCTAGTAAGTCAAACATCGAGGCTTCCTTGGGAGCAGTTTCTATTAACTGCCTTTTTCCCTCTATGTATGAACCAAACTTTCCTTTGTGTCAATTTTCTGTTAAAAATCAGACATTTTATATAATGTGTTAACCCTGGAGATCTCTCTCCCAGGTTTGTTGGTGGTGGTGTTTATTGTTGTTGCTCCTGTTTTTTCAGTGATTTTCCTGTGCTAATACTTTAAAGTCTCTATGGTGTGTAGCCACTGAAGTCCCTACCCAGTTAGCCCAATGGTCAGATATGATTGGATAGACATTTCCTTAAATGAGATATTACGTGAGAGATTAGGGCCTTTGTGGTCTTTTGTCTGGAAACAGTGTTACGCATGTGTGTGGCCTCCTAGTCTCCAGAAATATGTCAGAGCTTTTCAAAATCCGTCTTTGAACATCTCATTTTTCCTTTTAAGATTTAGTCAACCTCTCATTAGCCCAAACTGATAGCAAATAAAGCAGTTGCTAATGATTGTTTTTAATAAATGTTTCAGTTTGATAGGGCTATCCACCCAGTGCAAGCTCTCAGTCTTACCAAATACTTAGAAAAAAGCTCTTCAGAAAGCTGCCAGACACATCAAATAGTGATTATTCTCTGTGGATGAGGCTTTGGGAACTACCAGCCTGTTCTGACCCTCCATTAGCTGCTAGGCTTTTCATTTTCATAGCTAAGGTAGTTGCAGAGCTGTTGATTTTCAAGGCTACTTCAGAGCTAGAGAAAGGGTTATAGGAATAGGACAAATTAAAATGCAGCAAAGAGCACTATTGTTACCAATATTCGGTTCTTTTCTTGAAGAGATACTCCTCAGATTCTTGCAAACGTTTGATTTCCAGAGTCCTGAAGAAGTTTATTTTGACCATTTTTTTTGCTGGTGTTCTCATTGCTTTTATTATGAAGGATATTTTTGAGGTCCTTACTATACCATTCTAGAAATGATTCTCCTCTACTCTATTACTTTAAAATCCATTGGTCTGTCTTGTACTTTGAATGTTCCTTTATCCATGAATGGTTAATGCAGATCTTCCCAATATTAACATATTTCATTATGTAATATTTTTAAATCATACTTGTTAGGGGTGCCTGGGAGACTGAGTCAGTTAAGTGT
This sequence comes from Hyaena hyaena, assembly GCF_003009895.1. Classification (NCBI taxonomy): domain Eukaryota; kingdom Metazoa; phylum Chordata; class Mammalia; order Carnivora; family Hyaenidae; genus Hyaena; species Hyaena hyaena. The sequence continues at coordinate 7,712,443 of NW_024080639.1, forward strand.
CCAACTCTTTATCTCAGTTCAAGTCTTAATCTCGGGGTTATGAGTTTAAGCCCAGCATTGGGCTCCACACTGGACCTGAAGTCTACTAAAAATTTAATTAAATAAATAAAATCAAATCATACTTGTTATGTCACCACTGATCCTATCAGAAAAGTTTTTAAGTTTTTAATATGTCAGGTTCACAGTGATGGATACAAGTCTTCTGAAATTCCAGTTTTTGGGGCACCTGAGTGGCTCAGTCCATTGAATGTCCAACCCTTGATTTCAGCTCAGGTCATGATCCCAGGGTTATAGAATTGAGCCTCACATCAGGCTTAATGCAGAGCGTGGAACCTGCTTAAGATTCATTGCCCCTCTCTCTCTCTCTCTCTCTCTCTCTCTCGCTTCTCTTCCCTACCCACTTGAGCTCTCTCTCTAAAAGTAAAAAAGAAATAAATTCCAACTTTCATTTAGAAACTCAAATTTTATCATTAACTATGAATACTGTCAGTCATTTTCCTACAAATGACAGACTTGCTTTGTTATTTTCAAGAAAATGTCGGCTAAATTGAAATACCTAAGTCTTTAGACTATCTAAATGTCTTAGTTAATTTTTCTCTACTTTATTGGGAAGAACAGTAGAATTTTGAATTCTGTGAAGTGTTCAAAGAATTTCTTGATCATTTTCTCATCTCTTCTTAGGATACTCATTAAAGACATTGATTTATTTGTACTCTATATAATTAGCCTTGATATATAGAGAAAATAAATCATTGTATCAAGGTGTGAGGAGTGTTCCAGAAATATACAAATTGGAGATACAAATACACAATACACAAATTGGAGACAAACCTCACCATTGTAACTAGGCTCTGCCAGTTATGTTTTTCCAAGCTGGAAAATAATGTATTCTCTTAAGTCTAGCTTAAGAGAAAAAATGTGGTGGAACTACTCATTAATATTTTCCAATCTATTATAATTATTATGGATGGATTTTATTCATTTTGATATTTATTGGGAAAATGAACTATGTCCAGTCCATCCCAGAAGGGAAAGGCAATGCTATACTCAACAGAAATGTCATAATAAGATTCTTATAGCTCTATTCTAGGTTGAACCAAAAGTAGTAAAGAACATTTTGCTTAAAATGTTCACATTTATATAATAAAGAAGAGATAATATAAGATGTTAGAAATATATAATAAAATAATGAACTATCAAACTATCAAAACATTTAAAGTGTTAAAAATTTCCTACTAACAATTGTTTTCTTTTGAATACTTAACAGGCTATCTACTTATGGAAATGTTCTTAAAGTACTGACATCTATATATATAATATACATAATATATCGTGTATATATAAGAATTATATATAAGAATGTTTTACTTATTTGCAATAGATTTGTCTGAAACTTCAAATGATCACTTACTTTCCTAGGCTTAACTGTTTATTCCTTTTTTATTGTAGCCCTTTGGAGTAAATCAGCCTGGACCTTATATCATGTACACAACTGTAGATGCAAATGGGTATCTGAAAAATGGCTCAGGTAAGACTTGATACAATATCCATAATACACAAAAACACCTTTAATCAATATATTGTCAAGGTAAGCTGGATGACAAAAATTATGTTTTCACAACCTTTATATAATCTTCACTTTTGATATTAAACTTAGTCTTTCTCCCCCATCAGATTAAAAACTGGTCCTCATGATAAATATACTAACATTCACTCCTCATATATCCTGATTATGAGCCATATTGAAGCCAAATCTTTATCCTTAGTTTTCAGTTGAAGTAACAGAGAAATTTGGAGAAATTACCTGGGTTATTTTGACCAAAATGTGAAGTGGTAACTTAGTTAACAAAGCTATTCTTAGAATAAGTAAAAATGAAGAATCCAATCTACAACTTAGACTAATTCTAGTTTCCTCATATGTGAAATAGAAGCTACAATGTTATATATAGTTTTTTTAATATGTGATTATAAAGAAAAACTTGTGTTTATATATTTGAATAAATAATAAAGGGAAATACAATCAAAACAAAAAGAAATAAGACTAAGTAAAGGATGTCTGCTTTTGACAGATGGCTAGCTGACTGACATGAGGTCCAAATCATAGTAAATACAAGTCTTCTCATTTCAATTACCTAAATAAGAAGAGGACCCCTAATGTATTAATGGGCTTCTTTGAAACTCCTAGAGTCCTAACCATGAAGAAGTATAAAAAGTGTTGCTATTACTCTTCCATTTTTAATGCACCAAAAAGAGAATCCATTTTATGACCATTTTCTTTTTATATAATAGCCTAACATAAGTCAAATATACAAGAGTGAGTTTCCTTTTTAGCTAATTATGCACATTTAAGATTCTCAATTATAATACTGCACAGAAACATTCCAAAAAACAAAAGCTGTTTAATAAGATTCACAGAGAAATTGACAAACTCAACTAAAATCAAACACTTTAATACACCTTGTTAGTCAAGAAAACTTGAATAAGGATGTAGACATTTTGAACAAATTACTTATCTGTGTTTTAGTTCAGATACATATCAAACTGTACAAAAAAATGTTTCTGGGACCAGTTGGTTTTATCTTTTATCAGTTAGTTCTTTTTGATTTTTAAGATGTAGATATTTTCAGTGCTAGGTAAGGTGTTCCAGAACACACAAAAAATAGATGTACTTATTTCATTTATAGAAAGAAAGTATAACTTAGGCAATCAGTCTTTCACTAACCCTCCTTTAAAATCTGGAAATAAACTCTCTTCCCACCAAAAGTCAGTAGAACTTGATGGTGTACCTCTCTTAAAACACCTACCACACTCTACCTTGTATCAATAGTTATATCTCTATCTTATCTCCCATTAGACTATAGACTCAGTAAAGACTGGTTCTATACCTAATTTTGTCTTTATATGCTTTGCCCATTCTAGGACACCCAAATGTTAGTTGAAATGCTCACATAAAACCAGTACAAGGACTTCTATTTCTTTAAAATAAGATTTGAGACAGAAAACTTGAACAGAAAACTTAACCAAAATAGATTAAAGTGAGAGTTCTTAACTGGTTGTAAACAGTTTCTTCATCTAACATAAAGTAGTATAAACTGTTAATAAAAATTAATAGATCTGTGGTTGTTTATCATTATAGAGCCCCTACTTTGTGCTGGACACTATTGCAGACTCAGTGTATAGTATCTCATTGAATTTCACAGCACCGTTGCATGGCAGTCCTCAGTCTACACCTAATGATGCCGAGGTTCCGGGAGCTCAAGTAATTTAACTTTGTCAGTCAACTCCTAACTAGTAGAGCTGGACTTAAACTTAGCACTTTCTAACTACAAAACCTATACATTCTTTTATTTTTCCTTTTTAAAAATTTATTTATAAAGTCAAGTTAATTAACATTCAGTGTAGTATTGGTTTCAGGAGCAGAACCCAGTGATTCATCACTTACATATAACACCCAGTACTCATCCCAACATGTGCCTTCCTTAATGCCCATCCATCCTTCCATCCACCTCCTCTCCAGCAACCCTCAGTTTGTTCTCTGTATTTTATAGTTTCTTATGGTTTGCCTCCCTATTTTTAACATATTTTTCCTTCCCTTCCCCTATGTTCATCTGTTGTATTTCTCAAATTCCACATATGAGTGAAATCATACATTTGTCTTTCTCTGCCTAACTTACTTCACTTAGTATAATACACTTTAGTTCTATCCATGTTGTTGCAAATGGCCAGGTTTCATTCTTTTTGCTTGCTGAGCAGTATTCCAGTGTGTGTGTGTGTGTGTGTGTGTGTGTGTGTGTGTGTATACATCAAATCTTCTCTATCCATTCATCAGTTGATGGACATTGGACTCTATTCATAATTTGACTATTGTTGATAGTGCTCCTATAAACATGTACCCCTTAGAATCAGCATTTTTGTATCCTTTGGATAAATACCTAGTAGTACAATTGCTGGATCATAGGGTAAGTCTATTTTTAATTTTATGAGGAACCTCCATAGTGTTTTCCAGAATGGCTGCACCAGTTTGTATTCCCCTCAATAGTACAAAAAGGTTTCCCTTTCTCTGCATCCTCACCAACATCTGTTGTTTCCTGAGTTGTTGATTTTAGCCATTCTGACAGGTGTGAGGTAGTATCTCAATGTGGTTTTGATTTGTATTTCCTTTTTGATGAGTGATATTGAATTAGAAGTCCTAGCCTTGGCAATCAGACAACAAATAGAAATAAAAAGGATCCAAATTGGGAAAGAAGAAACCAAACTATCACTCTTCACAGATGACCTGGTACTCTACATGGTAAATCCCAAAGACTCCACCAAAAAACTGCTAGAACTGATCCATGAGTTCAGCAAAGTCACAGGATATAAAATATACAGAAATAGGTTGCATTTCTATACATCAATAATGAAGCAGCATGAATAGAAAGTAAGGAATCGATCCCCATTTACAGTTGCACCAAAAAGTATAAAATACCTAGGAATAAACCTAACCAAAGAGGTAAAAGAGGTGTATGCTGAAAACTTATGAAAGAAATTGAAGAAGACACAAAGAAATGGAAAAACATTCCATGCTCCTGGAGTAGAAGAACAAATATTGTTAAAATGTCAATACTACCCAAAGCAATCTACATATTCAATGCAATCTTAATCAAAATAACACCAGAATTTCACAGAGCTAGAATAATCCTAAAATTTGTTTGAAACCAGTAAAGACCCCGAATAGCCAAAGCAATCCTGGAAAAGAAAACCAAAGCTGGAGGCATCACAGTTCTGAACTTTAAGCTGTATTACAAAACTGTAATCATCAAGACAGAATGGTTCTGGCACAAAAACAGACACATAGGTCAATGGAACAGAATAGAGAACCCAGAAATGTACCCACAAATAGATGGTCAACTAGTCTTCAACAAAGCAGAAAAAGTATCCAGTAGAGGAAAGACAGTCTCTTCAGCAAACGGTGTTGGGAAAACTGGACAGCGACATGAAATAGAATGAACCTGGACTACTTTCTTACACCATATACAAAATAAACTCAAAATGGATGAAAGACCTAAATGTAAGACAGGAAACCACCAAAATCCTAAAGGAAAAAAGAGGCAGCAACCTCTTTGACCTCGGCCACAGCAGCTTCTTAACTTTACATGTCTCCAGAGGCAAGGGAAACAAAATTAAAAATGAACTATTGGGACCTCATCAGGATGAAAACTTCTACACAGGAAAGGAAATAATCCACAAATCTAAAAGGCAACAGACAGAATGAGAGAAGATATTTACAAATGACATATCAGATAAGGGGTTGGTATCCAAAATCTATAAGGAACTTCTCAAACTCAACACCTCAAAAACAAATAATCCAGTGAAGAAATGGGCAGAAGACATGAATTGACACTTTTCCAAAGAAGACATTCAGATGGCCAACAGACATGAAAAGATGCTACAAAACCTACACATTCATAATGTGTATATTTCCAATATTTTTTAGTGTCATCTTGTAAAAAGCTTAGGGTATCCTAAAAAGAGGAAATTATCCCTAATAATCTTTGTTTCATTTCTATTTTAACCATGGTAACTGTGTAAAGTGAAAATGATGACTAAATTTAATTAACATAAACTGTTGTTTTATGATGTTTTTGTTTCTGTTTAATTTTTTGGTTTAGGCTTAAGACTTGTTCTTAATGATTTGTGTTTTGTAATGATTTCAGAAACAGCATTTAGATAATGGGTACATCCTTTGACTTTCTAGGAGGTTACTGATCCTAATTAGTTACATGACAGGAAAAGAGAGTCCATTTACCAGTGATGCTTTTTTGTGTGTTTTGTTTTTTGATCAGGACAAATTGAATTTTATTGTGCTTTCTAAGTCTTGGTTTTATTTTAAAGACCATTCGGACAGACTCTTTATATAGGAACTCCCAAACAGCATTAAATAGTAAAGTCAATGCTAGTTCATATCAGTGAGCAAGTATTGCTTCAGCTTTGATTCTTCCCACAATTTATATATATATATATATATATATATATATATATATATATATATATATGTATGTATGTGTATATATATATATATGTATGTATGTATATATATATGTATGTGTTTATAAATTCACATATATATGATTTATTGTCAAGTTAGCTAACATACAGTGTATATATACAGTATGCTCTTGGTTTTAGGGGTAGATTCCTGTGATTCATTACTTAGATAAAACACCCAGTTTCCCAACAAGTGCCCTCCTCAATACCCATCACCCATTTTCACCATCCCCTTGCCCCGCACCCCACCACAAACCTCCATTTGTTCTCAGTATTTAAGAGTCACTTATGGTTTACCTCCCTCTCTGTTTGAAACTAATTTTTCCCCTTCTCTTCTGCCATGGTCTTCTGTTAAGTTTCTCAAATTACACATATGAATGAAAACATATATCTGTCTTTCTCTGACTTATTTCACTTAGCATAATGCCCTCCAGATCCATCCACATTGTTGCATATGGCAAGATTTCATTGTTTCTCATTGACAAGTAGTATTCCACTGTATATATAAACCACATCTTCTTTATCCATTCATCAGTTGATGGACATTTAGGGTCTTTCCATAAATTAGCTATTATTGAAAGCACTGCTAAAAACATTGGGGTGCATGTGCCCCTATGCATCAGTACTCCTGTATCCCTTGGATAAATTCCTAGTAGTGCTATTTCTGGGTCGTAGGGTAATTCTATTTTTAATTTTTTGAGGAACTTCCACACTGTTTTCCAGAGAAGCTGCACCAGTTTGCATTCCCACTGGTTCCTGTTTCTCCACATTCTTGCCAGCATCTGTTGTTTCCTGAGTTGTTAATTTTAGCCATTCTGACCAGTGTGAGGTTGTATCTCAGTGTGACTTTGATTTGTATTTCCCTGATGAGTGATGTTGAGCATCTTTTCATGTGTCTGTTGGCCATCTGGATGTCTTCTTTGGAAAAGTGTCTATTCATTTCTTCTGCCGAATTCTTCACTGTTTTGTTTTTCAGGTGTTGAGTTTGGGTAATTTCTTTATAGATTTTGGATACTAAACCTTTATCCAATATATCAAATATCCAAAATATCTCCTCCAGTTCCGTTGGCTGCCTTTTAATTTTGTTGATTGTTTCCTTTTCTGTGCAGAAGCTTTTTATCTGGATGAGGTTCCAATAGTTCATTTTTGCTTTTATTTCCCTTGCCTTCAGAGATGTGTCAAATTGACCAGTGATTCTAACACACTGCCTGGTGTTGTCGCTAAGGGACATTGTTACTATCTTCTCTGTCCTTATAGGACTTGAGGGTACTCTTCACTAATAGTAGCCAACAGTGGTTAGTACTTAATCTTACCAGGCATTGTGCAAAGCATTATACATGGATGTTCTCATTTCTATTACTGAGTATAAAGTTTCCTGTCAGCTATATACAGTGCATAAAGCTTTTAAATTTTAAATACATAAGAATTAGAAAAGCACTCTAGTATCATAATAGTACATATATTAGTACATAAGGAAGAGGAGAAAAATTCTCTGTAAAACAAGGAAATGTTATGATCCTGTTACTCTGCTTTTGCATTTCTTTCTTCCTTGATTTAATGAACATAGATTTCCATTTTCCTAATATATTCTGAAGAAGATAATAGATATACCTTAAAATTCTAATATTTCTACAATTCTTAACTTAAAGAAATTACTTTTTAACAATAAGACTATAATTAAGTTCTGGTATTTTAACCAAAGAATTAAAATAATTAAATTAAAATGTATGAACAGGATGTTTTATTAAATGTATTGTTCTTATTATATTAATTTTGGTATCCTTAAACATTTTCCATGTAAGCAAAAATACTTTTAAAACTTTTTCAGTTAATACATAGTAGAGGCATTCTTATTGTACAAAACAGAAAGAATGGTTTAGTTATTTTCATAGGTTAGAAAACCTAATACTCATAGGCTAAACACTAAGAACCAAATAGTAGACACTGCCGAATGTTATTCTGTGACTATTGTTATTCCTTTTTGTTAAAGTAGGTAATAAGTATTTATTCTTTAATCAATAATTATTTTAGAATTTATTTTAGTGATATATGAATAATCTAGGAGATGAGACAGAATGGATGTTTGTTATTAAGTGTTAAATTATCTTGAGGTGCGCCTGGGTGGCTCAGACGGTTGAGCGTCCTACTTCAGTTCAGGTCATAATCTCACAGCCTGTGAGTTCGAGCCCTGCTCCAGATTCTGTGTCTCCCTCTCTCTACCCCTCTTCTGCTCACACTCTGTCTCTCTCCCTCAAAAATAAATAAACATTAAACAAAATTTTAAAAAAGAGTTGAATTCTCTTTCTCACCTAGGAAGATATTATTTAATACACTCAAGTAGTTTAAGGAAGGAGACGCTAGTAGTCTAAGGACTTCTTCAAATTGAAAACAGAAAAAAAAATTCCATAACATTGGCCAACTCAGGCTTAATTCTCATATTCAAAATACATATTAAGGACAAAAAGGATAGAGATTCAAACCTTATAATCAATTTTTTAAATGTCTGCTATGTTTCACAAGCTAATTGATATTCTTAAATGTTCTCTCCTAGCATTAATTCTTCTCACACTCTGCCCTGTGAATGGTAGTTATTTCAAAGGCTGCTATGCAGTTGTTACTATTAAATGAAATATAATAGGAAAGCACTTAAAGTTATTACCTCAGACAGAAATCTTAAATCATGTGGCAGTGCTCAACAACAGAAACAAAAACAATTCAAAAATTCAAAAATTGACTAAAACTTGGATAGATAACTCTCCATCAAAGATATACCAATGATTTATAATACATGAAAAGATGTTCAATATCACTGATTATTAGAGAAATACAAATGAAAACCACTATGAGATTCCACCTTACACTTATTAGGATGGCTACCAACTAGCCAAACAAAAAGCAGAAGGTAACAGGCATTAGTAAGGATGCAGAGAAATAGAACCCTGTATACTATTGATGTGCTATAGGCTGAAATTTATATTCCCCCAAAACTTCTGTGTTGAAATCCTAATATCCGAGGTATTAGAAGATGGGGCCTTTGGAAAGTGATTAAGTCATGAGGGCAGAGCCCTAATGAATGAGATTAGTGCCCTTATAAAAGAAGCCCTGGAGAATTGCCTCCCCACATCCCATCATGTGAGGACACAGCAAGAAGGCTCTGACTATGAACCAGGAAGCAGACTCTAAACCAGAACACAATCATGCTAGTTTCTTGATCTCTGACCTCCCAACTTCCAGAACAGTGAGAAATAAATTACTGTTGTTTATTAGCTACCTAGCCTATGGTATTTTGTTATAGCAGTCTGAACAGACAGACATGGCAATAATGTAAATGGTACAACCACTATGTAAAACAGGATGATAGTTCTCATAAAATTAAACAGAATTTACTATATGATCCAGCAGTCTCACTTCTGGGTATACACCCAAAAGAATTTTAAACAAGGTCTCCAAAATATATTTGTAAATCCATGTTCATAGCAGCATGATTCACAATAGCCAAAAGGTGAAAACAACCCAAGTGTCCATTAACAGATGAATGGATAGAGAACTTCTAGGGAAGATGGCAGACTAGGAGGATCCTGGGCTCAACCTGTCCCAAAGATACAACTGGATAATCCCCCACATCAGTGTAAATAATCCAGAAGACAACCCAAAGACTGGCAGAACAGACTCTCTATAGCCAAATGTAGAGAAGAGGTCACATCCAAGAGAAAGGGCAGAGATGTGGTCTGGAGCTAATTGGAACTACAGGACTGGCTTTGGGAGGAGGGACCCAGCAGCCTGGAAAAGGGAAAGAAACCTTCACTCACACCAGGCACCCTAGGCACAGAAGACTAATCCCCATGACATATGGCTTTGAAAACCAGAGGGGCATAATTTTACAAACTCTTGCAGTCATTTGGGGCTTAATATCTGGCAATTTAAATATCAGATTCAAGGATCTATAACTTCATCAAATTCTCAAATAGATCTTTTGTGTTAAAAGTAGTTAATAATAGGAGGGTTTAAGCGACATTGCATTTGGGGCACCTGGGTGACTCAGTCAATTAAGCATCTGATTCTTGATTTCAGCTCAGGTCATGTTGTCATGAGATCAAGCCCCATGTGGAGCCCTGTGTGTGGCTCCGCACTGAGTGTGGAGCCTGCTTAGGATTTTGTCCCTCTCTCTGCCTCTGCATCTCCCTCACTTGCACACACTCTCTCTCTAAAAAAAAAGAAAAAAAAACAAACAAACAGATTGAACTCTGGAAGAGACAGCAGGATGAAGGGAAATTGAGTCCCCCACCCACCCTTGAGGAGAAAGTACAAACAGCCCAAGGAGATTAAGCATAGAAGCAAGTTTGAAAAATGCATTGGGTATATGGGAGGGAGATTTGTTTACTAATCTCAGAGTATGACCTGGAGGGGCAGGGATCATTAGGAGACTTCTCCAGGAACATAGAAGCTGGTATACACCATTTCTCTCAATTTCCCCAGCCTAGACACACAGACACCCATGCAAAACAGCAAAACAACATACCCCACCTAGCTTGCTAATAGGGTGCCTCACCCCCATGTTCTCCTGTGGACCCATCCCTCCTTGTCCAGAATCCATCCAAAGTGGTGCCAGAAGCCTGACAGTATGCAAGAAGCCTCAACAGGCCAGCACAACTCTATAAAGTGACTCCTGCCCCTGGGAGAAGGAAACTTTGGCCCCAGCAATAGGCTAAGGACAGACAGCTGACTTGACTAAAAGCCCTGCCCTCTACCCAAAGCTTCTCAGGGGACAACACAGGGAAAGTGCTGGGTAGTTTGCTGCTACTCCATCCGGCAAACACCAGCGATGACTCAACTCAAGCCCAAGACAACCCCAAACTGGCCCACTAATAACACAGGATAAAAACCTGCCCACAACAGGCAGAAAAACCACTTCAGACAACTGGACTAAAAACACATGCGGCTTAGCCACAGCAGTAGGCGCACACAGCACATATAGGAGACACCCCTGAAGTGCCAGGTTCTGGTGAAAAAGAGATGTTGCAAAGCAAGACCCTACAGTATCTCTTCTTAAGGCCACTACTTTCAAGAGCAGGAGATATAGCTGACTTTGCTAACACATAGAAACAGAGATTTAAACAAATTAAGGAGACAGAGGAACATATCTCAGATGAAAGAACAGGACAAAATCACAGCAAGAGAACTGAACCAAATGGAGATAAGTTATATGCCTGATGGGTAATTTAAAGTAGTGGTCATAAAGATATTCACTGGACTTGAGGAAAGACTGGAAGTCCTCAGTGAGACCCTTAACAAACATGAAAAAGAACCAATTAGAGATGAAGAACTCAATAACTGAAATAAAAAATCCACTAGAGGGAAGGAAGCAGAAGAATGTATCAGTGACCTAGAGGACATAGTAATGGAAAGCATGCTTAACAGGAGAGAGAAAATAATAATAATAAATGAAAACAAATGAATAAAGAAAAACAGAGACAAAAACAACAACAGCAACAAAACCCAGACTCTTAAATAAGAAACTGATAGTTACCAGAGAGGATGTTAGGGGGGATGGATGTAATTGGTGAAAAGGATATTACGAGTACTTTTATCATGATGAGCACTGAGTAATGTATGGAATTGTTGAATGATTGTATTGTACACCAGAAACTAATATAATACTGTATGTTAACTACACTGGAGTTCAAAAGAAAAGATAAATGGATAAACAAAATGAGAAATACACCTAAAATGGAATATTATGCAGCCTTAAGAAGAAAAGCTGATTACCATACCATACTATACCATACCATGCATGATTCTTGAGGACATTATGCTATATAAAAAAGCTAGTCACAAAAAGACAAAAACTTTACAAGTCCATTTATATGAGATATGTAGTCAAATTCATAGATACAGTAAGTTAAATGATGATTGTCAAAGGTTGGAATGAAAGTGGAATGGGATGTTATTGTTAATTGATTTAGAACTTCATTATTGCAAAGCAAAGATTTTGGGGCATAGATTGTGGTGATGGTTGCACAACAATGTGAATATAGTTAATACCACTGAACTATACACTTAAAAATGGTTAAGATGATATAAACAGAAACAGAAACAATTGCATACACACAAACACACACATGTCTGGAGATTTGTTATCAGAATTAGCTCATGTAATTATGGAGGCAGATAAGTCCCACAGTCTACAATCTGTAGGCTGGAGAACCAGGTAAGCTGGTGGTATATTTCTGTGTATTCAGAAGCCTGAGAATTAGGGATTCCAATGTCTAAGGGCATAAGAAGTTAGATGTCCCAGCTCAAGGAAAGCAAATTCACCCTTCCTCTACTTTTTTTCTGTTCAGGCTCTGTAAGAATTGGATGATGCCTACCCACATTTAAGGGCAGATCATCTTAGTCAAATGTTAATTTCTTCTGGAGACACTCTCACAGACATACCTTGAAATAATGCTTTACCAGCTATCTGGGCATCCACAGTCAAGCTGACACGTAAAATGAACCATCTGTGGAGCGCCTGGGTGGCTCAGGCAGTTAAGCATCTGACTCTTGGTTTCCACTCAGATCATGATTTATGAGTTCAAGCCTGGTGTTGGGCTCTGCATGGAATTCTCTTTCTCCCTCTCCCTCTGCCCCTCCCCTGGTCGCTCACACTCTCTCTCGCTCTAGCTCTCTTTCTCTCTCTCTCTCAAAATAAACTTACAAAAAATTAACCATCTTTGATGTGCATTTTACCACAATTAAATATAAGGGGCGCTTGGGCGGCTCAGTTGATTAATTGCCCTACCTCAGCTCAGGTCATGATCTCATGGTTCATGAGTTCAAGACCTGCATGGGGCTCTATGCTGACAGCTCAGAGCCTGGAACCTGCTTTGGATTCTATGTCTCCCTCTCTCTCTTCTCCTCCCCCACCTTGCTCTGTCTCTCTGTCTCTCAATAATAAACATTTTTTTAATTTTTTAAATAAATAAATATAAAAAGCACTAGAAAATATTTGAGGGTGATTTCAAGAAAACTCTGTTGTCACATTTAAAAACGTAATTTTGTTTAACATATAAATTGTTAGCCTTTTAATTCCCAGTAAAATTTTATCATGACTTTTGACAGCTCATTTGTTATAGCTAAATCCTGTCAACCACACCTATACCAACCCTACCATAGATTCACCCATACTAACCAGCTGCTGTCACAAAAATTTCACATTAGTTCCCTTAGCCACTCCACTCCACTAGATGCTTTAAAACTATGTAACTTTTACAAAGTCTGTATTTTCTGAGGTGTGTATCATCATCTTTTTTCCTCTAAACTACTACTTCAGATAGCAAATTCATTAACTTAGCTAATAGAAAGACTTTTATACTTTGATAGCTTCTAGTTTGTTCACATTTGTTTATACCTCTATTACAGCTTTTTTGTTTATTTCCTTACTTGTTTGTTCTTAAGGAGATATGCACACACTCATCGCTTGTACCAAGTAGTGTAAAAGTGCAATAACATTTAATCATAACTGACAGGGAGAGAAACAGAATACCTGGCCCCCTGTCCTCTCACTATATTACAGCAAGGCACACCTTAATCAACTGTAGTGGGATGCACCATGGAGAATTCTCCAATAGAGGATAAAATGTCCAGAGAATGTATTTTATATAGATCTTGGAAGAAAATGAGGAATGTCTAGGTTAAAAGAGAATTTCCTGATTAAGGAAAATGACCTTATTAGAAAGGAAAAGTCTCTGGAACTAAGCTTCAGTTATTAGCTTGTTGTTTTATTGATCAAACTCAGACCTGCTGAGCCAACTTCTTGCTAGTTGTCAAAAGGTGGAAGAAAATGAACCCAGGACCATCTAGATTTGCCTCTCCTATTTTGCCCATAAATTATAAGCCCCTCAACTTTCAAATCTTTTCCTTTTTTATATATTTATTTTTGTTTTTTAGTTTCTATCCAAGTTAGCATTTAGTGCAATAATGATTTCAGAAGTAGAATCTGGTGATTCATCCCCTATGCATAACACCCAGTGCTCATCCCAACAAGTGTTCTCCTTAATCCCTGTTGCCCATTTAGCCCATCTCCCTACTCCAAACCCCTCCAGCAACCCTCAGTTTGTTCTCTATATCAAATATTTTCCCAGTTTATCTTTCTGTTTCCAGTGCCATGATGTGTCTGGCAGATAATATTATTATTTAGACAAGTAGATAGAAAGGGGGAATCCTAACTAAATATTCATGAGTTTTATAATATTTGTGTGTTTTATAGTCTATGACAGGATTTCTCAAATTAGCACTGTTGACATTTTGGGCCAGATAATTTTTTGTTGTGGGTGTTGTCCTGTTTATTATAGGTTGTTTAGCAGCCTTTCTGGCCTCCACCCATTAGTTGCCGCTAAACCCTCTGATCATGACAGTCAAAAATGTCTCCAAAGTGATAGGAATCAACACTTTTTGATTTAAAGCTATATTATAAAGTTATAGTAACCAAAACAGTATGGATTGACATAAAAATAGACATATAGACCAGTCAAACAAACAGAACAGAAAGCCCAGAAATAAAGCCCCACATATATGGTCAACTGACATTTGACAAGGGAGCCAAGAATACTCAGCAGAGGAAAAAATGATCTTTTCAATAAATAGTGTCAGAAACACTGGTTATTCACATGTGAAAGAATGGAATTACACTCCTGTATTACAACACCAAAATTAACTCAACATGGATTAGAACTTAACTGGAAAACATAAAACCAGAAGAAACCATAGGAAAAAAGCTCTTTGACATGTGTCTTGGCAATGGCTTTTTGGGTCTCATACCTAAAGTACAAACAAAAACATCAAAATTAAACAAAATAAATATAGGACTACATCAAACTAAAACACTTCTATACATCAAAAGAAGTGATCAACAACATGAAAAGATAACCTCAGAATGGGAAAAAAAACATTTGCAAACCATATATCTGAAAGGAGTTAATATCTAAAATATATATAGAACTCCTGCAACTCAGTAACAAAATAACAAGTAATCCAATTTAAAAATGGTCAATAGACCTGAATAGACATTTTTCAAAAAAAGGTACACTGATGGCCAACAGGTACATAAAAAGGTGCTCGACATAATTAATCATCAGGAAATGCAAATCAAAACCACAATGAGATACCACCTCATGCCTCTTAGAATGGCCATCATCAAAATGATGAGATAACAAGTGCTGGTAAGGATATACAGAAGAGGGAACCCTTTTGTTATTTGGAGCACTGCACATTGGTGCAGCCACTATGGAAAACAGTATGGAGTTTTCTCAAAATAATTTAAAACTACCAGATGATCCAGCCATTCCAATTCTGGGAATATGTCCAAAGGAAATTAAACACTATGTCAAAAACATATTTGCTCCCTATGCTTATTGCAGCATTATGTACAGTAGCCAAAACATGAAAACAACCTAAGTGTCCCATCAACAGAGAATGGATAAAGAAGTTGTGGCATGTTTACCTACACACACACAAACACACACACACACACACACACACAAATTGACTATTATTCAGCCATAAAAAAGAAGGAAATCCTGACATTTGTGACAACATGGATGGACCTTGAGGGTATTATGCTAAGTGAAATAAGTCAAATAGAAAGATAAATACTGTATGTACAGGGGCACCTGGGTGGCTGACTTCAGCTCAGGTCATGATCTCAAGATTCGTGAGTTGGAGCCCCACATTGGATGCTGCTGTTAGCCTATCAGCACAGAGCCTGCTTCAGATCCTCTGTCCCCTTCTCTCTGCCCCTCCCCTGCTTGTGATCGCCCCAGAATAAATAAATATTTTTAAACACTATATGATCTCACTTATAAGTGGAGTCTTAAGAAAACAATTAAAAAGAAAAAAGTAGGAAAAGAGATCACATTTATGGTTCGGGGAAGGGAGAATTGGAGGAATGTGGTCAAAAGATATGAACTTCCAGTTATAAGTGCTAGAGATGTAAGATACGACATGATGGCTATAATTAATGTTGCTGTATGGTATATTTGAAAGTTAAGAGATTAGATCCTAAGAGTTCCTATCACAAGAAAAGAACCTTTTCTTTTATTTTTTTATGTATCTTTTGAGATTATAGATGTTTATTGAACTTATTGTGGTAATCATTTTACAGTTTACGTAAGTCAAATTACTATGCTATATACCTTGAACTTATACAGCACTCTATGTCAAATATATCTTACTAAAACTGGGGGGAAATATCCTACCTAGTTCCAGGGTTTTGAGTTATACTTAGCAGGGGGAATTGGGAAACACAAATCTACTGTAGTATCTTCCAGAAGGGAAAGTTTAGCCTGAGTGATTTTAATCCAGAAGAAGAAGTGGAAAAAAACTTTCTGGCCTGTAAGTTTTGTACTTAGAAGTTTGACCATGCCAGTTCCTCCTGCCACAATTGAGGTTTAGTTTCTCAAATAAGATAATGGCAGTGATAGATCTAGGGGGTGGGGGCAGGGGCAAAGACATACAACAACCTAAAACTTGTGTGTCTTAACCTTACTTTCATGACACAGCTGACATTGTTTCAACAGCATCTGTCACTTTTTAAGCCTCTGGAATAAAAATAAATACAGGGGTGCTTGGGTGGCTCAGTCGGTTCAGCGTCCAACTCTTGATTGGCCTGCTTCGGATTCTGTGTCTTCCTCTCTCTCTCTGCCCCTACCCTGTGCGCATGTTCTCTCTCTCATAAACATTAAAAAGAAGAAGAAAGGTAGAGGTAGTATTATCAAAGTCAAAATATAAGAAATGTGACCTTATTAGGAAAACACAAAAACACAAAAGGAAAATAATTTGACAATCAATAAAATCTTGTTCTGGTTTTTGAATATTTCCTTTTACTTTCTTAAGTGCATTGAGGAAAATCTCTAGTATCCCAGACAGATGTTACCCTTGATTTCATTTACTTGTTCTAGTACCTGCATAACTTGGAAAAATCGACTGGAGTTTAATATAGTTATTGTTCTTTTTTTTTTCACTGTTTATCTTTGAGAGAGAGAGACAGACAGAGAGTGAGTGGGGGAGGGGCAGAGAGAGAGAGAAACGAAGAATCTGAAGCAGACTCCAGGCTCTGAGCGATTAGCCAGAGCCCGATGCGGGGCTCAAATTCATGCACCCTGAGATCACTACCTGAGCCTAAGTCAGATGCTTAACCAAATGAGCCATCTAGGTGCCCCTGAAATTTAGTATAGTTTTTGTTCTTTACACAAATTATTTGTTATTTCTAAGTTTAATTTAGAGAGTTTACTAATTACAATACGTGTTACTTAATTGGGCATATTCACAGTATGTAGTGATTGGGAATGAGTCCTATTTAATTTATTTCAAGGATTTTATATTTTTTAAAAATCAATAAACAATCTTAAAATATGCCTCCTTGCCGAGTTCTTGAAATAAATTTTTTAAATAAATAAAGAATGAATGATGAACAAATTAATGAAAAATCTCCTTTTAACAAGTTCAGTGTTGGGGACTTCCAATTTCTAGTCCAACAGGTAGAGGGCTTGGAATTCATACTCCCATCCTCACCCCAAAAAAAAGATGAACATTGAAAATTAACAACTCCTCTTGGGCTCATCAGAAAATTGAAAACACAGGACAAACCACTGCCCCCAAAACTGGAAAGGGGGCAAATACATAGAATCACAGAGTAATAGAGCAGAAGTCACAGTGGAGGTAGCAAGAACAATTAAAGGGTAATTGACTAATTGCTACAGATGGGAGTTTGAGACTAGTTTAAGAGATTGAAAAGTCCTGGAGGACTTTTCTAGACTTTGTGTAGAATAGGCAAATCCATAGAGATAGAAAGGGACCAAGGGTTACTAGAGACTGGGGGAAGAAAAAAATGGGAAATGACTGCTAATAGGACAAGGTTCCTTTTTTGGAGTCCTGGAGTTAGTGGTGACAGTTGTACAATCTCATGACTATACTGAAAACCACAGAATTATACACATTACAGTGGTGGACATTGTGGCATAAGAATTATATATCAATTTAACACAGAGGAAATTTAAAACGATATTCTCAATTTATAACTGGGAAGCAGGTTGATACGAAATTTGAACCAAAGTTCCAAGCTTCCTGATTTATTACAAAAGAGAAATTAGGAAAACCTCCAACAAAATTTGGTGTTACACTATTTTTCAGTATTAGGAAGTTGAAATTCAGCCTAAGAAAAAAATCAAAAACTATGAGGAATGATTATATAATAAATAACAACTAACATGTGTATAGCACTTTACAGTTTCCAAAGAACTTTTTATCTACCATTAAAAACTTAAGTGTGGTAATTGCTTTACCAAATCTACACAATAAGTGGTTTTGTAATTCTAATTTTAAGAATGAAGAAACAGGGGCGCCTGGGTGGCTCAGTTGGTTCAGCATCCAACTTCGGCTCAGGTCATGATCTCACAGTTTGTGGGTTCGAGCCTCGCGTTGGGCTCTGTGCTGACAGCTAGCTCAGAGCCTGGAGCCTGCTTTGGATTCTTTATCTCCCTCTCTCTCTGACCCTCTCCTGCTCACACTGCCTCTCTCTCTCTCTCTATCTCTCTCTCTCTCTCTCAGAAATAAACATTTTTAAAAAAATTTTTAATAGAAAAAAGAATGAAGAAACATTCATTATATTTTTTGGTTAATTAATTTCGGAAAATTATATTTTTCGGTTATATCTTTAAGCATTTCCAGGTCAGGGTTTGTCTCTTTTTCATCTCTGGGTAAAAGGCACATATAGTATGCATTCAATATATGTTTTGGTGAATAAATAGGCACATTAAGGCTTAGGTAAGTCCAGGGACTTTCTAAAAATCAAAGCAGTGTTAAAACACCATCTTTGTTCTTCATATCCTATGTGCTTTCTATAATGCCACATCACAAGTCTCCGTGTGAGAGAGTACATTCGTTCAAGCTCCAGTCTTTAAGCTGATGTCAGGTTATTATTAAAATGAATGTCTTTTTTTTAATATACTTTATTGTCAAGTTAGCTAACATACAGTGTATATAGTGTGCTCTTGGCTCAGTGCTCATGCCAACAAGTGCCCTTCTCACTGCCCTTCACCTATTTTGCCCACCTTCCCGTGCCCACCCCCCATCAACCATCAGTTTGTTCTCTGCAAAATGAATGTCTTCAACAGTAATCATTGAAATGGCATATTGTGTAAGATCTCAGGAAAAACTAAAATTAAACAGTTATACAAATTAGACTTTGTTATTTACTACCAGATCTTTGGTTAGTACTACAGGTATTTACCAAGTACCTGTTAGGTGTCAGCCATTATGCTGTACCCTAGAAACAGGGCATAAAAAGGAATACATCACTAGACTTAAAAGACCTCAGCACCTCTTTTCATGGAGCTATTTTCAATCTAGTAGGAGGTTCTCCCACTTATTTTATCACTTTATCCTTGTCAGTTATCTAGAAGCTGAGTTCAGATATAATTCAAAATATTCCAGAGGAATAACAGTCAAATGTCAGTGGATTCCTTCACTCTCCATTATAAGTCACCCATCAACTACTAGGAAAGAGGTCAATAATTCTTTTAAGAAGTTTTCCATAAAGAGCTATACTCCTAACTTCTGAAATCCAAGAATTTAGCATTTGAGCTCACAAATGTCCATATACTGTTCACTTAAGATAATGCAGGATCTTCTGCATCCACGTTCTAGAGCACCTTAGTAACACCACATACTTTTAAAAGGTATTAACAACTTTCTCTGCTTGGATTTATGCCTTCCTATGAAGACAGGCTATTTCTTGTTCTTGAGCTGATTACTAAATTGGACTATTAAAAAACAGTATTCATATAGTGACATTAAATTAGCATTTCTCACATTTGTAATTTGATCATAGATTGGTTAAGATACTTCTCCAGGCAGTCACAAACTTGGTGATTAGTGAGCATCCACTTACTGGAAACTAGATTTTCCCAAAGTTCAATAAAATGTTATGCGTTAGTCATATAAACCAGTAGGAGATTTTACCAGTCAAGAAAAGAACAACTGCTTCATTTGTTTTTTTCTGGGTGGGTAGCCATCCATTTAATTAACATCAGTGAATTTTAAAACAAAAATAAGAAGTTAAGCTCCAATTTAGTAAATGTTTTAAATATCTAGTGACTATAGACTGAAATGTATCCAAATTTTAAAATGAAATATCAATACTTTATTATTCTGAGTCAAATCTTCTTTCCAAAATTTCTCCTCACCTTCCAAATCTATTCTGTCTTCTTTTTTTACAACTTTGAATTCTGGTGTCAAACTACTATATGGTATTGAGAAACAGAGGTAAGTGTAGACTGTTGACAAGTAGCTTTTTCATAATTAACTGTGTTCTATTTTGGGAATTAGCTATCTCTCCCCATAGCTGGCTAAACACTTCAGCAATGAATTTAAATGTTAAAAATCATCACTGTTTTGACTCTTAACTACAGAGAACAAAATTACCAGAGGATAGTGGGGGTGGGGAGAATGGGGGACAGGGGAAATAGGTGATGAGTACACTTATCATGATGAGCACCAGGTGTTGTATAGAAGTGTTGAATCATTATATTTTACACCTGAAACTACTATAACACTGTATGTTAATTATACTGGTTTTAAAAAAATAATAATAAAGAATAAAAGAGGGGCACCTGAGTGGCTCAGTCAGTTAAGCATCCAATTTCAGTTCAGGTCATGATCTCATGGTTCATGAATTTGAGCCTGGAGCTGACTTTGGATTCTGTGTCTCCCTCTCTCTCTCTCTCTCTCTCTGCCCTACCCACCTTGCGCTCTGTCTACAGCTTTCAAAAATAATTAAACATTAAAAACAAGCTTTTTTAAAGAATAAAAAATTCAAACAAGTGTTTTAAAAATCATCACTCTTTTAATCCATTTTAGCACTTGTTTTCTTTGGCTATTATTCTTATTTGATAATTTGTTTTAAAAGTAGTTAAATTATCAGAAATCAGTCTACTAAAATAGCTTTGATATTCTATATTAAACACAACATTCAGGGGCTTGGGGTCTTCGACCAAATCAAATATTTTGATAAGAAGCCACTAAGGCCACCTTAGATTTTTTTCACTGATGTCCACAGAATTAGAATATATATATGAAGCATCTACCATACACGTTTTCTACAAAGTTTCCATGTAAGTTGTTTGAAACTTGGAACACTTAATTATTTTAAAATATCAGGGAAAAGATTATATTAGCGGAGTATACCTTAAACACCACTTTAACTGCTAGACTTTCTGGCTAGGATATTTATCATATGAGATAATGCGAATTTTTACCTCAGGTTAGCATTTATTTACAAGGGACTGTGATAATTATTATAGCCAGTTAGATATTATTACCTGTATCAGAAATTTACTCTGTTAGCTCTTAAAATACACCAGCAGCAAAGGAAAGTAAGTGATAATGTATTTTCTAATATTTAATTTTGTCATTTATCAAGACCTTTTTAATCCATTGATTTTTATAGAATCCTAATCATTCTTGACAACTTTGTTATGAGAAAGAAAAGATATCAGTACCTGGAACAGTCTCTTTGTCCATCTCTTTGCCCTGCCAGGAGGAGAGATGGTATATCTAAATCACCTAATGAACAGAGAGCACATTGATTAAAGGAACATCTCTGACTTATAGCAGAAAGACTCAAGGCAGAAGTGACAATATACCAGAAGCATGATTCTCTTAGGCAACTAGATAATTGGAAACAAGCCACTAAAGAATACATGTTAGTGAGTAAGAGGAAACATTCCTGGCCAAGTAATTATAGTATAGAAGAGTTCCTATATATTGAAATAGGGTTAATATCAAATCTATTTAGGAGCATATTTTTTTTTCAAAATCTTAACTTCATTTTTCTGAACCTCGACCATTCATGTTATTATCCAACTTGTCTTCTCAAAATTACAGGTTTTCCTTGTAAAGAAACAGTGTCCCCTACCTGATATTCTTATAATTGTTTTCTTATAGGAAAATAGAATTTATCATGCATACCATATGAAACAAAAACATGATGATGTTTCTTTTAGAACTCCCCTAGAGGCAGTGAAAATAGTCCTAAAATTTTCACTCGGCCCTTTTAACTGTCTTGAATGAGCCAGAGAACCTGAGTTTATTCTAGTGTAGATCAAGGGCTAGTCCATATCCAGAGCACAGTCTTTTTCATAATTGAATCCTGCATGGATATAATTGGATTAAATTCCTCTTCAGCAAGTTGGTGCCTGTTGTAGAAGATCAGCAAAATACACCAGCCTCATCTCCCAGAATTCCTTAAAAAGCCAGGTCTTTAGGTATAGAAGAGAACATGACGAAGCCCACATGCCACAACCATTAAATATGGTCCTAACAGCCTGGATTTACAAAAATTAACAAATATCATGTTAACTGGAATGACTACCCATAAAATGTTACAGATTCTCAAACCATTATCTTGGAACATCACAAATACTATACAGATCCAAACAGTGAAAGATCAAATGTCATTGGAGGGGGTTATTCTATGTCAGTAGAAGCCCTTTTTATAGAGCAGTAAGACAAACATCACACTTCTTTTTCAACTGAAAATAAAATCAGAAGTGATGATGTAGGGTGTGGGATTTGTAATCAGGCTGCCAAAAATAAAGCTCCACCTCCACCATTTAGTAGCTATATGTTTTTAGTCAAATTGCTTAACCTCTTGATTTCCTCACAACAAAGTATAGATAATAATAGTACCTACTCACATGCAATTATTGTTAATAAATAACACACAAGAAACACTTGCCACAGGTTTTGGCATATCCGATACATTTAATAGCTGTTAATTTGTAGTGCTTACAGAGTTTATTATCTTTAATTTTCACATTTTGTCCTCTCTTGGTATTCTTCATCTCCATTTTAATTGATGTCAATGTACTATTGTTTCAGAGCCATTCATTTGAGATAATGAATGCTTCTCAGAACAATTTTCTCTCCCAAGAAGAGGCATGTTTTTCTCTAAAGTTGCATAAAAACTTGGGTGTTTGATTGTGTTCTTTTGTCTCATTTTTATAGAAATGCTATTCTTCCTGAAGCCAGGGAAGTGCCAGAGGAGTTACAGACATTACTGTTAGATGCAAATTCCCTGTGTCTTAAACCCTTGCAGGGAGGTAGAATTCAATGTCCTTTTGATTCGGAATAACACACACACACACACACACACACTCACACACACCCCAAGAAAGATAAAATTTCAGTGGTTTTCCCCCCTTTGGGTAGTGACTTTTCCCTTCCATTCTTCCCACCTCTTATGTTAGCATATTTACGTTATTCAAGACATCAGAGCTACAGTTATGATAAAAGTTCATATCTAGTACTCTTAAACAATGAAGTTGCCTTCAATATTTTACCTCAAAACAAAGTGAAATTTATCTCCTGTCAAACCTCCTTACTTAATTCAGAATCTTAAAATACAACATAATCTATCTTACAGTGGCATTAACCAGTCAGAATTGCATGTCAGTATAATATTCTCCTGGAGAATAAGAATGAATCCGCTTTAAAAACTATTTTTTAATTACATAAATGTGTATTTGAATTATTTTTGAAAAGTCCAATTATGGTGTAGTCATAAAAGAACCTGCAGCATTTAAATCTGATGGTTAGAGTATCACAAATGCCTTTTATGTATTTACCTTTAGGTAGACAATCTTTCTGTACTGGTTATCTATGTGATATAAACTGACATAGTATTTTTGAGTAGGGAGTATATTACAAGACTCAGGTCTGATACATTTGGAAGGGTAAAATTTCCTTCATGTATTCATTCACTTGTTGAGCACATATGTACTGAGTGTCTAATATATGCCTGGCCTGTTCTAGGCTCTTATAATATAGAAATAAATAAAACAGACCTAAATCTTAGCCCTCATGGAGATTACATCCTAGTAGAGAGAGAGGGGTAATAAATATAATAAGTAAATTATTTAACACTATTTAGTTGTTAGGAAGTGAATAAGAATTGTGGGTCAGGGAAAAATAAAACCAGGTTAAAGGATAGTCATCAAATGTATGTAGAGTGGCCAAAGTGGGCCTCTCTGAGAGTGTCAGAGATTGGATTCCAAAGATTGGAAGGAGGTAAGAGAGTTAGACATAGTTCTCTTTTGAAGAATATTCTTGACAAAGGAGAAAGCCAGTGTCAAGGCTGGAAGGTATAGGCATCCCTGTAATTTCCAAGAAATGGTGAAAAGGCCAGTGTCTTAGAATAGAAGGAAGGGAGATTAAGGAATAGAAGATGAAATGGAGTTAAATGAGGATTGGGGAATGTAAACTAGGTAGGACAAATCTTTATTCTGAGTGAATAGTAGACAATAGGAAGAACAGCAAGAGCTAAAGAGGGAAACCAAATAGAAAACCATTAAAACAATTCAGTCCAGAGATGGTGGTGGCTTGGATCAAGGTGATAGCAGTGAAGGTAGAAATGTGTTTGGATTGGCAGATTGTGTATGTATGAGGGGGAAAAGTACTATAACTACAGGGTTACTAGTCCAAGCAAGTAGAAATACAGAGTTTCATAACTGAGGAGTTCTACGTCTGGCTATATACCCCAAAAGTATTGAAAGCAGGGCCTCAAAGTGATATTTGTACATTCATGTTCATAGCAACAGTACTCATAAAAGACAAAAGGTGGAACCAATCCAAATGTCTATCAGTGGATGATGGCTAAATAAATCAAAGTATATATACATACAAGGAGTATTATTCAGCCATAAAAAGGAGTGAAGTACTGATAATTGCTACAATTTATATAGGTCTCGAAAACAAACTAGGTGAAAGAAGCCAGACACAAATGGTCACAGGCTGTATGTTCCTTTTATATGATACATGTAGAATCAATAAATCCATAGAGACTGAGAGCAGATTAGAGGTTACCAGGGGAAAAGGGATTGGGGAGTTTTTACTTAATGGGTATGGGTATATTTATAGGGTGATGAAATGTATAGAAACTAAGAGAGAGCTGGTGATTGTACAACACTAAGAATATACTAAAGGCCACCTAATTTTTATACTGTAAAGTGCTTAATTGTACATTATGTGAATTTCACCCTAAAAAATAATTTTAAAATGGAGTATAATAGGTGCTTTATCTGAAAACTAGTAGAAATGTAAGATGAAAGAACCTCATTTTAGAAATCAGATTTTCTTTTTAATATCATTATCCAGGTGTCCCAGCACAGTTTAAAGAGACTGTTCTTCTATCCAATGAATGTTCTCCTCCATACACAATACTGTTCTCCAGTATTCCATATCTAGGAATGTAAAAATCTAATCTAGATGCAGACAAATATTGATGTGCAGAGATGTTCACTAAAGCATTATTTACAATGGTGAAAGACTAATCACTTTTTGGCCTTTTGGCTCTATTCTTATCCATTTAATGTAATAGTGAAAAATAAGGAGAAATCCATCATCTCCAACAATAGGTATTTTAAATGATGATATAAGAGGATTAATGTAGGAAATAAAACCATGTTTTGATAATGTCTATGTAGATTTTAGAAAAAAAATTTTAAAGGCATTTATAATAATAAATGTCTTTTATCTGTTACTTTGATTTTCTCTTAATGGGATTTCAGTTTTACAGTAATCTTTCTGGTTACCTATTTTTAAAGAATTTTAATAACATGAAAAAATATTCCTAATATAATACTGAGTAAAAAGCAATAATACTAAACTATGCTAATGTGTTTATTTCTGCATCTATATATCTAGAGAAAAAAATTACATGATTGCAAGTATGCTATAATAATTATGTCTTTATTTTGAGATTTTGGATTTTAATTTTATTTTATTTTTAATAGTTTTTAAATCTCCTTATATTTTAAACAATTTTTTAATGTTTTATTTATTTCTGAGAGAGAGACAGCATGAGCAGGGGAAGGTTAAAGAGAGAGGGAGATACAGAATCCGAAATAGGCTCCAGGCTCTGAGCTAGCTGTCAGCACAGATCCTGACATGGGACTCAACCCACGAACCATGAGATCACGACCTGAGCCAAAGTCAGACGCCTAACCGACTGAGCCACTCAGGCACCCCTTAAACAATTTTTTTAACATTTTTATTTATTTTTGAGAGAAAGAGAGACAGAGTGTGAGCAGGGGAGGGGCAGAGAGACAGGGAGACAGAATCCAAAGCAGGCTCCAGGCTCTAAGCTGTCAACACAGTGCCTGATACAGGTCTCAAACTCATGAACCACAGGATCATGATCTGATCCAAAGTCAGCTGCTTAACCAACTGACCCACCCAGGCTCCCCATGTTTTCTTACTAAACATACTATTTTACTTTGAAATTTATGTTCTTAATAGACTACGTTGATAAATGTTCTTATTTTTTATTCTTTATGGTAATTATAGGAAAATAATTTATATGACTAGTTTGGTGTCTATTAAGTCAGTCTTTGCTGGTAGTGTAGTGAAATCTATATATATTTGATTTTTACTTTAATATGTAATAATAAATTTTATGTTAACAAATACAGCTAACATGTATTGAGTATTTACCATGCAGGACAAGATACTTTTAAACATTATCATTCAATAAACATAACTCCATAAGGCAGACTAATTCTACTAATTTGCAATTCATTATATTGCTTTACAATTTTATATACATTGTTTAACTGTTTTAAATGCCTATCCATAAGTTCACTCTTTCCAGTATACATTTCTCTCTCTAACATAAGAACTATATAATAAATCATGTATACTTTCAAATGATTTCATATTTCTGGGTAATGTTAGTGATGTTAAGGGAGTCCCACTGAATATTAAAATATTTAGATATTAATTAATCTTATCCTTTATTTTATTAATTTTTATTTATTTTTGAGAGAGAGAGAGACAGTACGAGTGGAGGAGGGGCAGAGAAAGAGGGAGACAGAATTCAAAGCAGGTATCAGCACAGAGCCCAACATGGGGCTCGAACCTGAAAACCACGAGATCATGACCTATGCCAAAGTCAGCCATTTAAAATACTGAGCCACATAGGTACCTCAGTCTTATCCTTTAAATGTACAGCTTAACAACATGCAGAAGAATGAAACTAGATCATTTTCTCACACCATGCACAAAAATCAATTCAAAATGGATAAAGGACCTGAACGTGAGACAGGAAACTATCAACACCCTAGAGGAGAAAGCAGGAAACAACCTCCTTGACCTCCACCGCAGCAACTTCTTACTTGACACATCCCCAAAAGCAAGGGAATCAAGAGCAAAAATAAACTGTTGGGACCTCATCAAGATTAAAAGCTTCTGCACAGCCAAGGAAACAACCCAGAAAATTAATAGGCAACCAACGGAATGGGAAAAGATAGTTGCAAATGACATATCAGATAAAGGGTTAATATCCAGAATCTATAAGGAACTCACCAAACTACACGCCCGAAAAACAAACAACCCAGTGAAGAAATGGGCAGAAGACATGAACAGACACTTCTCCAAAGAGGACATCCAGATGGCCAACAGACACATGAAACGATGCTCAGCATCCCTCCTCATCAGGGAAATACAAATCAAAACCACACTGAGATACCACCTCACGCCAGTCAGAGTGGCTAAAATGAGCAAATCAGAGAACTCTAGATGCTGGCGAGGATGTGGAGAAACGGGCACCCTCCTACACTGTTGGTGGGAATGTAAACTGGTACAGCCCCTCTGGAAAACAGTGTGGAGGTTCCTCAGGAAACTAACAATAGAACTCCCTTATGACCCAGCAATAGCACTGCTAGGAATTTACCCAAGGGATACAGAAATGCTGAGGCATAGGAGCACATGTACCCCAATGTTCATAGCAGCACTCTCCACAATAGCTAAAACATGGAAAGAGCCTAAGTGTCCATCAACAGATGAATGGATCAAGAAGATGTGGTTTATCTATACCATGGAATACTACATGGCAATGAGAAACAATGAAATCTGGCCATGTGTAGCAACATGGATGGACCTTGAGGGTGTTATGCTGAGCGAAATAAGTCAGGCAGAGAAGGACAAATATCATATGTTTGCACGTATAGGAGGATTAGGAGGAACTTGACGGAGGAACAAGGGGGAGAAGAAGGGCGGAAATGGTGGGGGAAAGGGAGAGAGGCAAACCATGAGAGACTCTTGAATGCTGACAAAAACTGAGGACTGATGGATGTGGGGGGGAGGGAGGGATAGGCATGGAGGAGGGCACTTTGGGGATGAGCACTGAGTGTTATGTGGAAACTAATTTGACAATAAACTATTTGTAAAAAATAAAATAAAATAAAACCCAGCATTTATATTATTATAATTTAAAAAAAATAAAAAATAAAAAAAATAAATGTTCAGCTTAATTATGTAACAAATACCTAGCAAATATATACACTCATGGGGAAGATTGACTTTTGGAATGCCAGTGTGAGGACTACATGAACCTGATCTCCCCAAAAAGGAGGGAAATAATACTGGCCAAACAATCAATATCAGCCATTTCAGAATTTAAGAAGTTAACCAAAGCCATAGAATGGACTTCTGTATCCAAGAACTACTACTAATTCTGAGTAAGACAGCAGGATCTGTGGCACTTTTATTTCAGTCTATTCCCATCCGAACTACCTTCTCTACCGAGCAGTGAAGCATCCAGGAAAAGCTATCAGCCTTATAGTCAGTGGACAGGACTGACCTTTGGAGCTCCATTAAAATTCTGAAACCCATAGCACTGTCAATATTTTATCTAAACTAGCAACTCCTTGGAAAATCCCCATTCTTAGGATTTGAGGGCTATTTGATTTGATTCAGAGTTCATTCATCCCAGGAGTAAAAAGTAAAATTTACTTTAAAAATTTTTAAAAGCCTATCCCTAGCACATTACCAAAAAGAATATTCATCTGCTGGCAAAACCTAAGCTACCCAAGCCTATGATTTCAGGTGTAGTGACACAGGAGCCTGGCCAAAGTAAAAAAGAAAGTCTTGAGGAACTAGATGACTTTGAAAAACTCCAGTATATTCATAGGGATCTAGAAGGCTGTGAATGCGCCTAGAAATGAAACTACCTTATTCAAATACTACCTTGTGTATACTACCTTGAGGCCCTGCTTAAGCAAAAAATGAAAGCTAAAGTTATCCTGTAAACTGCCTAAAGTTTGAAGGAATACTTCCACACACAAATCCCCCAAAGTGTGGAAATCTTGTGACCAGTCATTGCTGACCCAAGTATGGGCCCTAGGAAGCCAGGCTTAAGAGAAAAACCTTAAAAGTAAGAAAAGAAAATAACTTTATGGCAGAGAATGAAGGATCTATAGAATTCATCCAGGAAAGTCACTAAGCAAATAAGTGCCACCAACAAAGAAAAACCAAATCCTTGAAGGGAGATGGTTGAT
Source organism: Hyaena hyaena (assembly GCF_003009895.1). NCBI lineage: Eukaryota > Metazoa > Chordata > Mammalia > Carnivora > Hyaenidae > Hyaena > Hyaena hyaena. The sequence goes on from NW_024080639.1 coordinate 7,741,842, forward strand.
ACCACAATCATTATATCATCTAAGAAATCCACTTTCAACCAAAAATTATAAGACATGCAAAGAAACAGGAAACTATGCCACAAGCACATTTTTAAAAAAATAAAGTAACAGAACATTTTCCCAAAGATAATGGACTTAGTTGACAGAAACTATAAAGTAGGTATTATAAATATGTTGAAAAAACTAAAAGAAGCCAGGATTGTGGGGATGAGCACTGAGTGTTATGTGGAAACTAATTTGACAATAAACTATTTGTAAAAAAAATAAAAATTAATAAAAAAAAGAAGCCAAGATTGAAGAATGAGGGGTAAGTATGACAACTATGTTTCACTAAATAGAAAATGGAAATAAGGAAATAAAGATCATCTTAAAAATCAAAAGAAATGCTGGAAATGGAAAATACAGGGAAACTAGAAAATACTTAGGTGCATGAAAACAAAAACACAGCATACCAAAATGTATAGGTTGCAGCTAAAGCAGTTCTTAAAGGGAAATTTATTGATGTAAGTGCCTATATTAAGGAATAGGAACAAACTGAAATTGATAACCACCTTAAGAAACTAGCCAAGGAAGGGGCACCTGGGGTGGCTCAGTCAATTAAGCCTGTGGTTTTGGTTTCAGCTCAGGCCATGACCTCACACACAGTTCATAAGTTCAAGCCCCACATGAGGCTCTGCACCACCAGTGTGGAGCCTGCTTGGGGTTCTCTCTCTGCTTCTCCCCTGCTTGTGTGTGCTCTCTCTCAAAATAAATAAACTAAAAAAAAAGAAGGGAGAGAGGGAGGAAGGAAGGAGGGAAGGAAGGAAGGAAGGAACTAGCCAAGGAAAAGCAAAGTAAGCCCAAAGCAAGCAGAAGCAAGAAATAATGAGAAAAAATAAGTAGGGAAGAAAAATATAAAGAAAACCAATTAAACCAAAAGATTTTTTTAAGATTAACAAAATTTAAGATTTTAACCTTTAGCTAGATAAACCAAGAAAAAGAGAAGACTCAAATTGCTAAAGTCCCTAATGAAAGAAGATACTACAACTAACCTTAACAGAAAAGGAAGCTACATAAATAGCTAGTAACACTTGAAAAGCAGTTCAACATCATTACTCATTAAGTGCAAAAGCCACAATGAGATACCACTTCACAACCATTGGAATGGCTATGATCAAAAAGACAGATGAAGTGTTAGCAAGGATGTGGAAAACTTGGAACCTTCATACATTATTGGTGGGAATACAGAATATAGAATGGTGTGGCCATTTTGGAAAACATAAGTTGACAAAAATACTTGTATGTGAATGTTTACACAGAAGCATTATTCATAAAAAGACCAAACATTGTAGGATTGTGTTTATATGACTCTCTAGAAGAAGGAAATCTATAGAGAAAGTAGATTAGTGGTTACCCATAGCTGAAAGAGTAAGGGTTAGAAATAGGAGTAACTGCAAACATATGATATTTGTCCTTCTCTGCCTTATTTCGCTCAGCATTATACCCTCAAGGATTAGGAGGAACTTAACGGAGGACCATGGGGGAGAAGAAGGGGGGATATGGTGGGGGAAAGGGAGACAGGCAAAACATGAGAAACTCTTGAATGCTGAGAACAACCTGAGGACTGATGGGTGTGGGGGGGAGGGGGGAGATGGGCATGGAGGGGGGCACTTGTGGGGATGAGTACTGGGTATTATATGGAAACCAACTTGACAATAAAATATTTGTAAAATAAAATAAAATAAATAAATAAATAAGAAATAGGAGTAATAGTAATAGGAGCTAATGGGTATGGGGTTTCTTTTTGGGTGATGAAAATGTTCTAAAATTTGACTGTAGTTATGACTCAACAACATTTTTAATATATTCAAAACCACTAACTACGTTTTATATTGGTGATGTTTCTAGTATGTGAATATCTCAGTAAAGCTGCTTTCTTTGAAAAATGAATCATTAATGTTAATAATTCAGACATTTCATTTCACATTTTATCCTTAAAGAATTAATTTTTGACATCTAAATTGATAACATTTTATCATTTTAATATTTGGTAAGAGCTATGTTTACAAAGATGCCTTTTTTTTTTAATGTAGCTGGACAACTCAGCCAGTCAGCACATTTAGCTCTCCAGCTACCATACAATGTACTTGGTTTAGGTCGAAGTGCAAATTTCCTTGATCATCTTTATGTTGGCATTCCCCGTCCATCTGGAGAGAAGGTGAGTAAAAATTTATTTTGTTTAGAATTAATCTGTGTTTTAACATTTACTATTCAATATTTGAATTCAATAATTTGAATTAAGAGATTTAACAATTAATTAAAAATTAGAAATTAATTTTTAATCTCTTTAAAGAGAATGTAGAAAAATAAACATAAAATGACCTAAGACAAAGAGAAATAAATAGTGATCTATCTAAACTTAGCTTACACAGAACAAATCATAATTTAAAGATAGTTTTCTACTACTTGTCTCATAAACCTCATGACCTCCTGTCCCTCTTTTCTCCTTTTTCTCTTCATCTTCAATATCTAACAAAATATATTTTATTTTGTTTCTTGTCATATTTAACTCCACTTGAATTTTAGCTTCAAGCAGCATTTGTACATAGTACTTTGAACAGTGCCTGCTACACTGTTGAATAAATATTTGTTGAACTAATGAATCTGTGAGACAGAAATATAATCCTTCCCTGAAAAGATTAAAAAAAAAATTTGCCAACAGGGCAAATAGGAGCCTTATTTGGTGCTTATTTTATATCAATTTAGCTTAATCCATACCTACGATTTCAATTAATCAAGGAGCACTTAAGCTTTTTCCTTATTTATTTAGAATAATAATTGTTTTTAAAGTATACTAGATGTTAAATGTTCTTAAAATTCTTTTTCCAGTCTATACGAAAACAAGAGTGGACTGCAATCATTCCAAATTCCCAGCTAATTGTCATTCCATATCCTCACAATGTTCCTCGAAGGTAATGTCCTTGCTTGAACTGATTTTGGTAAAAATACTGTCAATTCAGAATCATAGAAACAGTTACACCTTTTAAAAACTCTATCTGTATTCCTGCTGTGTTCCCATGAGTGCCATCATTTAATTTGCTTACAGCAAACCTTAAATGACTAAACAGTCCTACACAAAAGGTCCCTGGCTTTTTTAATGAAAAACAAATTAAACCTTATTAGAAAAACAGCAGGTTAATTAATTAGGGATTTATACATATTCCGCTTAAATAAACTGATCTTCAGTTCACTAGCTATAAATTCTAAAATTTCAGAATGCTGAATTTTTCAATAAGCATTGATCTTTTAAATAAATGCTTAGAGAAGTTGTATCTATCCCACAGTGTTTTGGCACAAGTTTTGAAGTCAAACAGACCTATGAGAGAAACTAAGATCCACTGCTCAGGGTCAATTTCTGCATTTGTAAAGTGGGAAATAGAACACCTACCTTAAAAGGATAAGATGAAATATGCTTAAGACAGTGCCAACCATGGAGTAAGTTTTCAGTGAAAGGCAGATGTTTTTTATCTTTAGCAGAATATATTCCTTCTGTAATAATAGCATTTAAATCTAACTCCTTATCTTTGTTCATTTTTCTTTAAGATACTAAATTGATTCCATCATTTTTAGAAAGTAGGTAATAAAGGTATTCACTAACACTTGTTTCATTGGGAAGAACATAAGTTGTCCTTAAGGATAATCTGATATCAATTATGAAAAATAACCAAAGAGGAAGGGTATCATGTATCTATGAATATGTAACCAGCAGGGTCCTGCTTTGTTAAATTTCTTCTCAAAATCCAGGCTGTATTGTTCTTTATTAAATTTTTAGATGGAATATATTCAGTGGTTTGCTAGAACCGACTTATGCCATCTCATGAGCTGATGGTACGCATCTTTTTCCCACTCTGTTCAGTGAAGTAACAAAATCAGCTATGATGGGAGTATTTACAACATGAAAATTGGCAATTGCCAATAAGGTCTTTTTCCACACCCCAGAGAGCCAGTTTAACAGCTCACTACAGAATATATTTTATGGTGGAATTAAGGGCTTTAGAACCAAACAACTTAGGAAAACAATTTTATTACATTTGGCATGAAATAAGATAACATCAGTATAGGGGCTTCTGGCTAGCTCTGTCAGTGGACCACATGACTCTGGATTTTGGGGTGGTGGGTTCAAGAAATAAAATCTTTACAAAAAGAGAGAACATCGCTAGAAACAGTTATAATCTGAGTTGATTTTTTTTAATGAGACTGTATTATTTTTTATACATGATTTTACAACAAAACTAGAAAATCTACACAAGTAGGAAACTATATAAATTATGGTACTTCTATATGGTCTAATATGACATAGAACAATCTCTTAAAATAGAGTGGTAAGCAAAAGATAATAAAAGAGAAATGCATTTAGATTATATACAATATGCAACCATTTGTGATTTGAAAAAGATATCTGCATATATGTCTATTTATGTATACTGTATCTCTGGAAGGATATACAGGAAATTGGTAAGAATTGACTGCTTCTGAGTAAGAAACTAAGGATTGGCCTTTTGTCCATTTTTTTTCTTACCAAGATTCCTATTTTCATGTTTTTTTTAAATCTATTTTAAAAGAACTACCAAAAAAATATCATGAAAGAACTTTTTTTAAGTATGAAGTAAGGTACTGAGAATAGCTAACCTCAACTAACAGTATTCATTTTCTTAGGTTTCTTTTGAGTTTTGTAAAATTCTGTTCCAGTTTTCTTTTATAATCTTAATGTTTTTCATGTTTCTCTTGCTCTTTCTGAAGAAATGTTCTTTTCAAATTTATGTACATAATAAAAACAATTGATTTTAGGTTGAGGTGTATTTTGAGATTTATTGACTAAAGGCTAACTTATGGATCAATAAATTTTAATTATCCCAAAATAAGTCAATTGCTACTGGCTATTCATCAGAATGATCTTACTTTTATTAAACTTTTAAAATGAAAATAGGCTAAATGTATTAAAAAAAATCCATGTATATGCTTCCTATAAGAGACTCCCCTCAGATGTAAAGCACACACATACTGAAAGTCAAAGGAAGGAAAAAGATGTTTCATGCAAATGGAAACAAAAAGAAGCTGGTAGCTATACTTACATCGGACAAAATATTTTAGAACAAAGACTATAATAAAAGGCAAAGAAGGGCATTACATAATAATACAAGAGTCGAAACAATCAGAGGATATAACAATATATATATACCCAGCTATATAGGAGCACCTAAATATATAAAGCGACTGTTAACAGACCTAAAGGGAGAAATTTACAGTAATACAGTAACAGTAGGTGACTTTAAAATGAAAATATATCCATCATCTATTTTCAGGAAGAATAAAATTGTTTGTATATAACCACCTGCAGTGTTGGTGATATAGATCTCAATCGTAAGTTTTTCAGGGTTTGCAAATGCCATGTTATGTGGACTGCTTTAGAGAAAGAGCTAGTTCTATTTATGCTAAAGTTTGTATATTGTCATTAACACTGAGGAACTAAAAGTGATTTTGCAAGAAGTCTCAATGTCATTGTAATAATGTAAACCCTCCAACATGACACAGAAATGGTAGAACTGTTTTTACACAAGCCATCTATCTATACCCACTTAGTTATATGGCTGTTTTAGTTGATCATAGTACATATGTGAACAGGGCTCAGAAAATAAGGTGACATGATATCTTATCAAAATTATGTAGTCTTGAAGTTCAAGATTTCAAATTCAGCAAGTAAATCAAGACGTAAAAACAATGTCTAAGATTGTCCTAAGTACCCTTAATAAGTTTACTTAAGAATAATTCTCACAGGATCAAAGAAAAATAATGAAGCATCTTTTCAAAAATTCTATTCTATTTCAGTTCTCTGAGTAAAATCTGAACTCTGCAGGATCATCAGTATTCTTAGCCCTATCTAAATTTAATTGCTGTTGTTTTATTTATAGCAAATGGATAGATAGGAGAATGAATTAATGGATGAACCAACTGATTCATTAATTAATAGCTATTTGCTTTTTGGTCTCAGTAGAATTTTGTGATTTTTCAGTTAAAATGTGTATTTTAATGTTTCTGTTTTGTCTACAGCTGGAGTGCCAAGCTGTACCTTACACCAAGTAACATCGTCCTACTTACTGCTATAGCTCTCATCGGTGTCTGTGTTTTCATCTTGGCAATAATTGGCATTTTACATTGGCAGGAAAAGGTTTGTTCATTTAAATTTTTTTTTTTAATGTTTTTTATTTATTTCTAGGAGAGAGGGAGAGAGACAGCGTGAGCAGGGGAGGGTCAGAGAGAGAGGGAGTCACAGACCGAAACAGGCTCCAGGCTCTGAGCTGGCAGTCAGCACAGAGCCCGACGCGGGGCTCGAACCCACAAACCACGGGATCATGACCTAAGCGAAAGTCGGACGCCCAACCGACTAAGCCACCCAGGCGCCCCTCATTTAAATGAAACATTAACTTTTGTTAATTTAGAATAGTAATACATTGCTCTTTAAAAAATATTTTAAACTTTTTTCAAGTAACTAAAATTTTCTGATTTTTCACATTCTGTCCATAATGTCATCTTACTGATAATAATTTCTTCCATCCCCTTATGTTACTAATGTCTCTAAACAATTCATACAGACCACAGAAAATTACTTTAAAACTCCAGTGCTGTACAATAGTAATAAAATTATCACCCAGTAATTTCCAGAAATATAGAAAAACATAAAAACAATTTCATAAAGGCCTGAAAAATAGTCTTTTTTTAATGACTCTGTGTTTAAATCTACTGATAAAGCCATGAACCCTTTTTTCCAGGAATAACAGCTATCTTTATATAAAGAATTAAAGCACAGAGAAGTTAAATGTTTTTCTCAGGGTTTGGGTGGGAAGTAACAACTAAAGTGATAAACATCTTTTCCATCTGTAAAGTATTCTTTGCACTAAACATATTTCTATTCTTTAGTATAGATCCTAAATAATAATCAAAAATAACACTCCAGAAGCATAGTTTTTTTATATAGTGTTTATGAGGAGGAAAAAAGAGACCATCACATAAATTTACTAACAGTTTAGATATAAATTGAAAAAGCCAATTTCTATGAAAAAGTAAATATGAATTAAATACATGAGTTAATATGAATATATATTAAGGTGTATAACTAGCAGGTTCGAACAGTGTTGCCCAAAAAAGGCTTCTCTGTGTCATACAAGTGTTTTCTTTTTTTGTACCTACTCTCTTTGGATTGTCATGCCCTTATAATCATTTTTTGGTAACTAAATTTACCATGTGTTTTAGCTGTTTTAACCTAGGAAAAGAGAAATTTTAACCATTCTGATAAGTTTTCATAGATTTGTCTCTCCCTCAAAATTATTCCTTTATACATCAAAAATGATAACAGAAACTTACATACTCAGTTAATCTTAAGATTGCAACTTAAGAAGTAAAATAAAGGGCAATCCTACATACATTTTTCCAGAAGCATCAGAACATAGTCTGAAGTATTAAATAGCTCTAGACCTATAAAGGAAAGGAAATTAATTTCATTAATTTCTCAGATCATCTAATTACAGTATAAACATTGTGAACTTAAAGTAATAATGATGCAGTGACTAAAAATTGAAGTTTTAAATACAAATGTGGATTTGACCATATATACTCCCCTGTGGTACTATGGCTCTTCTCCTACCTTTTTGACCACTTCTCTTTCACCTATGCTGGGTGCCCCTTTCTACCATTTCCTAACCATAGTGTCTGCTCTAGGCTGTCTTCTTCCTACAATTTTCCTGCCAGTTTTATCCAAAGGCATAGCTTCAAGCTTTTACCTCAAATACCCTAACATTCATCTCTCCCTAAAAGTTTCTTCCCCCATTTCTAGCTGTCTCCATGACACCTCTATCTAGATCACTTATAAGCAACATAAAACCAATATGACAGAGGTGCCAGGTGGCTCAGTCGGTTAAGCCTTCGACTCTTGATTTCCGCTCAGGTCATGATCTCACAGTTTGTGGGATTGAGCCCCAGTGGAGGGCTCTGCACTGGATGCAGAGCCTGCTTAGGACTCTTTCTCCCTTTCTCTCTGGTCCTTTCCTGCTTGTGCTCGCGCTCTCTCTCTGTCTCTCTAAATGAATAAATAAATTAAAAATATATATATTATAAAGCTTTGTCTCTCTTCTTTCCTACTTACCTATAAAATTTGATCAGTTTCCCCACTGATTCTGCTTCCATAGCAATCTCTGCAGCTGACTCTACATCTGCATTCCTACTCCCAGGAGCTTTAGGTTCAGCTCCTTGTTAGATCCTGCCTGGTCTCCCAGAATTTGTTCTGTCCCTTTCCACTCCATTGATTGCATTGCTGCCACATTATTCATCATCAAGTTTAGCCTTAATCATGTCACTCCTCTGTTCAAAAATCTCTGCCTAAAACCTGCAAACTCCTCAGCCTAGCTTTCTTAGAACTTCCATGTGACTCCACCATATACCTTTCCAACCTTATTTCTTACCAGTTGCTTTCAGGTATTCCATGCCCCTGCCCCACTTCGCATGATCGCACCTGTTTCACGCCCAACTTGGAATGAATGCCCCTCCTACTCCATTTCCATAAATACTATCATCTCAAAGCTTTCCCTTTCTTCATTCCAACCTAGAAGTAATCTCTCTCCCAAAATATTAGTGACATTTTTCACTTTTTTTCCTGAAACACAGTTAATTCAATATGTTTTGCTTTTTTCTTTCTAGGCTTTAAGTTCCTTGAGAATAAAATACAAAACTGATTTTTTTATCCCTCAAAATACCAAGCACAGGACTTCTATGCCAAATCAATAGGTTAATGCAAAAGTAATCAATGTACTTTGCTTAGATTTGCTTATTAACATTAGTGTTAAGAATGGGAAAAATAGTTGGGGCACACGGGTGGCTCAGTTGGTTAAGCTTCCAACTCTTGGCTTTGGCTCTGGTCATGATCTCACAGTTCATGAGTCCAAGCCCCACATCAGGCTCTGTGCCTGTGGAACCTGTGTGGAACCTGCTTGGGATTCCCTCTCTCCCTTTCTCTGCCCCTACCCCACTGGCACTGTCTCTGTCTTTCTCAAAATAAATAAATAAACATTATAAAGAAATAAGAAAGAATGAGAAAAATAGTTAATTCCATCCTTGTAGAATCAAATGTTTACTACTACTTACAAATAAATAATAAATGATAACAAACTAAGTATTTAAGGAAAAGGAACATTTCTTGTTGGTTTTTCAGTTCAGTTAGTGGGTTCTTAATTATAAAATAGCTACTGTAAACTACAAAAATTTCATAAGATTATTACATAATAAAATCAGCTCTTTTATCTACTACTTGCTTAAAGATTTAAGATTTTTGTAATTAACTATATTTCAGAAATTACTCTTATTGACGTTTTCCTATCATTTATAACCTAGTCTAAAATTCTTTTTCAGAAAGCAGATGATAGAGAAAAACGACAAGAAGCCCATCGGTTTCATTTTGATGCTATGTGACTTGCCTTTAATATTACATAATGGAACAGCTATTCACTTGATTAATTGAAATACTAAATCTGGCTGATAGAAGAAAATAGGGGATTTTGAATATTATTTATAAATGATGTATCCTTTGGTAATTATTGAAAAGTATTCAAATAAATATGGTCTGAATGTGTCACAAGGTCTTTTTTTAAAGCACTTTGTATACAATGATTTGGGTTATTTAAATGTGCTGTACATTTTTGTTCCTTTGTGGAATGTGCTGCATGTATTCAGGTGTTCATGTATTTATAATCTTATTAGAATAATGATGATGGAAAAAGACATGTATAAATAAAAATAAATGAGCAGGGATTTTTGTGTTCCACTTGAATTAGTCTTGCTTTTTCTTCTAACAATGCAAATTATACTTTTGTGAATGTATCACAGATAAAGTTATTTCACCTTCACTGCAGTGGGCCAGGAGTCACTCAATAAGGGCACACAGGATAGTGGTTGGGTACTCTAGCTTTGGAATTGCAGTCCAGCAGGCTTGCCTTAAGCTCCTGGTTCCACCACTTACAAGCTGATTAAATTGGGCTAATTGCTTAACTTCTGTGAGCCTCAGTTTCCTTGTTTACAAATGGGGCTAAGAATACTACCTACTTGAGTTTGTAAACATTAAATGGAATGATGTGTGTGAAGTGCTTAGTTTGGTGCCTAGCACAGAATTAGTGCTCAATTAAGAGTGGTAGCTGTCATTGTTACTCTTTTAGATATTTTTTTATAGACTTCTACATCTAATTATCAAAATATAGACTCAATAGAATTTTATTTTCAGGCATGAAAAAATCATATTCTTTGGAAAACCTAAATTCTTAGGGTGGTTGACATCTTATATGACAATTTATTACTTGCTCATATTACCTAAAGGTTCTAGTGCCCTCCAAGAATTAATGTGCACCAAAATTTCTCATTTGAACATTGATCCTTATCATGTGGTCATGAAGAATATTTGATTTCTTGAAAGGACTGCTGTAGATAGCATCTGAGAATGCAAATCTTCAACCACATTTTTATTCTCAAAAGCATTTAGGAGTCTCTAATGTACACTCACCCTTCAATGCAAATTTTTGTAAGCTTTATCTCACAAAAAAGTTACTTTAAGACTCAAATCTAAGACTAAGAAAAGTTTATATATCAGTGCTAATGATTTTCTAATGTACAAATAGACATATGATGGCTATAAAACACAGAAACTTAGCCCCCCAAATTTTTGTTCTTTGTGTTATGTTTTTCTTTACAATTCACTGGGCATGGCATGTGTATAAGTAGTTTACTTTGTGTATCTAAGCATGTTAATATGTCTCCTTAATAAATACTGTGTATTGAAACAAAATATTTTGGTGAATTTGTAAATGTTTTGTAAGTAATTATAAAGTCTAAATCACTTTCTGGACCATGAGACAGAGGAAAATTGATTCACCCATTGCCTCCTTGTGAGTTCATGAAAGATAAGAATCCCCTGACTACAGTACTCAGTTAAATTCACTAAATTTAACTGTTAATTCACTAACAGCAACACTGTGCCAGGCACTATTCCACACTGTCCCTAAAGACTGTTAGGCTGAGTATCAATAAATTGATATAGCATGAGTTTTAAAATTCACTTGGAGTCATGATATATGGAGGAGTAGTGTTATAACCAAACCAAATCTTAAAAAGAAAAAAAGAGGAAGGAATACTTCACAATTCCTTTAATAAGGTCAATATTTCCCTAATACTAAAACCAAGTACAAGAGAATAAAACTGCAGGCCAATATCCCTGATAACATGGATGCAAAAATCCTCAACAGAACATTAGTTAATTGTATCCAGAAATATATAGACAAATAATATGTAATGATCAAGTGGGTTTCTTCCAGAATGCAAAACTAATTTCACTATTTGAAGGGAAAAAAGCACCATACTAATAAATCAGAAAAACCATCTTTTATCCTCTCAATAGACAATATAAAGAAAACTTAACAAATAGAACATCCATTCCTGATTTTTTTTAATCTAGGCAAACTATGAATAGAACTTCCTTAACCTTAAAGGGCATTTTTTTAATCTGCAGCTAATGTTTGTTTGTTTGTTTGTTTGTTTTTAATCTGAGCTAATCTGCCCACATACTTTATGGTGAGAGACCAGATGCTTTCTCCCAGTGATTAGAAACAAGGCAAGGATGTCCTCTCCACTGATAGTTTTCCACATAGTCCTGATAATCTTAATGAAAGTAATAATCTGAGAAAAGGAAATAAAAGGCATACAGATTGGAAAGGAAGAAATAAAACTGTCCCTATTAGATAACATGAAATTTCTGAAATAGAAAATTCCCATGATCTATACACCCACACAACCTTCTAGAACTAAGTGAATTCAGCAAATTTACCAAATTCATGGTCAACACAATCATTTCTATATAAACGCAATAAGCAATTGGAAATTGGCATTTTTAAAATACTATGTAAAATGGATCTAATAATGAAACTTTTATGTAGAACTATTAACAAAATGCATGGGCTCCCTATGCAGAAAACTATAAAATGTGGATGAAAGAAATCAAGGAAGTCTTGAACGTAAAGACACTGTGTTCATGGATTGGAAGATTCAATCCAGCAAAGATTTAACACTCCCCAAAGTGAACTATAGATTTAATCCCTATCAAAATTCCAACATTTTTTTTTTAGAAATAGGCAAGATGATTGTAAAATTTATATAAGAGTAAAGGAACTAAAATAGCTTAAAATATTTTTGAAATGGCAAAGTTGGAGGAATCAAACTATCTGATTTTAAGACTTACAATAAGTCTTAGAACAAAGTTATAGAAATCAAGATAGTGTTATACTGACAAAAGAAAAAAAACACAAAAGCAATGGAACAAAATAGAGTCCAGAAAGAAACCCACACAAATAAAACTATTCAATCTTTGACTAAAGTATAAAAGTGATTCAGTGGAAGACGGTCTTTTCAACAGATAGTGTTAGAATAATTGGTCACATATATGCAAAGAAAAAAAAAGGGGGACCTTGGCCTAAACCTCACACCTTATATGATAACTCAAAATGGATCATAAAGTGTAAAGTGTAAAACTATAAGACTTTTAGAAGAAAACATAGAAGAATATCTTCATGAACTGGGATTGGGCAAAGAGTTGTTAAAAATGACACCAAAAGTATGATCTATAAAAAGAAATATTGACAAATTTGACTTCTTCTAAATTATAGACATTTTCTTTGCCAAAGACACTTTCAAAGAGTATGAATAGACAAGCTGCATATGGAAGAAAATATTTACAATGGGCTTGTATCCAGAAGGTATACTGAACTCTCAAAAGTCAATACATTAAATACATTAAAAACAAACAATTTAAAAGTGGGCAAGAACTTGGACACATCACTAAAAAAATATATTCACAGGGCAACTAATCACATGAAAAGATTTCTCACATTAGCTGTTAAGTAAAAGAATATTAAAAATCATGAAAAGATACCATTACATACCTATTATAACAGTTAAAACAAAAAATACTGACAATTCCAAGTGCTGACATGGATGAGGAACAACAGGAGCAAATTGGAATTCTCAATATCCCTGGTAGGAATATAAAACAGTAAAGCGACCCTGGAGAACACGTTGGTAGTTTCTAAAATCAAATCCATTTTTTATATGCATTGACTATATAATTTATATCAGCCGCAAAATGGATTTTAAAACAGGTAACATAAGAGCATCAAAATAAAGTCAACTACACAGGAATCAATAACAAGTTGCATCACATCTCTGGGGGGTCAATTATAAAACTTTGAGAAAAAATTAAAGAAATCTTCAATAAATGTACATCTTTACCATATTTGAGGACAGGATGACAAAGTATTGTAAAGATGTCAAACTCCATTCAATATCCCAACAGATTTTTGTTATTGTTGCTGCTGCTGCTAAACTTGATAAGCTGTTCATAAAATGCATACGGAAATACAAAGGGCCAAGAATAGCCAAGACTATCTTGATAAAGAACAAGAACTTACTCTGTCAGATATCAAAACTTAATATAAAGTTATAATGATTAATATAGTATAGTATTAGCAAAGGGACAGGTGGATTCAAGACATAAATGTGAAATGCAAATATATAAGCTTTTAGCATTTAATATACATAAGTAAGCTCATGATCCTGGGGTAGGGATGGGTTTCTTATTCATCACTAAAAATACTATAAAGTAAAATCTTACATGTATAGAGCACTTTAACATTAATAACTTCTGTTCATCACAGACACTATTGGAAGGGGAAGAAAAGCCATAAAATTAAAGAAAATATTTCAACACATATAATTGATTAGTACCCAAAATAAACAAATTCTACAAAATGATTTAAAAAGCCCAGTAAAAAATTGGGCAAAAGTTTTGAACAGGTCATTCACCAAAAAAGGAAATCCAAGTAGCCAATAAACATATAAAAAGGTGTTCAAATTAAGGGAATGCAAATTAAGCAAACAAACATACCATCAGAAACAGGAACAAATTGGTGGTTGCCAGAGGGGAGAGAGTGAGGGGATGGGCAAAATAGGTAAACCTCTTAATAGAGATATAAACTTCCAGATCCACAATAAATATGTTATGGGATACATCAGAGAGAATATAGTCCATAAGATTGTAATAATTTCATATGGTGACAGATGGTAACTACATTTATCATGGTGAACATTTTGTAATGTATACAATTATCAAATCACTATGTTGCACACCTTAAACTAATATTGTATGTCAGCTATACTTCAATTTAGAAAAAGAAAAATAGTTATGTTCCATGAGAAAAAAAAGGAATGAAATGAGAAAAGAATAGTGATAAACTCTAGGGAATTAAGATCATAATCAGGCACAAGCACATGGGGAGCTTCAAGGTATAAGTGAAGTTTTATTTCTTGAACTAGGTGGTGTTTACATGGCACTAAGCTTTATAATTAACAAACATATACATATTTGTTTCAGACACTTTTCTGAATAATTATTATATTTCACAATTTTTTCTTTTCAAATATTTATTTAAATTCTAGTTAGTTAACATATTGGTTTCAGGAGTAGAATTCAGTGAGTCATCACTTACATACAATACCCAGTGCTCATCACAAGTGCACTCCTTAGTATCCATCACCCATCTAGTCCATCTCCCAACTATCTCTGTCAATCCTGTTTGTTCTTTTTTAATGTTTACTTATTTTGGAGAGAGAGGGAGAGCATGAGCCGGGGAGGGGCAGAGAGAGAGGGGGACAGAGGATCTGAAGCGGGCTCCACACTGATAGTAGTGAGCCCAACATGGGGCTCAAACACATGAACCAACCCCCAGATCATGACCTGAGCCAAAGATGGATGCTCAACCGAGCTACCCAGGAGCCCCTGTTCTCTACCCTTAAGAGTCTCTGATGGTTTGTTTCCCTCTCTTCTTTTGCCCCCATTTCCCATATGTTCATCCGTTTTGTTTCTTAAATTCCACATATGAGCGAAATCATATGGTATTTGTCTTTCTCTGACTGGCTTTTTTCACGTAGCATAACACACTCTAACTCCATCCAGTTTTGCAAATGGCAAGATTTCATTCTTTTTAATGGCTGAGTAATATTCCATTGTGTATGAGTGTGTGTGCATGTGTGTGTGTGTGTGTGCGCGCACACACACGCACACACACACACTACATCTTCTTTATCCATTCATCAGTCAATGGACATTTTGGCTCTTTCCATAGTTCGACTATTGTTGATAATACTGCTATCAACATCAGGGTTCATGTACCCCTTTGAATCTGCATGTTTGTATCCTTTGGGTAAATATCTAGTAGTGCAATTGCTGGATTATAGGATTGTTCTATTTTTAGCTGTCTTCCAGAGTGGCTGCATTCCCACCACCAATGCAGAAGGGTTCCCCTTTCTGTGCATCCTCACCAGCAACTGTTGTTTCTTGTGTTGGTAATTTTAACCATTCTGACAGGAGTGAGGTAGTATCTTACTGTAGTTTTGATTAGTATTCCCTGATGATGAGCGATGTTGAGCATCTTTACAGTGTCTATTAGCCATCTGGATGTCTTCTTTGGAAGAATATCCATTCAATGTCTTCTGCCCATTTCTTAAATGAATTATTTGGTTTTGGGGTGTTGGGTTTTATAAGTTCTTATAGATTTTGGATACTAACCCTTTATTTGATATGTCATTTTATTTCACAACGTTTAAAAAACTCATAGGTCCTTTTGTAGATCGCATATCTAGAAATATACGTTTCATTACAAATCTTACATATTTTATAGCATAAAAATTGTTTTGAGATTTGTTGCTAATAAGTGAAATAATTTAGATACTTCCTTACAAATATTAAAATTGAGTAACACCAATATATAGTTGAATATATATATGCATTCTAATCACACTAGCATTAATAGGATAGGATATCAAGCAGCACAAATATTATTCAGTCCTTAAGCTGAACATACAGGAAAGTTCTACTATCTAGCAAACATTACCAAATAACTATATAAAGAATTTTACAGTTTATGGGGCACCTGGGTGGCTCAGTCAGTTGAGTGTCCAACTTCAGCTCAGGTCATGATCTAATGGTTTGTGGGTCCTAGCCCCACATTGGGCTCTATGCTGACAGCTAGCTCAGAGCCTGGAGCCTGTTTCAGATTCTGTTTCTCCCTCTCTCTCTGACCCTCCCCTGCTCACGCTGTCTCTCTCTCTCTCTCAGAAATAAATAAAAACATTAAAAAAAAAAAAAAAGAAACCAATTTTGACTCCCTGGACACCACTCTTCTTCAAAATCATTAACACAGGAATAATTCTGGTTAATGAGTGTATGAGTATATGGACTGAATTGTGCCCACCACCCCCAAATTCGTATGTTGAAGCTCTAACCCTCAGTGTGATACATGTGGAGACAGGGCTTTTGAAAATGTAATTAAGGTTATATGAGGTCATAAGGGTGGGACCTTAATGGAGTCTGAATGGTGTCTTTATAAGTGGAAGAGACATTTGCAGTGCATGGAGAAAGGGCCATGTGAAGACACAGCAAGAAGTCTGCAGTCTGCAGGCCAAGAAGAGAAGCCTTACCAGAAACCAACCCTATGTGCACATTGATCTTGGACTTCCAGCCTCCAGAACTGTGAGAAAATGTATTTCTATTGTTTAAGCCACCCAGAATGTGGCATTTTGTTATGGCAGCCCAAACAGACTAATACAATAGTTTAAAACTTTATTGAGTTCCTCTTTTCTGTCCCTAAAAAAACTATACAGTTGTATAAGATATTGCTTTTCACTAAATTTCACCATCATTGTTGCCATGATGCTATAAGAAAAGCAGTGTGAGACCCCTAAGCTGCTTTAGTATGAAAAAATGTTTCTGTATGTCACCTTGGTTATGTCCTGTCTTCCTGAATCATATCTCTTATTAGTCTGCTTAGGCTTCCCTAACAAAATGCCATACACTGGGTGGCTCTAGCAGCATTTATTTTCTCTTGGTTCTGGAGGCAGAAGTCTCATATCAAGGCTCCAGCCATTTGGGTCTCTGGTGAGAACTCTTCCTGGCTGGTAGATTGCCACCTTGTCACTTTGTCCTCACAGGTCATTTCCTCTGTGCTGGAGTGTAAAGGAGAGGGAAGCACTCCCTGGTGTCTCTTCTTTAGGGATACTAATCTGATCAGATAGGGCCTTATCCTCATTTAACCTTAGAGGTCCCATCTCCAAATATAGTCATACTGGGGAGTAGGACTTCAATATATGAATTCTAAGGGAAACAGATATTCAGTCCATAAAAATCTCTAAACAGGGGTGCCTAGGTGGCTCAGTCGGTTGAGTGTCCAACTTCTCCTCAGGTCATGATCTCACAATTTGTGGGTTAGAGCCCCACAGCAGTTTCTGTGCTGACAGCTAAGAGCCTGGAGCCTATTTCAGATTCTGTGTCTCCCTTTCTCTCTGCTCCCCACCCCCCCCCCCGCCCCATGCTCTATCTGTCTCTGTCTCAAAAATAAATAAACTATTAAAAAAAATTTTTTTTAAATCTCTAAACAGAACCTGCCTTCCTAGGCTCTCATTTAATAAAATGTTAGAGCTCACAAACTCTAGTGAAATAGAGAGCCAACAAAAAGCTGTTTAGGGGGGTGCCTGGGTGGCTCAATCAGTTAAGGGTCCAACTTTGACTCAGGTCATGATCTCACCATTCATGAATTCAAGCCTCTTATCTAGCTTTGTGCTGACAGCTCATGGCCTGGAGCCTGCTTCAGCTTTGTTCTCCCTCCCTCTCTGCCCCTCCCCCGCTTGCTCTCTGTCTCTCTCAAAGAAAAAAAAAAAAGGTTCTCTCTTCTTAAAAAAAGCTGTTCAGTATACAAACATTGAGATAAAATGATATATTTTTTAAATGACTCATTTTCATAGTTTACTCAGTGCTACATACTATTCAAGTGCAACAGGGAACCTGATTGGAGAAAAGCAAATTTAAACCTTAGGAATGAGGGGTACCCAGGTTGCTCAGTTGGTTAAGCATCCAACTTCAGCTCAGGTCATGATATTATGGTTGGTGAGTTTGAGCCCCACATCCAGTTCTGAGCTGGCAGCATGGAGCCTGCTTTGGATCCTCTGTCTCCCTCTCTCTCTCAAAAATAAACAAACATTTTTGTTTTAAATAACAAATAACTATGAATGATTCTGTGAGGAGTTGGAAAAGCTATAGCTATGCCTTGGAAGATCGGACAGAATGCAATGAAGGCAGGGTCCCCCAATCACCTGGGAATTGGCAGGTAATCTGGAAACAGACTTGAGTGCTACTGGGTGGCCTTCTGGAGGAAAATAATTCAAATACAGAAGTCTCCAACTGAGACATATGCAAAGTGCTTTCCTTTTGATTTAGTTAACATATGGCCACACAGTAGTCCCAGCTATGTTCTGTGCTCTATCACATTCCTTGAAAAATGTACTACAGACAATTATACCAGCACAGCCGAAAGATAGGTGTCTTAAAGGGACCCAAAAATGAACATTCCCAATCAACGGCCAATATCTTAGAGGAAAAAACGTTTTTTTAGGTTTCATCAAAATGGTACTACCAGTAAGAGCTACTAGGCCAAATGTGAGTACTGTTTATATACTTTTTAAATCACTACAGTTGCTCTAATATCTTCCCCCCCCTTCACTATATTTTCAAATGAACTGCCAGATTAATCTTTCCAGAACTACATTACTCCACTATTAAAAACTATGCCTCTGTCCTCCTGAATCAAGCACAAACCCCTCTGCCTAGCATTCAAGCAAGAATCTCATATTCTAGGGGCGCCTGGGTGGCTTAGTCGGTTAAGCATCTGGCTTTCGCTTGGGTCATGATCTCGCGGTTCGTGGGTTTGAGCCCCACGTCAGGCTCTGTGCTGACTGCCAGCTCAGAGCCTGGAGCCTATTTCAGAGTCTGTATCTCCCTCTCTCTGATCCTCCCCTGCTCATGCTGTCTCTCTCTCTCTCTCCTAGAAATAAAATAAAAATATTTTTTAAAAAAATATTAAAAAAAAAAAAAGAATCTCATATTCTAGTTTATCTTTACTGCCACACACAGCACTTGCCCCAAATGCAATGCTAACCCTCGCTCCTTGCCGGAATTGAAAGCTCTTCGGCCTTCTCTCCTCTCCACTTGCCATTCACACAGAGCCTTTCCATTCTTTGTGTGTCATCTTCATGAAGTATTCTCTGATGACATCACATACACTGATTCTTCCTTCAGTCAACAACTATGCATTAAGAAACCTATTCTGTTCCATAAGTTGAGAGGGATCCTTCCTCCCAATTCTTTTCGTCCACATTTGTCTGTGACTTAAATTTAATACTTACTAACTATCCTAGTCTTTCAATAAGTCACTTTATACTTGAGGGAAAGGATCTTAAATGTTTTATTTACTAGTTGGCTCACAAGTGATTTGATTTGTAGGTGATTTGTCTTGGGAACTCAAACCTATACATCTTTTACACTTCCAATAGCACATGGTAAAAGACTAAATGTCTTGCTATTAATTGGTGCTAAATATGTTTTTACTTGCAAACCTTGTGAATAATTACTTTTGTGCCTTTCTTGGAGGGATAGAAGGAAAGAGAAGAGCTTGGCAACCCTGGAAGAGTTTTTTCGGTTGCCTAACATTGTTCTTAACTATAATTTGTTAGACAAGTATTTATGGAGTTCCTACATGTCAGATATAGGCACAAATATTCTATTATAGTAGAGTCTTAATCACAGCCATAAGTCCCAGCACCTATCATTGCTTTCTGCACATAGGTAACTCGATAAACATGTGTTGAGGGACTCAATGCATGTAGCCTCCTGCCCTCATGCAGTTCATATTTTACTGGTGTCGGGATAAACGGGAAATAGGTGATGAACAAATAAAGTAGAAGAGCTAGGTAATTTCAGAGCATGATAATTACTATGGAGAAAACACGATATTTTGCCAATCTGGATTTTTTTTTTATCAGCAGAGTAGAGGAACCCCATCAACATGACTTAGTGGACAATACCGTGGCTTTTCCAGGTTCACAACCCTGCCTTCCTCCGTCGCTGTGTGGCTCTGGACAAATTACTTAACCTTTCTGGCCTCGTTATTCCAACTCTCTAACAGTACCTACCGCACGAGGCTGGTTTAAGAATTGAAGAGTTGATACGCATAGCGTTTGCCACTTTGCCTAGTAACCTGGGAAGCGTTCAGGAAATGTTAGTAACCCCACTGCGGTCAGGTTAACTCACCAGGCCCTAAGGGGAGGTGAGAATCTCTAGAGCCCCTGTCACTGAACACGCCCAGACCTGCGCCCCCTGCCCAAGGCTGATACTCCAGCATGGGCAAACTGGGGCAGAGTTTTGACCTTGAGCTGAGGTCCTAAGAGACCGAGGGGTCGGTTCCCCCTTTCTATCTGGGAGGGCGCACAGATGGGCAGGCGGGGAAGGGCTGCGGGGCTCCCCGGCCCCTCCATCGGGCCAGAGGCCTCGAGGGCTCGGACTTGCTCACCCAGGACGCCCTGCGGCGGCGGGGAAAGGGCCGGGCTCTCCCTCAGCGCCGGCCTCCCCCTCAGCGCCGGCCTCCCGGAGCCGGGGCTCGCGGCCGAAGGGGTCCTGGCGGCGGCACCCGGCACCTCCTCGCCCCGCCCCCAGCCCAACGGTCGCCAGCGCGCAGCCTTCCCAGGGCGCGAGGCCGCGGGCGGGCCCGCCAGGCGATTGGCCGGGAGGGTGCGAGGGGCACGCGGGCGGAGGCGGGGGGCGGGCACATGCGCGCAGGCGGCGCTGCCGGCACGCGGCGCTCGCGCTCCACGCTTAAATGAGCCTGGGCTGCCCGCGCCCGCCACTTCGGAGGGGTCCGCGCCGCGGACGCAGGCGGGGCGGCCAGCGCCTGTGCGGTCCCTCGCGCCAGCGCGCCTCAGCTCTGGGGCGGTCAATGGGACGGAGCGTCGCGGACCAGGAGGCGGCACCCGTCGGGGGGCTCGGGCAGCGCGGGATCCCGCCGGGAGGCTCGGGCATGGCGGGCCGCAGGACCTGAGCCCTGCCCCGCGGGGAGTTATCCCGGTGGCCGGCGATGGGGACCGAGCGGGACTGCCGCTGCACCGGGCCGTGAGCGCCGCCGCCGCCGCCGCCGCCGCCTCCTCGCCGCCGCCTCGGCACCTTGCGAAGCTCCAGGCCGCTCGGGAATATGGCCCTGGAGCAGCTCTGCGCGGTCCTCAAAGGTAAGCGCCCGGGGCCGCGGACGGCGCCCCCTGCGGGCCAACACCCGCGTCTTCGGGTGCCTCCCCAGAGCCGGGCGCCCGACGCGCCTCTTTGTCTGGTCCGCGCGGACCGCCGAGCCCTCGAGCCCACCGGGGATCGACCTGCTCTCCGAGCGCCTCTCCCCCACCCTCTGCGTGTCCTCCGGGGCCACTGGTAGGAGCAAACGAGAGATTGGGAAGCGGCGGCCCGGCGGGGCCCTCCGAGCTGTGTCCTCGCGCCTCTTTCTTAGAATTCCTCGCATCGCTTTGCAAAGTTGTGGGGTTCGTGTAAGTGGGGCGAAGACTGGTCTGTTTTCAGCATTTAATGACAGAAAGTCATTCCACGCAAACAATAAAAGCCCTAGCCGAGGCGTCGCGGAGCGGCTCTCGAAATGCCCCGCGATGGCGGGTGGCGGAACGGCCTGAGGGCCGGGCCGGGTCCCACCTGCTGCGGCCGCGGAGGCTGCGGCACCACTGCGGGCGCCGCGACCCGGCTCTGCCCGGCCCGGAGCCGGCTCCTTGCGGCCGCGCCCCGGCGCTTCCCGGGACTTCGGAATGCCGTGCCGCTTTCTGATTTGTTGTACTGGGAATTAAAACAGTGGGCTAGCCAAGTGCACAAAGCTCTCAAACGTGCTGTAGCTGCTTTGCATTTTCCTGGAGCTGTTATTTTAGATTAAAATGTATATACATAGGTAATTAAGATTGTGATACAAAGTTGCTTCCGAAACTGGGACTGAATAAATCCTTTCTTCAGTCGTCAGAGGAAAACATCACCACCAAAAAAAGGGCTCCCCTTTTTCCCTACCGATTTAAATTGAAAACTGAATAGCCGTACGTTTGTAATGTTATGAAATATTCTTTTTCATACTGGGTAAGGAGTTAAGGTATTGTATTTTCAGTGTGTTATATAGCTTATTGTGTCCTGATATTTGTACAGTGACAAATGTTAGGTGTTTCTTCCCATTCCATATGAACACTTTTCTCAAATTTGTTTATTAGAAAATTCAGTCCAATTTTGCTTTTAATTTTAATTGGACAAATTACCTGCTTTCCAGACATTCCTAATAATTGAGATTTGAGCAGTTTAATTTGAAATGCCTAACTACCCAACTGTATGCTTTTAGATACAGTTTGTACGAAGGTAACCTAGGACTTTCTACTTAGTGAATATTTCACAACACCCCATAAATTCTTAGTGATTCCTTCCTTATGTTACAATTTAAAACTCTGGTTAATTTCATATAGTTTTCCCATTTGTAAATCGTAATTTATGTAGCTATTCCTTGGAAATTAAGATTCTGTTTTACTCTTTCAAAATAAATCACATATGCACAGTAGGATTTCTGATAGTGCTCATGATCCAAATTTGCTTCATTGTTCTGATGACCTTAAGGTTATCAACATCATGACAGTCCATCTGGGTAGCCTCTCTGGAGAGGAATCAGTTAGCCCTGTTAATACTGCTCTACCTGCTGAACTTGAGGGAAATGAGCTGGATAGGAGAGAATTTCCCATCCTCCTGAATGGTGAAAGGATTCGTAGCTTTTCTGCGTATGCCTTTGTCATTGGTACACAGTGCCCTCTCTGGCCACTGTAGTGAAGCATTTAGTTGTTGTACCTTTCAGGAAAGGATTCTGTGGTGATGACAGAGCTAACAGTGAAAACAATGTAGTATCTGGCCTTTCTTTTTAAAGTACACTAAAATCTATACTAGTTTTACACACTGAAGTATTGAAGTATTTTTAAAATTCAAACTAAGTTGTCATAGGCTTACTAGAGATGAAACAAGCTATTTTTTAAGTCTGCACACACGCACACAGACACACACTTGTAAAGATGGGGAATTGGTCTGGAAAGACTAAAAATTATCAAAAGTTGATTCTGAGAAGGGAATCTGGGAGACAGACCAGAGTGAGGGGAAGACTTCTATTTTACTGCATCCCCATTTGTAGCACTTGATTTTTTTAACCGAATGAGTGTGTTACCTTTACAAAAATTGGCACTTTTAATTTAAAAAATTATCTTTTGGAAAAATATTGGATTGCTGCCATTCACTATGTGTATCAAGGCATTAAAAGCAGCCCTTAAGTGTTCTGCAAGGTGAATTGTTTTAACACTGAAGAGGTTCTGATCAGAGGCAGTTCTTTAATATTTGCATAATTACAGATATTACCTACCTAAAGCCTTGTTTGGAATATTATGGTCAATTTCTACTAAAACAAATTATCCATAATGAGTGTGTGAGATTTTAAGTAGAAGGTAATTTTCTTTAAGATGCCATTGATTCTTTTTGTTTTACTCTGAGTAGTGAGAACAAAAGGATAACTGTACTAGGCTTTTTAAATCTTTCACATGTTGTTATAACTGAATAGTTCACTTTTAACTGTTTATGATCACTCCAGGTCTTATAAAATTTGATTTAACTTTCTGTCAAAGTTAAGTAAACATCATAGTCACATGAAAATACTGCATTAATATTATAAACCAGTATTTTACTTGTTTATTCACTCTGCACACTTCTGGAGAATACTGTTAGAGTCTGTTATATTTAAATCTGTGTAAACTGTGGTTAAATTTACTGTGTAACAGCATAAATATCCATCTATGCTATATTTTTAAAATAATAAATATCCCACAACACTGTGTTTTTAAAATCATATCTGAGACTGACAAAAATTAACTCCTGTCTTTCATTCTTACACCTCATCCAAAAATGTAAACCATACCAAAATCAGTATAGTACTAGAAATATGTCCCTTTAATAGTGAAGTCTTTAAGCACAGTCTTGTTAAAAATTAATTTTTCAGCTTTTCTCCCAGGAGTTGAAGAAAATGTTTTAATGCTGAAAAGTCTGACTAAACACTGGTTTTATTATAGTAAATCCTCAAACTGGAATCCAGTGTATTTGTGTTTTAAAACCACAATCACCTGTTAGAAAAAACATGCAGCCCTGTAATATGGACACATGTGCCTTATAAAACAAGTTCAGATCAAAAGCACTTTCAGTCCTTTATGGAATAAGATAGGGAAAAAAAAAAACTATAAGTAAAGTTCATATCTAAAGTTTTAAAGCAATCCCAAGTTCTCCTCTTGGTTATTACCTATTCAGCACAGTCTCCTGCAATATTTTTCCCCAGTCTCATTTTTAAATTTATGTTCCTGCACAGTAATTGTTGACATTTTAAAAAAAATGTATCCCTGAATCATTGAGATCCCAGTTATTATGGTCTTTGAGTTGGAAAGGGGAACCAAAAATGTTATCCAGCCCACTGGTTTCCAACCTTTCCATAACAGGAAAACAACCTCAAAGGAACCCTTATAAGGGGTACTTAAAAACTAAACGACGACATCAGAGCAAAGATCAGAGCAAGGTTGTTGTAACTGGTGAGGGCCCATCAGAGTTGTCCCCCAAAACTGATACTTTTTAATGTATTTGTTATATTACTTACAAAATTACAGCATACTAATCTGAAAGTTCAGTTCATCCTAGGCAAAATGACATTAAAACATGTTGGTTTAAATATGCCTAGAGTAATATGTTGGAAATTACAGCACTAGTGGGTGAGAAGATATCACACACTCTTTAAAAATTTTTTTTTTAATGTTTTATTTATTTCTAGGAGAGCGAGAGAGAGGCAGCGTGAGCAGGGGAGGGGCAGAGAGAGAGGGAGTCAGACTGAAACAGGCTTCAGGCACTGAACTGGCAGTCAGCACAGAGCCCGACGCGGGGCCTGAACCCACGAACCGCGAGATCATGACCTAAGCGAAAGTCGGACGCTTAACCGACTAAGCCACCCAGGCGCCCCTATCACACACTCTTTAAAATGTGATCTGGTCACATTAGAATATGATGGTAGTTGCTGTGGATGTCTAAAGAAGACTCCCATAAAATGAGAAGATAACAAAACTGCTGTCTCCGAAGCATCTGGCCAGAGAGGAAGTTGTCACATTCTGCAGGAAAGGAAGTACTGCTACAGTTACTCTTTCTTAAAGTGGTTGGCAGTGGGATTAGCATATGTAGGCTGGAGTGATCCCAAAGTTTGCCAAGATCCATCTTCTTTTTTTTTTTTTCTATTTTTAATGTTTATTTATTTTTGAGAGAGAGAGTGCAAAGGGGAAAATGCAGGGAGAGAGGGAGACACAGAATCAGAAGCAGGCTCTGAGCTGTCAGCATGGAGCCTGATATGGAGCTCAAACTCACGAACTGTTGAACTCATGACTCAGCCAAAGTCGGACACTTAGCCAACTGAGCCACTCTGATGCCCCAGTCTGTCTTCTTTCTTAACTAATATGTAAAATTGAGTTTGAATAAATTTGGATACTATGTCCTGTAGAACATAGTTTATTGAAAACAAGTTACTACTACCTTAAGTAGCATGTGGACTCTCATCAAGAGGCACGTACAATAACTAACAGGTAAATTGAGCCAGCTTGAGGAAAGTAAGAGTAGTGACTAGATATCTGAAAAGAAAAATAATTTTTTCCTGTTTCTTGATCTATGCTCAAATTAAAGAAGGCGGGTCATCTATGTGATTATTTTTAACTAAGATGTGTGCTGCTTAATTTGTTAATGCAGGGATCTCTGTACTATATTCTATAGTCCCCCCAAAAAACGTAATCAGGATCATGCTTAGTCATTTCATGTAGTCATCTAATTTTTATTGAATGCTATTGTGGGCCAGGCAGTCTTCTAGTCACTAAAGAGGCATCAGTGAATCAGACAAGGCTCCTCTTTCTAGTAAGAAGAGACAAATAATAAATAAACAAGAAAATACTAAGTATACTAAGTAATATAAATAATTAAAATAGTTATATAATAAAATAGGATGAAGGAGAAAATATAGAGCTTCTTTAGAAGTCAGTCACAAAATCTAAATGACCAGAAGAACCAGCCATGCAGAGAGATTCTAGGCAAAAAGAAGAAACTAGTCCCTAATGCAAGAATTAGCTTGGTGTGTAGAAGTAATGAAAAGAAGGTCGTTGTAGCCATTGGTAGCAATCAACAGGTCAGATGCTAGATCATGTAGGACCTCTGAAGTCAGAGTAAAGAGTATGAATTTATTCTAAATGTAATGAGACTGTATTGCAAGATTTTATGAAAGGGTATGATATGATCTGGTTTATGTCTTGAAAGGATTACTGGCTGCTGACTACAGAATAGACTAGGGGACTGTGGCAGGAATAGCTGGTTGTATTCCAACATCCATTTTATACTTGAATAATTCTCTGAATTTTAATTAAGTCCATGACCGCCCAACAGAAAAACTAGATTTTCCAGCTTTCCTCAGGGTTAGGTATGGCCACATGACTAAGTCTGGCCAATTAAATGTGTGTGCAACTTTGGGAAGGTGGTGGATTTTTCGTTCAGTTAAAATTTTTATTTTGAGATCATTGTAGATTCTGCGCAAATGTCTTTTGAAGGAAGGAGAAATGTCCTATATCGTTTGTTCATTTTTGCTGACTCTAACACAGGAGTGAGTAGCTGTAATGAAGATATAATGGCTGGCACTCTGGCATTCATATTGGACCATAAAATGAACTTGGAATTAAAATCCTCTACAATTGAACAATAAGATAGAGGAAGCTCAGGTCCCTAGTAATGGTATAGCCTTCACTCTAGCCCTTGACTACTCCATAGTTTGTATACTTGGCAAAAATACATTCTATGTTGTGTAAACTGTACGCAGAATCAGTAAAAGAAAACCAGGCAGAGATTGAGAACTGTTAAATAGTCACAGATGTAAAACATCTGAATGGTATCAAACACAATTAAATGTAAAAGTGCTTAGAAAATGCATGTTTTAAATAGTGCTGAGGTATTTGGTGAAAGCAAAGGGAGGTCCATGGCAAGTGCAGAGGTTCAGAAACCAGAAGTATTGCAGGAACATTATGAAATAGGTAGCAGAGCATTCAGCAGCATTTCCAAAGCCAACTCATCAACTCCTTTTTGCTAGTCCCCAACCCTGTCATACTCAAACTTGCCCTTGTCATTACCACTGGAGAAAATGGACAGCCCCTTTCCACTTCTTACAGTATACCATCATTCTCTTACTGTAGTAGTTGGTCTGCAAAGTATGGTCCCAGGGCCAGAAGCTTTTGGCATCAATGGGGAACTTATGTGTTAAGATGCAGGTTCTCAGGCCAGACCTACTGGGTCAAAATCTCTGGAAGGTACCCTCCACCACCACCACCACCAAGACCTGTGTTTTAATAAGCTCTCTGGGTGATTATCTGTTACACTGCACACTACTGTCCCAGTGACTGATTCAGTTCTTATACCTGGAAGTAGACTTGCTGGGTGGGATTTGTGCATTTTTAAACTGGTATTACATTACTACCAGATTAACCTCCAAAAAGGTATGCCAGTGTACAATGCAGTGACAGTGTATGTCAGTTTTCTATATCCTGACCAACAGTAGAATCTGCATTTTTTTTATATTAGGCTAAATTTATGCATTTTTAAAAATGTATTTGAGAAGTGTACATGCAAGCTGGGGAGAGGGGCAGAGGAGGAGAGAGAGGGAGGGAGAGGGAGAGGGAGGGAGGGGGGAGGGAGAGAGAGAGAGAGAGAGAGAGAGAGAGAAAGAGAAAGAGAACGAACTTAGGCAGGCTCCACTCCATGCTCAGCACAGAGCCTGAGTCAGGACTCAATCCCATGACCCTGGATCATGACCTGAGCTGAAATCAAGAGTCAGACATTCAATTGACTGAGCTGCTCAGATGCCCTGCATTGTTTTGGGTTTTGGCACATTTTTCTGATGACATAATCTTTTTTTCTCAGTTATTTGTAGTTTTTATTTATTTTTAGCAAATGAAGGTGTTCTCCACCCAAAAGTATACATACATAATTCACCTTTTTGTTTTTTCAATCTGGTATTTATTTTTCTATTTAGCTTGAAGGTACAGACCTACTTCTTTTTTTTTTTTTTAAATAATTAACAAGTTATCCCAGAATGATTTCACTGAGTTTCAAATACCATACATACAGTAAATTCTGGGATATGTATGTCTGTTTCTGGAGTATTTTTCTTCCATCTTCTTATCTTTAAACTCCTCTTAATGTATTTATTTATTTATGTTTTATTTATTTTTGTGAGAGAGACAGTGTGAGCAGGGGAGGGTCAGAGAAAGAGGGAGACACAGAATCTGAAAACAGGCTCCAGGCTCTGAGCTGTCAGCACAGAGCCTGACACAGGGCTCAAACCCACGAACCGTGAGATCATGACCAGAGCCAAAGTCTGATGCTCAACCAACTGAGCCACCCAGGCACCCCTTTTTATTTATTTTTGAGAGAGAGAGAGCATGAGGGAGGGGAGGGGAGGGTCAGAGAGAGGGAGACACAGAATCTGAAACAGGCTCCAGGCTCTGAGCTAGCTGTCAGCACAGAGCCTGACGCAGGGCTCAAACCCACGAACCGTGAGATCATGACCTGAGCTGAAGCCGGACGCTCAACCGACTGAGCCACCCAGGCGCCCTTATCTTTAAGCTCCTTGAAAATAAGGACCAGGGCTGCTTGCTTCACTGCTGTAGCCTCAGTGACTGACCCACTGCCTGTAATACAGTGAGGGCTGGATAGCTTTGTTGACAGATTATCTATTTCTGCCTGTACCATTGCTACATTTCAAATTACTATAGCTTTACAATAACTATATGTTATTTTTATGTATTTTATGTCTTTTTATTTTTTTACTTTTTCTTGGGCACTATAAAAAAGCTTTTAAGATGAGTATCAGCAACATTTTAAGTCCTCCAGAAAACCAAGATTTTGATTAAAACATTAAATATATAACTTATTGAGAAGAATTGTTACCTTCACATTGTTTTATTATCCAAAACCTATTGTTTCTCAATTGTATTACATTTATTTACTTATCTGTTTGTTTTAGTCTTACCTTCTTCTTTTAATAGGTATAATAATTTCCAAGTAATTCTCTTGGGACCTCTAGGTTTTAAATAACATTATCTATAAATAATAATTTTGTCTCCTTTCCAATATTGCATTGGCCAGAGTTTCCAGTGTTAAGTAACAGTGGAAAGAATAAACTTGATTTTGATTTTTATAGTGCAGGGTAAGGCCTTTAAACTGGAAGGCCTGGGGAGAAGACTCTGCATAGAGCTAATACCACAGTGAATCAAAGTAAAAGGAATAGCATTGAGTACTGGTATTTAACACCTTGAATAGCACCTGTCTTTATCATTTACGTCTTCATTTTTAAGTCCGGTCTGTACACACATTATTAGAAGGCCTCAACTAGACTCCAGAACTAGAGGTATGGTCATAATAATGGGCACTCTCTCTTTTAAGCATCAAATCACAAGCACTTCTTTATATAATTAAACTGTATGATTAAGGAGTTTAGAATTTTTATTTGGCATGGATATCTACCTTAATGAATTAGTGCCTTCTTGAATACATTATCTTTTAATTTGAAGTGTGTGGTATTTTAGAATTTGAGAAATTATCGATCCTTTTGGTGAGAAGAAGGGAACAGTGGCACATAGTTGGGGCTAAAGACAGAACTTCTTATACTAAATAATTCCAGTGTTTGGCATTAATGGAGTTTGTTTTAATATCCCAGTCTGGTTATAATAAGCAATTTGCAAAGATCCTGTTATACACCTGGGAGGAAACTGTTTATTATGGTATAGAATTTAGAATGATTAACAGTCACTAAACTGTGACACTGTGTCACTAAATATTTCTATCCAATTGTTGTGCAGATTCACTGTATTCCTTATGTATCATTTTTATGTTCAGTAGCATAGCTCATTTGGTTTATTAAATTGTGAATAGTTTTTTTTAAGGTTTTGTGGAAAAAGAAAATTGTGAGCAACCCTCTAAATAGAGTGAAAAAAATAATAGGTTTATTTGGCCTTATAATTTTATTTTTAAAATGATCTGCCTTAGTTACACACTCTGAATTTCTTAAATCCCGTATTTGACGTAGCCAAATTTTATTGGTCGTTATGTAATTTCACTGTCAGAGTCATCCTTTTGCAGTAGGTTTACTGTTGCTCTCCCGGATTCAGTTTGTTGTTTCCTTACTAGCCCTTCTGACTGGCTTTGCGTTACTTACATACTGTGAATTATAAATGTGAGGACTAGTAAGTTGTTATGTCTATGATTTGGGAGGAAAGGTATACTGAGCACAAAATTTTGATCAGATGTATATCATCTGAATGATGCACCTTGGGAAGTAGTGTCCTCTAATAAGATACAAATTGATACAAATGGATGTGTTATTTGCTGAATTGTCAGATACCTAATATCACCCTAGGTTTTTCTTTTTGATTATAAATATTCTATTTAAAAAAAAAAAGTTTCAATTTTCCGTTCCTCAAACTCTGATCTAGTGCAAAGTTGTGAAGGGTTTGAAGGAAGGATTGTTCCTACATAACAGAAGGTCTTCAGCACTACTAGCCACGAAAGAAAGGGAAGAGGAAACTAAAGGTGTTGAAAGAAGACAGAGGAGACAAAGATCAGCAAGCATATAGGAAACTAAAGATGAAGATGTCAGCAATTAGATTTTAAGATGTAAACAACTGAATGTCAGGAATTATCTTTTTACATTGGTGACTTGGGTGGTACTCATTGTATTCTATTGTGTGACCATCTACCAGTCACTTAAGTAGCAAACTATTCAATGCCCTCATCTGTCTCACTGCTTTTAACCTGTAAGTCACCAATTGCAATTAACTCAATATCTGAATCCTGTTATAAATTCTCTCCTCCTTTCCATTTCCACTACCACTGCTCTGCGTAGAGCTCTCATCATCTTTGCTTCCATTTTGAATATTCTTCTCCTTTCTCTTTAAAAATTTACACTTCACACAACCATCAGGATTATTCGCCGAAAACACAGATGTGGTAATGTCACACTCTAGTTTAAAAATCCACAATGACTTCTCCAAAAGTACTTTGGACTTCTGACTACCATTCTACTATTTGTCACCTGATACACCACTGGTCCCCTCCACATGCTCATCCTAGTATAGTACTCAGAGTTTGCTGACCTGCCATAAGCAAGTGCTCGCCCATGGTTTTGTCTAAGCTGTTTCTTTATCCAGAGTTGAGGTCCTGTAAGGTCCAAATAGAATATTTCTGAAATTTTCCTCATTTTATTCCTCTTCACCCTCAGCAGAATGAATGGTTCCCATCCCTTCTTCCATTATGCTTTCTGCATAACTCCTGTTAAACTTATTTTCACCTTGTATTGTCACCTTAAATTGTCATTACAATAGATTGACTCCTTAAGGATGGTAGTTTCTTGTCTATCATTTGTGTAGCAAAGTGCCTAGCGTATAACCAGTGCTACATGCATCATCTCATTTAATCTTCACAACAACCCTTTGAGGTTGGTGCTACTTGTACAACATCCCCATTTTACAAATAAGTAAACTGAGTTAAAAAGGCCTCACAGCTTGTACACAGCAAAACTTGAACCCCAGCCTGGATCCACCAAACTCATAATGTCCATACCCTTAAATATTTTGCCGTATTTCTCCCCCAACATCTGTGTACCTTGGTGTCTACTGTCCTTGACAGAAGGTGCTCTTTAAGTGCTTACTGACTAAATGAATAATAAAAATTCCAGTTCACACAGCACTTTGAGGCAAGTGAGCTTTCCATTGAAAGGGACAGTGAAAGCCATCCATGCACCATTCATAAAAATAAAATGTATAAAAGAATCATCAAAATTCATATATTCACAAAACAATTCAGTATGTTATTGACTGGGTCTCAGACATGTTAGACCCAGGGGGAAAAGCTTCATTTTCTAAATATGCTGGCTTTTGTAACACAGGACACAGGATAGTTATGTACAGCTATAAAATGTCTTGAATTGATTTCTGGAAGACTGCTGCCCCCTTACTTCCATCTTAATTATAAGTGCCCTCACAATCACTAATTGAACTTTCACTGGTATAATACATTGCAGAGCCAGCCATAGAATGCATGTAAACCCTTTGAGATGAAGTACAATAAGTATATACACTATAGTACTATACAGTGAATATAAATTGGGGCAAACAAAGTAGGTTGCAAAAAACTGTGTTTTTAATCTGTCATAAATTGAAGAATGCTATAAATGTCATACACTATTACTGTTTGTATAAATGAGTACAGTATCAATTGTGTTTTTTCTTGGGTTGTCTTAACTGTCAAACAGTAAACCAGAACATAACATTTAGACCTTAAAAATCTTGAGAATGAATGTTAGAAAGAGGGTCTTGATTAATCTTTATCATCTGATTTCCCTTACAAATTTCGTAAGATATGGATTCATTTTTTTAACTTTTCTTTTCTATCATTTCTCTAGTGTTGTTAATAACAATACTTGTAGTCGAAGGGATTGCTGTGGCCCAAAAGACCCAAGGTAAAGTACTTACAGTGATAACTTACCACTTATTCAGGACAGTGGGATGGCTTATTGGAAAGGATTGCAACTTTTGAATACTATTTCCATAATCCCTCTGGGGTGTTCCAATGACCTAAGGCTCTCTGTCAACCTATCAGCCTCAATTTAACTGGGTTCAGCTGCAGTTAACTAGAGCAAATTGTCAACATAAAGTCTTGCCCTGATAAATTTTTTAAATTGGCATCACTAGTGGTTCCTCGCACACTATGGATTATATCCAGAAATCAAATGAGATTCATGCTTATCACTCAGCAAAAATAAAAATCCCTTATTTCAATGTAGACAAATGAAATGTTTCCATCAGTATCTTATTCAAAGCCCTGTGACCTGTTCTGATTGTCCTTGTTAAAGAAAGAAGATAAGCTAGTATGATTTTTGAACCAGATTTTCATGCCAGGGTTTATAGTACACTTTCTTATTTACTTTTTCTTTTCATCTAAGTTATACATACATGTGACAAAAATCAAAGCATTCAAAAAGTTAAGTATGAAAAAGCAGTCCTCCATCCTGTGCTACTCTACTTCCTTCTCCATGGAGATAACCAGTATTTTAGCTGAATCTTTTGGAATTTCGCTGCATATTACTAAATAATATGTTATACTGTTAATTTTAGGTATTAGATAATGATTTTCCACCACAGAAGATGAGAACTTAGCTCTTTCATGCATTTTCTACCCCGTACTATATACAAGTGTTCTATTACTTTCCTTCTGTACCACCTGTCTCAGTGTAATTGTGTCATAATTCTGGTCATCCCTGTATTCAGAATTTACATTAAGTCACTCATGAAGCTTATCCATATAAAATTTTTTGTCTTTTACTTTAGGAAATTTTGAGTTCCTTTTTCCCTTGTTTAAATTTTTTTAAGATTTTTTTTTTTTAAGTAATCTCTATACTCAACATGGAACTTAAACTCCCAACCCCAGGATCAAGACCTGCATGCTCTACTGACTGAGCCAGCTTGGCGCCTTTAATTTCTTAAATTCCCTTTCTCTATTTGTTTCTGTTCTATCTTTAAGAAACTTCTCTTTGGCTATGGGGTATGTTTTTGTTATTATTTTCTATTTTCCAGCTGTCTTTCTACTCTGTTTTCTTCTGAGTAGTCTCTATTGAGACTTCCTCAACTTTATCCTCTAAACCTGGAACTAGAAAACTTTTTCTTTTTTAAGGGCCAGATAGTTAATATTTAAAACTTTACAACCTTACAGTCTCAGGAGCAACTACTCACTTTTGCTCTTGTAGTGCGAAAGTAGCTATGGACGGTAGGCATGTGAGTAGACAAGGATGTCTTCCGTTGTAAACTTTATTTACAGGAGCAGGCCACAGGCCATTTGTAGCACTCTTCTTTAAACTTTTCATTAATTTTTAACTTCTTCTATTTTTAGAAGCTTTTTGTTTTCCAAATATTCTTAAAGTATTCTTGTTCTTATTTTATAGATACACTTTCTTTAAGGACATTAAATGGTAGTTTTGTTTAGGTTTTGTGTGTGTGTGTGTTTTTGTTTGTTTTGTTTTACATAATCTTTGTTTCCTCAGCTTTGCTTTCTTGTTTTTTATTCATTTTTCATATTAGAGGCTTTTCTCAAATATCGGGTGATCCCTGAGTGTCCACTCATTTATGAGAAGAGCACTAAAATCTGATCATTAGCTGTCTGCAAGTGTAGAAAGGACTTGTTAACTGTGGCCCTCACTGGTGAGTGACCCAACACTGGGGAATTCCTGAGTCTGCATTCCTGGGTCTTGATTTTTTTAGACTGTTTAGAGTTCCCAGGGAGGAAGCCTTCCATTTCCTGCTTAGAGGCTTTAAGGGAGTTGAGTGGGGGGTGAGGTTGGGAATGCCATCCATTGTGTTAACATTCCTGGGTCTCCTTGTTTGCAAGCTGGTCTTGTGACCCTCAGTTGTTCCTGGTGCCTTCTGATCCAGTAACCCTGCTTTTATCATCAGCAAAGAAATAATCTCATTTTCTGTTGTGGTGATAGAGTAGCAGCTACCTAGATTTGTGAAGTAGGGGAGAGTATTAGACATTAGATTGATTCTAAATAGACTTTTACCCAAGCGTCGTGTTTTTAAAAAGCACAATTCCACCACCACCCATCATCCCCTCTCCTCTTCCAGAGATACCAAGTGCTTCCAGCTGTTATTACACCTATGTCCTTACCTCTTTAAGGGTTTATTTATGCCCTTAAAACATCCTTTACTGTTAAGTGGAGTTTGAAGAGAGAGAACTAAATGCATGTGTTTAATCTATAGTCTTTAACTAAAATCCTTTGCAATCTTTGGATCCTCTTTGGCTTCTGTGTTAAACTAAATATAGAGGTACCATAGTAGAGATAAACCCCTGGGATCCTTTTATTTTTATGTCAGAATTGAATTTTATAGAGTTGTACTGATTTATCAGATTCTCCCACACGGTTTTGCCCTTGTAAAATCTAAGCATTTTATTTCCCTGCTCTCCTACAGGGCAAACTTGTCCTCTAGCAGCAAGTTCTTCCCACCAGCACAGCATACAATCTTACCTTTCTCTCACTTCATTGTATTCAATTTGTTGTGCTAAACTTGGTGGCAGTTCTTGCAAAATTATATACAGTATATGTGTAACATAGGGTGAACAATTGTGTGGTTAAATTGTGGGGAAAAGAGAATACTATTCTCTTTAGCTATAATTCATGTTTTAAATGTGGTTTTTCCCTAAGATGGACAAAATATTGGAATCAAGCATATTCCTGCAACCCAGTGTGGCATTTGGGTTCGAACCAGCAATGGAGGTCATTTTGCTTCACCAAATTATCCTGACTCTTATCCACCAAACAAGGAGTGTATCTACATTTTGGAAGGTATTTGACCAATTTCTATCTTTTAATGGAAGAGTTTTTACTTTTTTGTAAACCTAAGTAAGATGCCCAGTTTAAGCCAGTTTGAACAAAATTTGAAAACGTATTTGAATTAAACTCTAGTAATTATGAATATTTGAGTATTGAACACATTAACAAATGCAGTAACATTAATACATTAACAATTACAAAATTGAAATGTTATGGGAATTTTGAATCTCTTAAAATATAATTCAACCAGATGCGTTGGTTATGACTTAAAATTACTGGCATCTCTTATTATGCTTTATGCAAATTATGTCCATAGTTATATTAATTCTTTTCATTTCTTCTGTTCTATTTATTATATATTGTATCTCATGAACTAAGCATTAGCTTTTCTACTCTAATTCTAATTAATTAAATACATTTAATTCATTTAATGAACAGCATATGGCAAAGGGAAAGATGATGGTAGTTCTACACAGTAGCATTGCTACTATTGATATAAAATATAACATCAATTATGAATTTTATATATAACAATCCTTATTATGCTTCTCCTCTGTGAAACAGGAACCGAGCAGTT
Organism: Hyaena hyaena; assembly: GCF_003009895.1. Taxonomy (NCBI): domain Eukaryota; kingdom Metazoa; phylum Chordata; class Mammalia; order Carnivora; family Hyaenidae; genus Hyaena; species Hyaena hyaena. The sequence goes on from NW_024080639.1 coordinate 7,777,905, forward strand.
GTGTTGCTCTTCCCATTTTGTCAGGACATTTATTACTTTTCTTTGTTTGTGTTGCCCTGATTCACTTGTTCTTATTTTCTAGCTGCTCCACGTCAAAGAATAGAGTTGACTTTTGATGAACATTATTATATAGAACCATCATTTGAATGTCGGTTTGACCACTTGGAAGTTCGAGATGGGCCATTTGGTTTCTCTCCACTTATAGATCGATACTGTGGTGTGAAAAGCCCTCCACTAATTAGATCAACGGGGAGGTTTATGTGGATTAAGTTTAGTTCTGATGAAGAACTTGAAGGACTGGGATTTCGAGCAAAATATTCATTTATTCCAGGTAAGGAAGTTATCTTTTCAGTGGGTCTCACTCTGGTTTCAGAATCTTATGTCTATAAAAGAGAATTTAGTCAAGTTAATCAAATCAGGTTTTAAAGAAATTAGCAAGGCCAATGGGAAATCACTCTGTGAATAAATAAACCCCAAAATTGGAAATAGAGCAGTATCACTTGAATTTGAAGCATTTCATAGATGGTATCACATTTTTCTTAAATTTCTTTGTTTTATAGTGTTTCTCAAGGGTAAAAAAAAATCAAGATAAATACACTTTAAAAAATAATTTAGCAAATTGTCTTATTTTCACAATCCTTACCAAAAATTATTTTGGCAGCTTTTTCCATTGAAATGATTGAATCAACCATTCATTTGAATAAGTAGTCTCTAGAGAATATTAAGCATTAGAAAAAATATTGCTCTGCACTTGGAGGTGAAAGATCTGGGTTTAAATCCTTTCTGCTACCTAATAGCTGTTAACACTATTAGGCACAGTTGTGCCTGACGGTTGCTGTTTGTAAAATGGGAATACTTGATGTATTAGTTTCCTAAGGCTGCCTTAACTAATTAACTACAAATTTAGCAGCTGAAAACAGTGGAATTTTATTCTCTTGAGTTCTGGAGGGCAGAAAACCCAGCAAGGCCACCTTTCTTCTGGGAACTCTAGGGTACAATCTATTCCTCGCCTCTTGTAGCTTCTGGGGCCTTCCCCGGCATTCCTGGATCTCTGGCCACATCACTCCAGTCCCTGCCTCCATCTTCACATCACCTTCTATTCTCAAAATCCATAACTTAGTCACATCTTTTGTCTTGTAATGTAATATTCAACTTTTTTTTTTTTTTACCACATAAAGTAATATCAGGTTCTGAGAATTCGAATTAGCGTCTCCATTCAGCCCACTCTACCCATCTCCCCTACCCTGTGTTATGTATGAACACTGAGAATTGCAAGGCCTCTCTGGTGTAAAACCATGCATATCCCTCCTAATGTAGAAACACAAAGATCTACAAGTTATTGCTCCTGTCTTCAAATACCTTAGAGAATGAAATGACGAAAAAGTAACTTATCAATTATATAATCTTCTTGCTTTTATGTTTTCATGTAAGTAATTTGTTAATTAGAAAACTCATATATTCAAATGAAAAGAAAATCTCCATAATCTTACCATCCTCTATATAAAAAAACACTGTTAACAATTTGGTATGTATCAGATATTTTTCTGTATCTCTTTATTTTGTCTTACATGATTGAGACCATATTACCGTATTACCTGCTTTTTTTGCCTGAACAATATAATCAACTTTTTTTTCTTGTCAGTAAATATTATGGGAATTTTTAAGCTTTGTTTTAGTATTTATGTTCTCAGTGCCAAAAGGATAACATTTTTAGAAAGTAATATTTATCTTTAGACTTTATTTTTTAGGACAGTTTTAGGTTCCCAGCAAAACTAAGCAAAAGTACAGAGTCACCATATACCTCCAACCCCACACAAACACAGCTGTCTCCAAAATCAATATCCTGCTACTGAGTGGTCCACTTGTTATAGTCAGTAAACCCACCCTGACACATCATCACCCAGAGACCATAGTTTACATTAATTAGGTTGACTCTTGGTGTTGTGTGTTCTCTGTTTTTAGACAAATGTATGACGATGTGTGTCTACCATTACAGTATCATACCACATATTTCCACTGCCCTAAAAATTCTCTGTGCCTCACCTATTCGTTCCTCCCCCTATCTCTTGGCAAGCACTGATCTTACTGTCTACATAGTTTTGTCCTTTCCAGAATGTCATAGTTGGAATTATACAATACATAGCCCTTTCAGATCGGCTTCTTTTACATGGTAATATGTACTTAATGTTTCCTCCGTGTTTTTTCATGGTTTGGTAGCTCATTTCTTTTTAGTTTGACTAATATTTCATAGTGATGGATGTACAATAGTATATCCATTCTATTGAAAGATACCTTGGTTACTTCCAAGTTTTAGCAGTTACAAATAAACCTGCTGTAAACATCCATATGCAGGCTTTTCATGGACAAGATTTTCACTCATTCAGGTAAATACCAAGGAGCACAGTTGCTGAAACATAGTAAAATTTGTATTTTTAGTTTTTGCTTAAGTAGAGAGGGTGATGGTTATATATGTATATGTTATATATATTTTACTATGATAAAAATAAATTTTTTTTTAAAATTTTTATTTATTTCTAGGAGAGAGAGAGAGAGACAGCGTGAGCAGGGGAGGGTCAGAGAGAGAGGGAGTCACAGACCGAAACAGGCTCCAGGCTCTGAGCTGGCAGTCAGCACAGAGCCCGAAGCGGGGCTCAAACCCACGAACCGCGAGATCATGACCTAAGCGAAAGTCGGACGCTTAACCGACTAAGCCACCCAGGAGCCCCGATAAAAATAAATTTTAAATAATTACAGAGTTATCAAACTTAATTTGAAAGTTCAGATAGGACCTATATACACCAAATTGCCAGAATGAAAAAATTGCTAGTTTAAAATATCTCAGAATCTTTAAATAGCCTGCAAAACCTATTTCAATCACAGTTCATTGTATTTAACTGGGTGTTCAATTCTTATTAAAATTGTTTTTTATTCCAGATACTTTATGCATAGTTTCCATATTGAAAAAAAGTAGGGAGGAAACTTTTAGCTTGAGTATACATCTCAGACTTTCCTTTTTTAACTTAATAAACTGAGTCAACCTTGCTGAAAGCAGACAAAGACATTTCGGCCCTTTTGCAGAGAAATGTCAAAGACAAATTTAATTAAACAGATTGGAGTAAAAGGTCATAGGAATTACCTGCCAAATGAATCAGTTTTTTCGTGTGTAGGCAAGAATTCTAGGATTTGATCACTATTGCATTAAAATTTTCAGAATTATCCCAGTTACTTGCAGGAAGTAGCAATCCAGTAAGAACCCTCTGCCTCAGCAAATACCACCAATAACTTAGAGAATTCCATTTAAAATATACCAATTTCTCAGTAGTAGTAGTAGTCATCTTCTTGATTCTATTGATCCCTAAAGAAAAATTTATTTTATAAATATTATTTTAAATAACTAGACATGGCCATAATTAGCCAATTATGCGTTGTCTATTTATTTTGATTTTTTTTCTTTTAATGGTAAAACTGTGGCATCCTTACCCATAATATAAAGGCAATATGGTGGTAGAGTAAGAAAAATTGTGTGGAGAATTGCAATCTAGAATTATAAATACGGCATCCTTACCCATAATATAAAGGCAATATGGTGGTAGAGTAAGAAAAATTGTGTGGAGAATTGCAATCTAGAATTATAAATACGGTCTAAGAAGATCAACATCTCTCGCATTCAGTTTCCTCATCTATAAAATGGAATATTACGTAGTTTTCCTGATGTTGCTATAATTAGCATAATGTATGTAGAAACTCTGAAGTACTATAAAATGCAAATGTAAGGTAATATAGTCTAGAAATCCTAAGCATTTTCTTCTAATTTGTCTATATTTTAGCCATAATCCATATAAAATTGCTCTCATAATACAAACTAATACAAAAAGAGCAACTTTTCTTCGAAGTAAGAATCTTTACATATTAAAAAGCCTGATTTTAATATTTAAAAATATTCAATTAAGAGCGTTGTTTTCGATGTCTATTTTTTGTTTCAGGTAGTCTAAACCAGTTTGGGAAGATCTGATTCATATTTAAGATTTTTAAGTCTTTTTGACACCAAAATATATCATTACTTCAGTTAATTGGTTTAGTTCATAAAAACAAATACCTGACCAATTAACTTTAATCAGTTATTTGACCTAAACTATTAGTTCTCAGTCATCTGTGAACTACTTCATAGGGCAGAAAACCCTGTATATCAGCTAGTCATTTTTTCCTGCCGTTTTGAAAACACAGCCCACTAGCTGCTACTTTGTGTCTGTGTTGAATTAAAAAACATATAAAACTCACCACTTTAATCCTCTGTAAGTGCACATGTCAAGTACATTTATTACAGTGTTGTGCAATGGTCACCACTATCCATTTCCAGAACATTTTTGTTAACCCAGGCTGAAACTCTATCCATTAAACACTAACTGCCCATTTCCCCTTTCCTCCAGCTTCTGTTACTTACTGTCTCTATGAATTTGACTAATTTAGGATCCTCAAGGTTCATCCATGTTGTAGTGTGTGTCACAATTTCATTTCTTTGTTAGGCTGAATATATACTCCATTGTGTTGTATATATTACATTTTGTTTATTCATTCATCCATTAGTGGGCTAGCTATTGCAGTTGACAGAGTTCTGAGTTTTCAGTTGGCATAAATAAGTTATTCATGATGGGATCAGAAGTATAAATATTAGCATTAAAAAAAAAAAACAGGGGCGCCTGGGTGGCTTAGTCGGTTAAGCGTCCAACTTTCGCTTAGGTCATGATCTCGCGGTTTGTGGGTTCAAGCCCCGCATCGGGCTCTGTGCTGACTGCCAGCTCAGAGCCTGGAGCCTGTTTCAGAGTCTGTGACTCCCTCTCTCTCTGCCCTCCCTTGCTCACGCTGTCTCTCTGTCTCTCTCTCCTAGAAATAAATAAAACATTTTAAAAATTTAAAAAAAAAAAAACATTGATACTATAAACAAACACATAAGCATGCCCAGAAAAAAAAAAACAGTGATCTGTAGTCTACACCGATGAAAGCTTTCTCTTGTTTTTCTGTTAAATGTAGCATTAGATAGAACTTAAGATATTAAGCCTTAAAGTAACTCTAAACTATCTCAATGCCAATGACTTTCTTCTTTTTTCTGTTACAGATCCAGACTTTACTTACCTAGGAGGTATTTTAAATCCCATCCCAGGTTTAGTATATCCCCTCTTTTTCCTCGTGGCATTTGATTAGTCTTGTTTTCCTTTGAGCATCATTCAACTTTTCTTTCTAGATTGCCAGTTTGAACTCTCGGGAGCTGATGGAATAGTGCGTTCTAGTCAGGTAGAACAAGAAGAAAAAACAAAACCTGGCCAAGCAGTTGATTGCATATGGACAATTAAAGCTACTCCAAAAGCCAAGGTATTGTTATGTATTGAGTCACTTTAGAAAATAACATAAGACATTGAATTGCATAATATATTTTTTGATTCTTGCAGATAACTTATTGTTGTATAAACTGATACTAAAACTTTTTAAAAATTAATATCATTTCAATCAGATTGGGCACCTAAGATCTCAGCATTATTATAGTTAAGTAAACTACAATATAAATTCAGGAATATCACACAAATTTTGAGATTCTTAAAATCTGTGTATTCCTGCTGACAAAAACTGAGGACTGATGGATGTGGGGGGGAGGGGGGGATGGGCTTGGAGGAGGACACTTGTGGGGATGAGCACTGAGTGTTATGTGGAAACTAATTTGACAATAAACTATTTGTAAAAAAAAAAAAAAAAAAAAGAAAGAAAGAAAAAGGGGTAAATTCCTACTTAGTAGGCAGCCAACTGTATCAATTACATTCTGTACTCAGCTAGAGTTAAGGATTAAGACATGTAGACATGTTTCTTGCCCTGATTGGGGGCCTACATCCTCTGAATGATGCAGAAAAAAATGTTGAACCAAATTCTAATGAAAAGGATTCAGAAGTACTGGGGGCATGTCCCTTGAAAACACATTTTGTAAATTAAGAAAAAAATTGAGATAGCCTGTGATCAAAATGTAATACATTTATTTACTGAAAAATATCCAAAAATAAAATTCTATAGTAGAAAGAAAAAAAAAATCTGTGTATTCCTAAGTGGAGAGTGCAAGTGTTGATCCATACAATCATAGATTCTTAAAAAAATGTTATAAGGAGGAAAAATGGACCACAAGAGGTCGAAGTGTCTTCTCAGAGTTGTCAGAGTTGGTCATAGCAGTGTCAAAACCAAAACACAAATATAGTGAGTCTTAGCTCTGTGTTCTTTCCATGCTGTCCTCTGCTAATGATGTAGCCTGTGATTGGAAAGTACCACTGGGAAGGATGTTTTTAAATAACTCTGACAGATTGAGATTGGTTGCTAACTATTGCAAAAAAGCTTTTAATTTATACTTCTAGGAATATTCACAGTTACAATTATATTTAATGTGGATACATGTGAAAAGAGAGAGTGAGGATAAGAGAAAAAACTTTTAAAGAATAATGAAAATCAAATTTAGAGTTATGGTAATATCACGGATTAGATTATATGAAAACTTGCCTATTACAAAACACCTGGAAATGTTGGGTAAACTATAACAGATACCCTTTTAAAAGCATAGGTAAGATTTCCAAAGAAGGTAATTCTTAATGGACTAGAAAAGAAGAGAGATAACTATAAACCAGAGCAATAAACTGAAAACTGAAATCGATGGTACAAATGCCTCTTGCTGATTTCAGTACCCTCTGACTACTTACCAGTAGACATGCCAGGAGCTTGTTGTTAATACCCACAGTGAGAAAGAAAAGGCCTGAGGTTTGTGTGACCGTTGTAAGATCCCTCATATAAAGCTGGAACCCTTAAAGGGAGGTAATTGCTATGAAATGGTAGATTAAGGGAAAAAAAAAAAAACTTACACTAACGCAAGTTGATAATGAAGAAGCTTATCTTTCCAGACTCAGTCTCAGGGATACAGCTGGGGTCTCCCCTAATGCGGCGCCTGGGTGGCTCAGTCGGCTAAGTGTCAGACTTCGGCTCAGGTCATGGTCTCATGGTTTGTGGGTTCGAGCCCCGCATCGGGCTCTGTGCTGACAACTAGCTCAGAGCCTGGAGTCTGTTTCAGATTCTGTGTCTCCCTCTCTGCCCCTCCTCCACTCATGCTCTGTCTCTCTCTGTCTCAAAAATAAACAAAAAATTAAACAATTTTACCTAGAAACCTGTTTTTATTAGGGTTGGGATGTATGTAATTTACATTCCATGCCCAATCCAGGAACCACTTAGTCTAAATATTAACAAAATGGTCCTGACCTCAAGTAACCTTTTCATAGACACCTGACAAAAATAAATACAAAATAACCATGGAGGCTATAGGATTGCCACCAGTAAAATACCGCTGAAGGTATGCTCACAACAGAAAGTTAGAAAACAAGCAGTGACTGAGTGGCCCAGTTGGCTAAGTGTCCAACTTCAGCTCAGGTCATGATCTCACTGTTCGTGAGTTTGAGCCCCATGTCAGGCTCTGTGCTAACAGCTTAGAGCCTAGAGGCTGCTTCAGATTCTGTCTCCCTCAGCCCCTCCCCCCTTCTCTCTCTCTCAAAAACAAACCCAAAAAATTTTTTAGAAAGAAATAGTTCAAGCTGACGAAAAACATTGGCACAAAGTGACTCCCAAAGCAAGAAAAAAAGTTTTAATTGACACCTACCTACATTGGCCGCCATACATAATGAGAAAATCTTTAAGACAACTAGAGATAGAATATATCAGAATCCTTAACAGTAAAATAGGAGCCAGAAGATAATAGAATAATGTCGTCAAAGTACTAAGAAAAAAAATAATAACTGCCAAGCTAAAACTCTAAAATTCAGTACTCAACTATCATTTAAGACTATGGGCAAAATTTAAATATTTCTGAGCAAAAATAATAAATGGACCAAATACTACAGTAAAAATTCAAGTATATTCTCTTTTAAGGTAACTAGGGAAAATTTTGAAAATACAAAAGCAGAAAAGAAATAGCACAAATACCAAAAGAGATACTATTAACTATTAAAATACAAATCAAGAATGTCACCAATTTACAAGTAAGATATAATTTTAAATTTTATCTATTAATATAGCCTCAAAATGTACAAAACATGAATTGAAAGTTGCTGAAGAAAACTGACATATCCACAATTATAGTGGGTAATTCATTTTACCTCTCAGTAATTAAGCATACAAAAAATTTAGTAAGGCTCAGAATATTTAAACAATACAGTATGCCTAATAAAGCATGGTATCTTACTCCCAACATCCAGATAATAAGCATTTTCTACAAGCATGCGTGAGACATTTATAAAATGTGATCCATACGCTAGACTAAAAACAGAAGTTTGGAATATGTACCAGTGCTTGGTTTCATCCAGAGCATCCTCTGACAAAAATACACATAAATTAGGAACCAGCAACCAAAAGATAACTTTAAAAAACTTATGTTTAGAAATTTAATTAATATACCACTTAGTACTTAATAGGTCACATAAGAAATCAGGATATAAACTTAAACAGATTTAAAACTCAGTAATAATGAAAATACTACATATCAAAATGTGTGGGATGCAGCTAAAAGTAGTTTAAGGGAGTTTCATAAATGCTTATTTTAGAAGAAGAAAAGATTTAAATTTGATGAGCTAAGATTCAGCTTAAGAACTTAGTTAAAAGAATTTCAGCCCTCAACAAGTATGAAAAGGCCAAGATCATAACATGCATGTATTCAGACCACACTACTATGAAACCTGAAATCAGACACAAGAAAAAGTTTGGAAAGGTAACAAATACTTGGAGACTAAAGAACATCCTACTGAAGAATGAATGGGCTATCCAAGAAGTTAAAGAGGAAATTAAAAACTACATGGAAGCCAATGAAAATGATAAGACCACAGCCCCAAACCTCTGGGACGCAGCAAGGGTGGTCATAAGAGGAAAGTACATAGCAATCCAGGCCTTCCTAAAGAAGGAAGAAAGGTCTCAGATACACAATCTAACCTTACACCTTAAAGAGCTGGAAAAAGAACAGCAAATAAAACCCAAAACCAGCAAAAGACAGGAAATAATAAAGATTAGAGCAGAAATCAATGCTATTCAAACCAAAAAAAACACAAAAAACAGTAGAACAGATCAAGAAACCAGAAGCTGGATCTTTGAAAGAATTAACAAAATTGATAAACCCCTTACCAGTTTGATCAAAAAGAAAAAAGAAAGGACCCAAATACATAAAATCAAGAATTAAAGAGGAGAGATCACAACCAACACAGCAGAAATAAAAATAATAAGAGAATATTATGAACAATTATACTCCAATAAAATGGGCAATCTGGACGAAGTGGACAAATTCCTAGAAACATATAAACTACCAAAATTGAAACAGGAAGAAATAGAAAATTTGAACAGACCCATAATCTATAAAGAAATCGAATTGGTAATCAAAAATCTCCCAGAAAACAAGAGTCCAGGGCCAGATGGCTGTCCGGGGGAATGCTACCAAACATTTAAGGAAGAGTTAACTACTATTCTCTTGAAGCTGTTCCAAAAAATAGAAATGAAAGGAAGACTTCCAAACTCTTTCTATGAGGCCAGCGTTACCTTGATTTCAAAACCAGACAAAAACCCCACTAAAAAGGAAAACTATACACCAATTTTCTTGATGAACATGGATGCAAAAATCCTCAACAAGGTATTAGCCACCGGATCCAACAATACATTAAAAAATTATTTACCATATGTTATGCTGAGCGAAATAAGTCAGGCAGAGAAGGACAAATACCATATGTTTGCACGTATAGGAGGATTAGGAGGAACTTAACGGAGGACCGAGGGGGAGAAGAAGGGGGGAAATGGTGGGGGAAAGGGAGAGAGGCAAACCATGAGAGACTCTTGAATGCTGAGAAAAACTGAGGACTGATGGGTGGGGGGGGGAGATGGGCATGGAGGAGGGCACTTGTGGGGATGAGCACTGGGTGTTATATGGAAACCAACCTGACAATGAACTGTTTGTAAAAAAAATAAATAAAATAAATTTTTTTTTAATTTTAAAAATAAATAAAAAATTAAAAAATAAAAAAATAAATTATTCACCACAACCAAGTGGGATTTATACCTGGGATGCAGGGCTGGTTCAGTATCCGCAAAACAATCAATGTGATTTATCACATCAGTACAAGAAAGGACAAGAACCACATGATCCTCTCAATAGATGCAGAGAAAGCATTTGACAAAATACAGCATCCTTTCTTGATTAAAAACCCTCAAGAACTTAGGGATAGAAGGATCATACCTCGAGATCATAAGAGCCATGTTTGAAAGACCCAATGCTCATATCCTCAATGGGGAAAAACTCAAGAGTTTTACCCCTAACGTCAGGAACAAGACAGGGATGTCCACTCTCGCCACTGTTATTCAACATAGTATTGGATGTCTTAGTCTTAGCAATTAGACAACACAAAGAAATAAAAGGCATCCAAATCAGCCAGGAGGAGGTCAAACATTCATTTTTCACAGATGACAGATACTCTATATGGAAAACCCAAAAGATTACACACACACACACACACACACACACACACACACACACCTGCTAGAACTGATCCATGAATTCATCAGGATAAAATTAATGCAGGATAAAAAATTAATGCACTGAAACCAGTTGTATTCTTATACACCAACAATGAAGCGAGAGAAAGAGAAATCAAGGAGTCGATCCCATTTACAATTGCACCAAAAAATGTAAAATACCTAGGAATAAATCTAACCAAAGAGGTGAAAATTCTATACACTGAAAAATGTAGAAAGCTTATGAAAGAAATTGAAGAAGACACCAAAAAAATGGAAAAATATTCTATGCTTCTGAAGAACAAATATTATTAAAATGCAATACTACTCAATTCACGTGGGGCACCAGGGTGGCTCAGTCAGTTAAGTGTCTGACTTTGGCTCAGGTCATGACCTCATGGTTTGTAAGTTCAAGCTCTGTGTCAGCCTCTGTGCTGATAGTTCAGAGCCTGGAGCCTGCTTTGGATTCCGTGTCTCCCTCTCTCTCTGCCCATTCCCCACTTTTGCTCTGTCTCTTTCTCTCTCAAAAATAAACATTTAAAAACAATTTTAATGTCAATACTACCCAAATTCAATGCAATACGTATCAAAATAACACCAGCATTCCTTACACAGTGAGAACAAACAATCCTAAAATTTGTATGGAACCAGAAAAGATCCCAAATAGCCAAAACAATCTTGAAAAAGAAAACCAAAACAAGAGGTATCACAATCTCAGTCTTCAAGCTGTATTACAAAGCTGTAGTCATCAAGACAGTATGGTACTGGCACAAATAAAGAAACTTAGATCAATAGAACAGAATAGAGAACCCAGAAATGGACCCACAAACGTATGGCCAACTGATCTTTGGCAAAGCAGAAAATAATATCCAATTGAATAATGACAGTCTCTTCAGCAAGTGGTGCTGGGGAAACTGGACAGCAACATGCATAGAAATGAACCTGGACCACTTTCTTACACCACACACAAAACTAAACTCAAAATGGATGAAAGATCTAAATGTAAGACAGGAAGCCATCAAAATCCTAGAGGAGAAAGCAGGCAAAAAACTTCTTTAGCGTTGGCCACAGCAACTTCTTAACAGGTCTCAGAAGGCAAGGGAAACAAAAGCAAAAATGAACTATTGGAACCTCATCAAAATAAAAAGCGTCTGCACAGTGAAGGAAACAGCAAAACTAAAAGGCAACCGATGGAATGGGAGAAGATATTTGCAAACAACATATCAGATAAAGATTAGTATCCAAAATCATAAAAAAATTTAATCAAACTCAACACCCAAAAAACAAATAATCCAGTAAAGAAATGGGCAGAAGACATGAATAGACACTTCTCCAAAGAAGACATCCAGATGGCTAACAGATACATGAAAAAGTCTCAACATCACTCTTCATCAGGGAAATACAAATTAAAACCACAATGAGATACCATCTCACACCCATCAGAATGGTTAACATTAATGATTCAGGCAACAACAGATGTTGACAAGGATGCAGAGAAACAGGATCTCTTTTGCACTGCTGGTGGGAATGAAAACTGGTGCAGTATGGAGATTTCTCAAAAAGTTAAAAATAAAACTACTCTACGACCCAGCTATTGCACTACTAGGTATTTATCTAAGGGATACAGGTATGCTATTTCGAAGGGACACATGCACCCCAATGTTTATAGCAGCACTGTCAATAGCCAAAGTATGGAAAGAGCCCAAATGTCCACTGATGGATGAATGGACAAAGATGTGTGTGTATATATATATACACACACACACACACACACACACACACACCATGGAGTATTACTCAGCATTAAAAAGAATAAAATCTTGCCATTTGCAACAACGTGGATGGAACTAGAGTGTATTATGCTAAGCAAAATTAGAGAAAGACAAATAAATGACTTCACTCATATGAGGACTTTAAGACACAGAACAGATGAACATAAGGGAAGAGAAGCAAAAACAATATAAAAACAGGGAGGAGGACAAAACATGAGAGACTCTTAAATATGGAGAACAAACAGAAGGTTACTGGAGGGGTTGTGGGGGGGAGGGAGCTAAATAGGTAAGGGACATTAAGGAATCTACTCTAGAAATAATTGTGTACTATATGCTAACTAACTTGGATGTAAAGTTTAAAAAAGAGAGCTCCCTGACCCCTTCCACGGTGAGAAGACATCAGAAAGCAGGTTCTCAGTAAATACTGATCTTGGACTTCTCAGCTTCCAGGACTGTGAGAAATAAATGTTTGGTGTTTATTTAAAAAAAAAAAAGTTAAAAGAATAACCAAATAAATCCCAAAAAAGGTAATAATGAAAGCAAAATAAACGATATTTTAAACAAAGTTATAAAAAGAATCAATAAAACCAAAAGCTTGCCCTTTGTAAAAGACAACTGTAGACACACCTCTGCAAAGATTTAGAAAAAAAAAAAGACCGAAATAATATTTAGGAATGGAAAAGGTCCTGAGTCAACTACAGCAGAGATTAAAAACCATTATAAGCCAAACTATGAAGCAGATCAGATGAACAAAACAAAACAAAAACAAAAACCTGAGTGTTTCTTAAATAAATGACAGAGGAGGGGAAATATAGCAGTAGAACATACACATTAAAAGAAATGTAAAAGTCAAATGAACTTGTGTATTCAAGCAAACTGAAAGAAGGAAACGTTATTAAGACATAAGCCTGCACACCAGTATTTGATATGAAGAATTTGTTTGGTTTGATAATAGTACTGAGATTATTTTTTAAGTGGTCATTAGCAATATACCTAAACTGTTGATGTGTGAAATCTCTCCAGGATTTGTCTCAGTATGTGAGAGGCAGAAGTGGGAGGGGTATTATAGTTCCAGCAAGATTGGCTGAGTTAATAACTGTTCAGAAATGGGACATGAGTTTAGGATACTATTTTGTCTGCTTTTGCACATTTGAAATTTTCTGTAATCAAACTGTTTTAGACTAGAAGATAATAATAAGAGTAATTCTTTGTTGATAAATTTGCAAACCATCTAAATGGACAGTTTCCTGAAATATGTATGTGTGTACATACACATTTACATACATATATATGTTTATCAAAATTAAATCAATGAAATAGAAAACCTGAATAAATTTTACCAAATTATAAAAATTGATTTTATCTGTAAAATATGTAAACAGAAAAATTTGTCAGCGGCCGCCTGAATGGCTCAGTTGGTTAAGTGTCCAACTTTGGCTCCGGTCATGATCTCTCAGTCTGTGAGTTCAAGCCCCACGCTGGGCTCTGTGCTGACAGTACAGGGCCTGCAAAGGATTCTCTCTCTCAAAATAAATAAGCTAAGATGAAAAAAAGAAAAATTGGTCATATTAGATTTTACCAAATATTCAAGGAACATGTTAAATAAATTGTTTCAGAAAATTGAAGAAAAAAGAACATTCCCCCAGCCTTTTCTATCAGAGCTAAATAGATAGCATGAGAGAATTATAAACCAGGTTTATTTATAATAAAGGGTTTTTTTAGAAGTCATGACTAGAAATCCCTGGACAGTTTAATATTAGAAAATCAAATGATGTAGTTTCCCATATTAACAGATTAAAGGAGAAAACCCAGGTATATAAATGGATGCAGAAAAAATATTCAGTGAAACTTAAAACCTATCAATAAAAAAACTCTTGGTAATTCCAGCATAGAAGAATGTCTTCAGCATTTTGAAGAATATCTACGAAACCCTCCCTAATTCAGACGTTGTAATTAATGGTGAAACCTTAGAAGTATTTCCTTTGAGTTCTGGAACAAGTCAAAGATGTCTTTTGTCATTGTTTTATTTGATAGTGTTCTGAAATCCTGGTTAGGGCATCAAAATGAGAGAAAGAAAAATTCATCAATTGTAAAAATCAATTGCTTTTCTCTACTATAGCCATCAACAATTAGAAAATCAAACTTTTTTAAGCACTATTCACAATAAGAACAAGTCATAAGGTACTAGGAAGCAAATTTTAAAATTATATTGAAATGCATAAAAGAAGACCTACAGAAATGTGGGAGAGGGAGATCATTTTCATGGACGGAAAGATTCAATATCACAAAAATGTTCTTTGTTCTCTAATTTATCAATTTAAAGTAATTCCAGTCCAAATCCCAGGAGGGCTTTCTAGGGAGGCTGGCAAGCTAATTCCAGAATTCACATAGAAGAGGAAAGCATTCAAAAGAACCATAACAGTTTTGAATAAAAACAAGCGGGGATGCTTACCCTTCAAGATAAAGTTGTGGCAGTTGGATAGAATGCATTTGTCAGTGGAATATACAAACTAATAAAATTGAATTAAGTATCTAAAGGTAAAACTACACGTATATAGTGGTTGCCAGAGGGGTGATGGATGAAGAGATAGGTGAGGTAGACAAAGGGAATTAAGAGATACAGACTTCTACTTATTATAAAATAAGTCATAGGCATGAAAAGTATAGCATAGGGAATATAGTCAGTAATACTGTAATAATGCTTGGTGACTACACTTACTGTGTTGAGCACTGAGCAATGTATAGAATTGTTGAATCACTGTATTGTACTCCTGAAACTAATATAACACTATATGTGAATTATGCTTCAATTTTTTAAGTAAAAAATAAAAAAATATGCATATATGGAAGCTTGGTATATAACAAATGTACAGGTATACCTTGGAATTACTACCAGGTCAGTTCCAGACCACAATAAAGTGAATATTATAATAAAGTGAGTCAGATGTATTTTTTTGGTTTCCCAGTGTATCTGAAAGTTACGTTTTATGTTGTACCATTGGTCTGTTAAGGGTGCAATAGCATGTCTAAAACAACAATGTATCTACCTTAATTCAAAAATACTGTATTGCTAAAAAAAAAAAAAAAAAAATGCTAACCAGGATCTGAGCTTTCAGTGAGTCATAATCTTTTTGCTGCCTCGATATTGATGGCTGCTGACTGATCAGGGTGATGGCTGCTGAAGGCTGCAGTGACTGACAATTCCTTAAAATAAGACAGCAATGAAGCTTGCCGCATCGATTGACTCTCCTTTCACAAATTATTTCTCTGCAGCACGCGATGCTGTTTGGGAGCATTTTACCCACAGTAGAACTTGTTTTAAAATGGAGTCAATCCTCTCAAGCCCTCCCCCTGCTTTATCAACTAAATTATGTAATATTCTGATTCTTTGTTCTCATTTCAACAGTCATCACAGCACTTCACCAGGAGTACATTCCATCTAAAGAAATCACTTCCTTTGCTCATCCATGAGAAACTCTTCATCTGTTACAGTTTTATCAGGAGATTGTTGCAATTCAAACATAATAATATCAAAGTTTGAAATAGTGTGAGAATTACCAAATGTGACCCAGAGAGAAAATGAGTAAATGCTATTGGAAAAATGGCACTGATAGACTTGCTTAATGCAGGGTTGCCAAAAACTTTCAATATGTGAAGAAAAAAAAAAAGCAGTATCTGTGAAGCAAGATAAAATGAGGTATGTCTCTTTTTATGGAAAGGCCACTGAGAACCATGGACTGAAACACTACTTGCACGCTCAAACACCAATGACTTCTTTTGTATATATTTTTATAAGTGGATTTTTTGAAACATCACCCATTAACTAGTTTACTCCATATTGAGTATTCATGGGTTAGGGTGGTCTTTAACATTTTTTCCTTTAACTTTCTTAAATCATCTGCTTACTCATTTAGTTTAACACTGTTTGTTTTTCCTTTTTTTTTTTCTTTTTTTTTTTTTTTTNAGGGAGTCACAGACTGAAACAGGCTCCAGGCTCTGAGCTGGCAGTCAGCACAGAGCCCGACGCGGGACTCGAACCCACGAACCGCGAGATCATGACCTAAGCGAAAGTCGGCCGCTTAACCAACTAAGCCACCCAGGCGCCCCTAACACTGTTTGTTTTTAATGTTTATTTTTGAGAGAGAGAGGGACACACAGTGCGGGCAAAGAGAGGGAGACGCAGAATTCAAAGCTGTCAGCACAGAGCCCAGCACGGGGCTTGAACCTATGAACTGTGAGATTATGACCTGAGTCAAAGTCAGACACTCAACCAACTGAGCCACCCAGGTGCCCCATAGATTATTACAATTTTTAAAAATTTGAGGGGCACCTGGGTGGCTCGGTTGGGCATCCAACTTCAGCTCAGGTCGTGATCTCATGGTTCATGGGATCTGTGCTGACAGCTCAGACCCTGGAGCCTGTCTTCGGATTCCGTGTCTCCCTCTCTTGACCTTCCCCTGCTCATGCTGTCTCTATCTCCCTCAAAAATTAAAAAAATGAAAAATTAAAACATTTTTAAAATTTTGATCCAATTCCCATGTCAACTGTGTATATTTTTTTAATTTTAAAAATTTAGTTATTAAACAACATTCTCAGGGAACCTGGGTGTCTCAGTAGGTTGAGCATCGGACTTCGGCTCACATCATGATCTCATGGTTCGTGAGTTCAGGCTCCACATCAGGCTTTGTGTTGACAGCGTGGAGCCGGCTTCAAATTTCTGTCTCCCTCTTTCTCTGCCCCTCCCCTCCTCTCTCACTCTCTCTCAAAAATTATAAATAAACGTTAAAAAAAAATTTTTTTAAGTAACATTCTTCAGTATTCAGTTTTCCAAATAACGCTCTTGAAAATTTATGAATCTAGAATTATTTGTTCATGAAGTACTTCAAAAAAGAGCAAGAACTAAGAAATATTAATTTCTTAAACATTTATTTACTTGGTGATGCTTTTTTAAAAGAGAGCACAGGTAAGACCAGGAAAGAAGTCTTGTCTCTCTCAGGGAGAGAGAATCTTAAGCAAGCTCCACACTCTGCATGGAACCTGACACAGAGCTCAATCCCACAACCCTGGGATCATGACCTGAGCCAAAAATCAAGGGTCAAACAACTGGTTGAGTTACCCGGGCAACCCTAATTTCTTAAACATTTAAATAATTATTAAATATTGTCAAGTGAAAAAGTAAAAACTATATACTATTACAGATATAAAAGAAGCCTTCTGTGTTCCCTTTAGCTTTCCTTCATACCCTATCCTGAGTTCAAGTTTTATAATTTCTATACAATTTTGTATTTTCATATAATGTACTATAAAATATATACTATCTGTATATTCTTAAATTTTTTATCAATTGTAGAAATAAATCACTATTCTCTTTTTAGACATTTAATTTGCTTTCACATTTTAATGTAATAATAATATAATTTAATATAATATAATAAATAATGCTGCTATAAACATTTTTGTATTTTCATTATGCCCCTAAATGATGCTTCCATTTCATTATATATCTAGAAGTGTAGTTCTGTGTTGTAGCACATGACCATCTTCAGCTTTACCAGAGCATGCAAAAGGCTTTAGAACAAGTTAAGAGCATTTTCATTACTCAATTCTTGCTGACACTTGGTCATGTCAGGACACTTGGTTATGTCAAGTAACATATAGTAGAATTTTTTGACAGATTCTTACAGTCATGTGACAGCAACCATAATCAAGAACCATTCCATCACCCAGCAGAATTATCTTGGTCTGTTCCTTTGCAGTTAAACCCATCTTTAATCTTGATCCCTGGCAACTAATTATCTTTTGCTGTTCTATAGTTTTACCGTTTCCAAAGCGTCCTATAATTAGAATCGCACAGTATGTATGAGTCTGAATTTCTTCATTTAGTATGATGCACTTGAGATTCTTCTGTTATTGCATGTATCAATAGCTCATTCCTTTTATTGCTGAACAGATTTTATGATATGGATATACTGTAGTTTATTCTTAACAACTGAAGAACATTTGGACTGTTTCCAATTTTTTGTTATTATTGGTAAAACTTCTATACACATTTCTGTACAGGCTGTTTTGTGTAAACATATTTTTAATTTTTCTGGATATTCATCCAAGAGACTGCTGATTCACATGGTAGCTTTATAAGAAACCACAAAGCTGTTTTCCAAAGTGGCTATATTGTTTTGCACTTCCACAAGGAATGTTACCAGATTTTCAGTTGTTCTACATAAGTTCTAAGCACTTGGTATTATCAGTTGTTGTTGTTTTCATTATAGTTACTCTAAACCTATAATGCTATAGGTTTTAATTTGCAATTTTGTAATGTCTAAATCTTATTTAGTGGTGCCATCTATGCCCATTTTAAGAATGGCTAGTTTTCTTACTCCTCTGGGTTAAGTCTTTGGCAAGTGATTTACAAATATTTTCCCAGTCAGTGGCTCTTCTTTTTACTCACCAGTGTCTTTCACAGAGAAAAAGTTTAATGAAGTCAGATTACAATTTTTTAAATAAATTTTCCTTTCATGTATCTAAGCACTCTTTGATCTAAAGTCATAAAAAACTTTTCCTATACTTCCTTCTGAAATTTATATATTTTTATATTTCTTTTTATGACCATTTTGAGTTAATTTTTGTGTAAGGTATTGGGTATAGCTCAAGATTTTCTTCTGTCCTTCCTTTCTTTCTCCTTTTCTTTTCTTTCTTTCTTTTTCTTTCTCGACTTATGGATGCCTGATTTTCCAGCACGTTTTGTTGAACACTGTCCTTTCTCCATTATTGCTTTTGTATTTCTGTTAAAAATAATAACTTTATTTGTAAGAATCTGATTCTAAGCTCTGTTTTCATGGCTCTGTGCCTATTCTTTTGTCAGTACCACACTGTTTTGATTATTGGAGCTTTAAAGTGTACACTTTGGCACTCTACATCTTCCAGTATGGTGCTGAATGGGAGTTGCCTTGTTACTGATTTTGAGGGGGAAAGCATTCAGGTTTTCACCATTAAGTATGGTGTGAGCTCTGGATTTTTGTAAACACTCTCTACCAGGTTACAGAAGTTCTGCTGTTTTTCTGAGATTTCACCATGAATGGATGTTGATTAACAGATTAAAATCATCATTTATCTTCTCCCTTTTAGTCTGTTTATAATGGAGACTTACATTGATTCTTCATAATATAAACCAGCCTTGGATACATGGGATACGCCAT
The DNA here is from genome assembly GCF_003009895.1 of Hyaena hyaena. NCBI lineage: Eukaryota > Metazoa > Chordata > Mammalia > Carnivora > Hyaenidae > Hyaena > Hyaena hyaena. The sequence goes on from NW_024080639.1 coordinate 7,797,427, forward strand.
ATTTGGTTGTGATCATATAAAAATATTACACTTTTTATATGTTGCTGGATTAGATTGGCTAATATTTTGTTGAGGATTTTTGCATCTGTTTTCTGGAGTGATGATTCTGATACCATTTCCAACTTGTGGGCTTTTTTCCCCTACATCACCAAGAAATTCTCAGACACCAGCTGAGTGCCTAATGATTCAACTCAGTTCTGACAGTATCTACTCTGAGATGGCATCAGATTCCTAGGGTTTGGGGGCTCAGTCCCACAAGTCTGGCCTCCACTCTAGATGCCAGTCTTATATCCAGGTTGTCACCTGTGCTTCTGACCAACTGGTTATAAATCAGAGGTTTCTATGAGCCCCTTCTTGAGTTTGATTAATTGGCTAGAGCTACTTAGAAAACTCAGGAAGCCAGTTTGCTTACTTAAATTACCAGTTAACTACAGAGCATATTAAAGGATAATATGCTAGATGAAAAAACACAGGTGAGGTCCTGAACAAAGGAGCTTCAGTCCCCAGGGAGTATGGGGTTTGGCACAATGGCATATGGAAAAATTCTGGTTCACCAATTTGTAAGCTCTTCTTCAGACCTTCTCCTTTTGAGTTTTTTATGGAGGTCTAAATACATTGGCATGACTGATTAAATCATTGGTCGTTGGTACTTGATTTAACCTTAAGCCCAGCCCCTCTCCTCTCCCTAGAAATCAGGGTGGAACTGAAAGTGTAAACCCTCAATTCATGGTTATTTACCCTAGTAACCAGCCCCTATCTTTAAGGGATTTCCAAAACTTACCTCATTAACATGAACAATTGTTGAAAGAGGCACAAGACACCCATTTCAACTTTATGGCTCTAGAACATTTTCAGGAACTGAGGACAAGAGACCAGATACAACAAAAGATAGTCCCATTGATCCTATTACCAAGGAAATTCCAAGGGTTTGGGGAGCTCTGAGCCAGAAACAGAGATGAAGATGAAATACATATTTTTTATTATAAAACAAAGTATCACGGCAAGAATACCGATCAATAGTTTCCTTATGTCTTTGGTGATGTCACTGTAATGCTGATCTTATGAGTTTATTAGGGGAGGCTTGGGTGGGTCAGTCGGTTAGGTGTCCGACTTTGGCTCAGGTCATGACCTCACGGTTCGTGGGTTCGAGCCCCGCGTCGGGCTCTGTGCTGACAGCTAGTCAGAGCCTGGAGCCTGCTTCAGATTCTGTATCTCCCTCTCTCTCTGACCCTCCCCTACTCATGCTCGTGCTTGCTCACTCAGAAATAAATAAAAACATTAAAAAATAAAGTAACAGCAGTTCTTACTTTAAAAAAATTAGTTTATTAAAAGTTTCTTTTTCCTAGAAGAGGTAAATAATTGGCATAACTTTTTCTTTGCATAGTTGGTATACTTTAACCATGAATTCATCTAGGCCTGGAGCTTTTTTTTAAGGTTTTTAACTATGAATTAATAATTTTTGACAAATTATACAGTCATTCAGTTTACATATTTCTTCTTAGAAGTGTTTGGGCAGTTGTCCTTTTATGGAATTTGTCCATTTCATCTGAGTCATCTGGTTTGGGGGCATAGAACTGTTTACTGTATTTTTTTATTATTTTGTTGAAAGGATTTTATTTTTAAATAATCTCCACATTCAACATGGGGTTTGAACTTACAACCCCAAGATCGAAAGATGCATGCCCCACCAACTGAGCCAGTCAAGCACCCCTTTTTTTTTTTCATTCTTAATGTTGGTAGGGTTTTTAGTGAGAATTATCTTTTTTTTTTTTTTTAAGTTTATTTATTTTGAGAGGGAGAGAGAGAATCCCAAGCAGGCTCTGCACTGCCAGCACAGAGCGCAATGCAGGGCATGAAACATGAGATCATGACCTGAGCCAACATTCAGTCAGATGCTTAACTGGCTGAGCCACCCAAGCACCCCATCCTCTTTTTTTATTCTTGATGGTTTATGTTTATCCAGATATTTACCATATCTGCTTCCTTTCATTTATAAAGTTCCAAGATTCATTCTAGTAGCCTTTTTCTTGTATCTAAAGAGCTTCCTTTAGGTAAGGTGCCTGGGTGGCTCAGTCAGTTGAGTGTCAGACTTTTGGCTCAGGTCATGATCTCATGGTTCATGAGTTCTTGTGAGTTTGAGCCCTGCATCTGCTAACAGAGAGGCCACTTCCGATCCTCTGTCCCCCTGTATCTCTGCCTCTCTCCTGCTTGTTCTCTCTCTCTCAAATATATATAGATAGATAGATTCCTTTAGCATTTCTTTTATAGCAGGTCTGTATACAGCAAACTCTGAGTCTCTTAAGTCTTCACCAGGGTGTGTATTTGCCCTCATTCCTGAAACAATATGCTTGCTCTATATAAAATTCTGAAGTTTACAGTTTCTCTCTGTCAACATTTAAAATTTTTGATGCACTGCCTTTGGCATTGATTTCTGAAGAGCAATCCACAGCCATTCAAATCATTCCTTTCTACAAAATGCATCATTTTTCTCTGAGTTCTCAAGACTTTGATTTTGATTTTGATGTGTGTAGGCCTTGGTTTTTGTTTACTTTTATCCTGTTTTATGTTTGCTAAGCTTTTTGAATCTAAACTTTTGTCTTTTCACCACACTTGGGACATTTTTAGCAATTGTTTCTTCAAATATTTTTTCTGTAACAAATTATTCTCCTGAGATTTAAGTGACATGAATTTTAAGCCTTTTGAAATTGTTCCACAAGTCCCTGGTCCCTGAGGCTCTGCTCATATGTTCTCAACCCTTTTTACTCAGTATCTCAGATTCTCAGGAGTCCTCTTCCAGTTTCCTGACTTGACTCTGCCATCCCCATTCTCCTATTGGGCCCAGACAGTGGATTTTTTTTTAATTTCAGATATCATATTTTTCCATTTCAGTTGTAAAATTTCCACTTCGTTCTTTTTTTCTTTTTTAAAAATTTCTGTTCTATTTAACAATTTCTCTTCTATGATCTGTCTACTCCTTTAGTGTTTGCCTTTACCTCACAGAGCATGTTTGTATTGTTGCTTTAAAGGCTCTGACAATTCCAGTATCTAGATCCTGTTAGGATTGGGATCTGTTGACTATTTTTTCATTTCAGAATTAATCCCATTTCCTGGGTCTTTATATATAATTTTTTATTATGTCTTGGACATTTTGAATGTAGCATTGTGAGACTCTGGGTCCTGTTAAAAATACCTGGAAAAAGTTGATTTTTGTTATTTATTTTATTTTTGTCAGTCTACCCAGTTAGATTCAGATTGCATGTACCATGTCACTTGCTGTGGGTGGTGGTTCCAGCATTTGTTGATTTTTCATGGCCTTTGCTGTGCTGTGGAGGCTTATCCAGGGGATGCCCCGCTCAGGGATTTGGACAGTGGCTTACACTAGAATTTGGTCCTTAACACCTCTGTCATGTTTCTTTAGCTCTGTTTCATGAATATGCAGGTAAGCCAGGTAGGCATGCCATGAATATGTAGGGAAGCCAGAATTTGTACTTTTCTTTAGCTCTCTGCTCTCCAAGACTCCTTCACATTCTCCAGATAATGTTTCTTTTTCCCCTTTCCTCTGGTGGCCAAAAAGAAGTTTCTTCAGTGTTTCTGCCTCCTAACCTGTTGTGAGTTTTGAGTGACTTAAGGGGGGTGGGGAAGAGGGGGGAACTCCCTCGATACTCTCCCGACATCATCATATCCCTTTCACAATTCTGCTAGCTAAAAGAGATGGGATTTCTCTTGGGGTTTCCATTGCTGCTGTAGCTGCTGCATGCAGATCCGTGACCAGTGCTGACCCTAGGCAAAGCTGGTAGAGTGGAAAAACAAACCAGACACACACACACCTCATCCCAATTTCTTAGTCTTCTGGCTGGGGTGCTTTCTCTGAATTCATGGTCTGTTTTTGCTGTGAGTTCCATGAATCAGCCCAGGACACAAAGGAGAAGGAAAAAACTGAATCCACCTCCTTTATGGGTCATTCAGGTTTGACTTCTCTTCCAGGGCCATCTTTTACTTTCCAGAATCTGCAGTTGCTTTTCATATCTTATCCTGAGTTTCTAGTTATAATAAGAAATAAGCCATACTGTTTCATCTTGGCTGATTCTGGAAGCCCATTTATTTATTGTAGTAAAATTGATTATTTTTATCTTTATGGTTGATACTTTATGTCTTCTATATTTGTTTTTAATAGACTTTCCTAACCAAGGGTTATAGAACTACACTTCCATATTTTGATCTGTGTACTTTAGTCTTAACGTTTAAGAATTGATTTTATGTCAACTATAAGATAAGGATCTAATGTCAATTGTACTACCAATTACCAAGGGTCTCCTTTTGATCTGGAGTGCTATACAGAGGCACACTTCATTTTACTACATTTTTTACAAATTAAAGATTCAATACTTCAGAGAAGTATCTACTGATGTGTTGGAAACAGCAAGAGAACTAGAATTAGAAGTGGAGCCCAGACGTGGGACCGAATTGCTACAATCTCATGATAGAACTTTAACAGATGAGTAGTTGCTTCCTATGATGAGCAAGAAAGTGGTTTCTTGAGATGGAATCTACTCCTGGGTGAAGATACAGTGAAGATTCTTGAAATGGCAACAGAGGATCCAGAATGTTACATAACTTAGTTGATAAAGCAGCAGCAGGGTTTGAGAGGATTGACTCCATTTTAAAAGAAATTCTGCTGTGGGTAAAATGCTACCAAACGGCATCGCATGCTGCAGAGAAATCATCTGTGTGAGAAGAGTCAATTGATATGGCAAACTTCATTGTTGTCTTATTTTAAAGTATTGTCACAGTCACCTCAGCCTTCAGCAGCCATCAACATTGAAGCAAGATTCTCCACCAGCAAAAAGATTAGGACTTACTGAAAGCTCAGATGCTGGTTAGCATTTATTTTTTAGCAATAAGACATTTTTGAATTAAAGAATGTACGTTTTTTTCTAGACTTAATGCTATTGCATGCTTAACAGACTATCTAACTTTTATATGCACTGGGAACCAAAAAATGCATTTGACTCACTTTATTACAGTATTCACTTTATTGTGGTCTGGAACTAAATATGCGGTACCTCCAAGATATGTCCATAGTTGCTTTCCGAGGATGTCATTGCATTTATTTGGAGTCTTCAGGGGCTCCAGCAGACTGCATCCCCTTTTCCCTCCACACTGAGAATGTGGAGATTCAAAATAGCTCCTTCATTATAACAAAGGCTAGAGGAAACAGCTTAGTGAGAGAGTTGTGTTAGACTTGCTAGTTCCTTACCCACCAGTTTTACTTTCCACCTAAATCTAGCCTGGACCATCCCAGCCCAAGGAAAGTTTGCATCTACAGAGGAAACCCACTTATTCAGGTACTGCTTCCTACTTGGTGGTCCAGAAAAAGAGGGAAGGAAAGAAGACCAGACTCCCCACCGTCAAAGTAACTCCACCTCCCTGGGGAGGGTGTAGGAGTGATATAAGAGACCAAGAGCATTTAGTAGATCTGTTCTCGTGCAGTCCAGGTAAAAGAAGAGTAGTATGTGCCCCACTCCACCAATTTCAGTTAGTTAGGTTCATATTGTTAGAAATATTTTCTGAAAATTAGTTGAACTAAACTATTTCAGTATTTTGCTATACTCCGAATGGAAAAGAATGTCATTATCATATGACTTAAAACTTTTGACTTAAAAAATGTTTAAAGAGCATTAATGTGGCCTTGTACAGTACCATATTTCTTTGGATTACAAAAAAAGTACAGATTAAATACTTCAGACTTTATTGTTTTTCTTGTATTTAGTTCTATCAGTTCATAGTTTTATAAACTTAGCCATGAATTCATTAACTTAGTGTGAGCAAGAATTACACTAGATGTAGTTAGCACATGATTCTCTCATTCGAAGACCTTACAGTATAATAGGGGAGACAAATAATTTTTTTTTTTTACAAATAGTTTATTGTCAAATTAGTTTCCACATAACACCCAGTGCTCATCCCCACGAGTGCCCTCCTCCATGCCCGTCCCCCTCCCCCCCACATCCATCAGTCCTCAGTTTTTGTCAGCATTCAAGAGTCTGTCATGATTTGCCTCTCTCCCTTTCCCCCACCATTTCCCCCCTTCTCCCCCTTGTTCCTCAGTTACGTTCCTCCTAATCCTCCTATACGTGCACACATATGATATTTGTCCTTCTCTGCCTGACTTATTTCGCTCAGCATAACACCCTCAAGCTCCATCCATGTTGCTACACGTGGCCAGATTTCATTCTTTCTCATTGCCATGTAGTATTCCATTGTATAGATAAACCACATCTTCTTGATCCATTCATCCGTTGATGGACACTTAGGCTCTTTCCATGTTTTAGCTTTTGTGGAGAGTGCTGCTATGAACATTGGGGTACATGTGCTCCTATGCATCAGCATTTCTGTATCCCTTGGGTAAATTCCTAGCAGTGCTATTGCTGGGTCATAGAGGAGTTCTATTGTTAGTTTCCTGAGGAACCTCCACACTGTTTTCCAGAGGGGCTGTACCAGTTTACATTCCCACCAACAGTGTAGGAGGGTGCCCGTTTCTCCACATCCTCGCCAGCATCTAGAGTTCTCTGATTTGCTCATTTTAGCCACTCTGACTGGCATGAGGTGATATCTCAGTGTGGTTTTGATTTGTATTTCCCTGATGAGAAGGGATGCTGAGCATCGTTTCATGTGTCTGTTGGCCATCTGGATGTCCTCTTTGGAGAAGTGTCTGTTCATGTCTTCTGCCCATTTCTTCACTGGGTTGTTTGTTTTTCGGGTGTGGAGTTTGGTGAGTTCCTTATAGATTTTGGATATTAACCCTTTATCTGATATGTCATTTACAACTATCTTTTCCCATTCCGTTGGTTGCCTGTTAGTTTTGTGGGTCGTTTCCTTTGCTGTGCAGAAGCTTTTAATCTTGATGAGGTCCCAGTCGTTTATTTTTGCTCTTGATTCCCTTGTTTTTGGGGATGTGTCAAGTAAGAAGTCGCTGCGGTAGAGGTCAAGGAGGTTGTTTCCTGCTTTCTCCTCTTGGGTTTTGATGGTTTCCTGTCTCACGTTCAGGTCCTTTATCCATTTTGAGTTGATTTTTGTGCATGGTGTGAGAAAATGATCTAGTTTCATTCTTCTGCATGTTGCTGTCCAGTTCTCCCAGCACCACCTGTTAAAGAGGCTTTTTTCCCCCACTGAATACTCTTTCCCGCTTTGTCAAAGATTAGTTGGCTGTATACTTTTGGGTCCACTTTTGAGTTCTCAATTCTGTTCCATTGGTCTATGTGTCTGTTTTTGTGCCAATACCATACTGTCTTGATGATGACAGCTTTGTAGTAGAGGCTAAAGTCTGGGATGGTGATACCTCCCGTTTTGGTTTTATTTTTCAGTATTACTTTGGCTATTCGGGGTCTTTTGTGGTTCCATACAAATTTTAGGATAGTTTGTTCTAGTTTTGAGAAGTATGCTGGTGCAGTTGTGATTGGAATTGCATTGAATGTGTAGATTGCTTTGGGTAGTAATGACATCTTAACTATATTTATTCTTCCTATCCATGAGCATGGAATGTTTTTCCATTTCTTTGTGTAGGGGAGACAAATAATTATTGATGAAACTTGTTCACTACCACAGAACCTTGGGCAGAATGCTTTGGTTATGTAAATAGTGGAATTAATGAGAACAAATGATATATTTAAGGAAGCCTATTGCTTTTATGTAATAAATTTTTTTTAAATGTTTTTATTTATTTCTAGGAGAGAGAGAGAGAAAGACAGCGTGAGCAGGGGAGGGTCAGAGAGAGAGGGAGTCACAGACTGAAACAGGCTCCAGGCTCTGAGCTGGCAGTCAGCACAGAGCCCGACGCGGGGCTCGAACCCACGAACCGCGAGATCATGACCTAAGCGAAAGTCGGACGCTCAACCGACTAAGCCACCCAGGCACACCTTATGTAATACATTTTTAAAGCTATTGTAAAGTTTTGAAATGGCGATTCTATTTAGTTACTGATTTTCCACCATTCTCATGGAAGTAACAAACTGATCATTTCAAATAAAATAAAGTTACTTAGTCAAAATTTAACCCTTTGAGCTATATGTTTTAGTTGTTTGCTTAGTTTTGTGCCATCAAGGTATTATAGGGAGAAAAGATCTATGACATTATGTTTTTGTTATATGAAGTCTTTTTTTTTTTTAAGTTTATTTATTTTGAGAGAGCAAGAGAGAGCTGGGTGAGCAGAGAGAGGAAGAGAGAATCCCAAGCAGGTTCTGTGCTGTCAGTGCAGAGCCCAGCACGGGGCTCAAAACCATGAACTAAGAGATCATGACCGACCTCAGCCAAAACCAAGAGTCAGACACTTAATGGATTGGGCCACCCAGGTGCCCCAAGTCTTTTGAATTAAGACAGCTGACTAAGTCAGTAGAGCATGTGACTCTTGATCTCAAGGTTGTGAGTTCAGGCCCCTGTTGGGTGTAGAGAGTACTTAAAATCTATGAATGAATGAATGAATGAATGAATGAATGAGTAGAAAGGGAGGGAGGGAGTGGAGGTAGCATCACACTGCTACCTCAGAGATAGAAACTAGAATGAATACTCATTATTTGTCTTTAATGTCAATTAAAGGAAGTCTTTATTCTCTGGTCACTAACATTTTAATTGTAGAGTCACATAGGAGTAACTAAAGCAAAAAGTGAACTGTGCTTGTGTGCCCAGGGAGTGGGAAGAACACAAATGTTAGAGTCAGACCAACCTAGGTCAGATCTTTACCCTGAGTAACCTTGGACAAATTCCTTAATCTCTCTGAGCCTTAGTTTTCTCCTTGCGTGTAAAGAATAATTGCTTCTTCATTCAGTTATCTTAGAGATAAGCACAATGTCCTTCTAAACCCACAACCTGAACATTAATGCACACAGTCTTTCTATGCCTACAGTTTAAAGAAAATCTTCAAACAAGAGTGGGCCAAGCATATTTAAAAACTTGGTGCCAGGTAGCAAGCTGCTATAAAATTTCAAGAAAAAGGATGTTAAGCAAATTAGAATACTAATAGTGCTTACTTTGATACTACAGTTTACATCTTCCTGACTGAAACCGTAGAAATTAAAATTCATAGAAATCATTTAAGGGGTGAAATCTTAAAACCTCTTAAATGTGCAGTATAGAATAAGGGGTAAATAAATCACGGTATGTCATGGGATGTTTATGGTTATGAAGAGTTATAGATAAGGTAAAAATGGTTTTGATGTGTTACAGGGAAAACCAGGATATATGTACCTTACTACTAAACTTACGCTTTAAAAATGTGAAGAAAAACTTTTTAAAAAACTACATTTGTTATGCGGGATTCTTTTATTTTCCCAATCTTTCAGTACCACGAGTTTGCTTTCATGATAAGGAAACTATGTAAGACAACCAGTGAGCCTCATGGAACAAAAAGTCTCTTCTCTTTATAGACCAAACACCAACTTAAGGCTCCTTAAATACTTAATTCCATTAAGACCATCAAAGAAAGAGACCAAAGAATGTCTTAGTTCTTTTAACTGCTTAGGTCCCTCCAGCCTTTTATCTGTTGTTTTTCTGTCAGCTACCATGTTGACTGGGTAGAAGAACTAGAAAATTCAAATTTATCTTTTCAAAAGCAGTGTTTTTCTCTGTTTTAATGTTACAGATTTATTTGAGATTCCTAGATTATCAAATGGAGCACTCAAATGAATGCAAGAGAAATTTCGTTGCAGTTTATGATGGAAGCAGTTCTATTGAAAATCTGAAGGCCAAGTTTTGCAGCACTGTGGCCAATGATGTCATGCTGAAAACAGGAGTTGGAGTGATCCGAATGTGGGCAGATGAAGGTAGTCGGCTAAGCAGATTCAGAATGCTCTTTACTTCCTTTGTGGAGCGTAAGTAAATCCTATAGCATTGAGATCTTTTACATAATTTTTATTCAGAATTCAGTTCTATTTCCTTTTGGCAAAGACTAGTAACAGGATGTAGAAATAACTAAGTTTTAGTCCCTGTTCTCAAGGAATTAACTGTCCCGGGTGAAAACCCATGTTAATACTTTAAATTGCAACACTATCTTAGTATAAAGGTGCAAAAGTGATAGGGAATGCAGAAAGTGGAGACCTCTCTCGAGATTTTAAAAATTAGTCGTAGTAGTAATTCAGCATGGTAAATAATTATGAATCTACCAAACAATGCTCATCAAGATAGATAGGCTACGTTTTTTTCCAACTTTTTAAGTAATTTCAAGCATATAGAAAGTTACAAAAATAGTAGCGTTTTCATATGTCTTTTACTCAGGTTCCTGTAATAATGTAGTAAAACAGAAAAATAACACTGACTCAGTATTATCGATCACTATATAGACCTTATCCACAGGTCAGTAGTTTTCCCATTAATGTCCACATTGCATTTACTTTCATCTGTCCTTTAGTGTCCTCCATCTGTGATGGTTCCTCAGATCTCTAATGACCTTGATACATTTGAAGAGTACTGGCCATTTATTTATTTAGTCAATTGCCAATTTAGGTTTGTTTGATGTTTTCTCATGGATTCATTTGAAGTTATGCATTTCTGTCAGTCCCCCAGAAGTCACATTCTATCTTTCTCAGTGCATCACACCAGTGAGGCAGGGGTACATAATGTGGATTTGTCTCACATTAGCTTTCATCATTTGCTTTACATGCTCTCATCAGGTTTCTCCACTATAAAGTTACTAATTTTTTCACTTCTAATTAATAATTCTCTTTGAGACTATGCATATATTCCTTAGCTCACTAATCTTTGCATCTGTTAATGGTTTCTGCCTGTAATAGGTATTACTATATAGTTTACCTAATGGTAGTTTCTGTTTCCATTATTCCTTCTACACTTATTAATTGTAATTAAACTGTGAGAAAGAGATATTTTCCTCTTTTATCTATTCAATTATTTATATCAGTATGAGTTTATGGATTTTTATTTATACCATTATTATGTATGTAATTATATATGATATATAATTATTATAGTACTAACATTATTTTGTTACTCAGAATCCCAGCTTTGGCCACTGGGAGCTCCTTCAAGTTGTCTCCTTTTTTCCTTTTGATGTGTCCTTTAAAAAAAAAAAAATATATATATATATATATCACTTTCTTGCTGTTACCACAAGATGGCCCAGGATCAGCTGTGTTTTCCCTGGTCCAGCCCTAGAACCAACCATATTTCCAAGAAGCCCTTTTCTTCTCTTAAAGAAAACATTCAGAAAACACTTCTGGGTTGTTGGGGTTTTTTTTAATAGTAATCATAATCTGTGGATTGCTTTTGAGTAGTATTGTCATCTTAATACTAGGTCTTCAGTTCATGAATCCAGGCTTTCTTACCATTTATTGTCTTTAATTTCTTTCAACAGTGTTTTGTACTCTAATATATAGGTCTTGCATCTCCTAGGTTACGTTTATTCCTAAGAATTTTTTGTTTGATACTGTAATAAATGGAATTATTTTCTTTTCCAGTTTTTCATTGTTAGTGTGTAGAAATGCTCCTGACTTTTGCCTTTTGTATGCTAGTTTTTGTATCCTACAACTTTACTGAAATTAACTGTGTGTGTGTGTGTGTGTGTGTGTGTGTGTGTGTGTGTGTAATCTTGTTAGTGTTTTCTACATATAAGATCATGCTATCTGCAAACAGATAATTTTACATTTTCCTATTTGGATGCTTTTTATTTCCTTGCCTCACCTAATTATTCTTGCTAGAATGTCTAGTACTGTATTGAATAGAAGTGAAAGGAGGCATCCTACTCTTGTTTCTGATCTTAGGAGAAAGGCTTTCAACCTTTCATCCTTGAGTATCGTGTTAGCTGTGGGGTTTTCATATATGGCCTTTATCACATTGAGGAAGTTTTCTTCTGGTCCTACTTTGTTAAGTGTTTTCATCATGAAAGGATGTTGAATTTTGTCAAATGCTTTTTCTGATTCAATTAAGATGATCATGTCATTTTTTCCCCTCTTCTTTCTGTTAATGTGGGGTTTTACATTGATTTTTGTATGTAAAACCATTTTTATGCTCCAGGAATAAGTCCCACTTGCTTATAGTGTATAATCCTTTTAATATGTTGTTGATTTCAGTGCTAGTATTTTGTTGAGAATTTTTGTATCAGTATACATAAAGGGGTATTGGTCCGTAGTTTAATTTCTTGTAGTATCTTTGTCTGGCTCTGATATCAGGGTTATGCTGGTCCATAGACTAAGTAAAACGTAATCCTTTCTCTTCAGCTTTTTGGAGGAGTTTGAGAATTGACATTCTGTAAACATATGGTAGAATTCATCAGTGACGCCATCCAGTCCAGGGCTTTTCTTTGTTGGAAGATAGTTTGATTACTGATTCAGTCTTCTTGTTAGTTAGAGATCTGCTCAGATTTTCTGTTTGGTTTTTATTCAGTTTTGGTACAATGTATGTTTTTAGGAATTTGTCTATTTCATCTAGATTAGCAGTTTCTTGGTGTAGAATTGTTTTTAGTATTCTCTTCTAGTCCTTTTTATATCTATAAGATCTATACTAATGTCTCCACTTGCATTTCTGATTTTAGTAATTTGATCTTTTAACCTCTGTTTCTTTTTCTCCTTAGTCATTGTAACTAAAGTTTGACGATTTTGTTGATCTTGTCCAAGAACCATTTTTTGGTTTTTTTCTTTTCTCTAGTTTTTCTATTCTCTGTCTCTATTCTCTTTAATTTCAATATTACTGACAAAGGCATAGAACTCTGAGTTTAGTTTGCCCTTCCTTTTTTGGCTCTTTAAGGTTAAGTTAAGGGTTTAAGACTTTTCTCTTTTTTTAATGTAAGCACATATGGCTATAAATTTCCTTCTTAGCACTGCTTTCATTGTTTCTCATAAGTTTTGGTATGTTTTGTTTTCTTTTTCATTGGTCTCTAGGTATTACCTAATTTCCATTGTGATTTCTTCTTTGACCAATTGGTTAAGAGCCTGTAATTTAGGGGCACCTGGGTGGCTTAGTCGGTTAAGCGACCGACTTTCACTTAGGTCATGATCTCGCGGTTCGTGGGTTCGGGCCCCGCGTCAGGCTCTGTGCTGACTGCCAGCTCAGAGCCTGGAGCTTGTTTCAGTCTGTGACTCCCTCTCTCTCTGACCCTCCCCTGCTCGCGCTGTCTCTCTCTCTCTCTCTCTCCTAGAAATAAATAAAACATTAAAAATTTAAAAAAAAAGAGCCTGTAATTTAACTCCCACATATTTACAAATTTTCCGTTTTTTATTCTATTACTGATACCTAGTATTACTTCATTATGATTGGAAGAGAAACTTTATATGATGTCAGTCTTTTAAGATTTTTGTGTGTATATGGCTGGCCTAACATATGGTCCATCCTGGAGAAAGTTCCACATACAACTGAGAAAAATGTATATTTTGGTGTTGTTAGGTGGAATTTTCTGTATGTTATCTAGTAGGTCCTCCAATTGGCTTCTTGTGTTATTCTTTCATTTGCTTATTTATCTTCTGTTGGTGTATCCATTATTAAAAGTGGGATATTGAAGTCTCCAACCATTGTAGAATATCTAATTCTCCCTTAAAATTTGATAGTGTTTGTTTCTTATATTTTAGGACTCTGATTTTTTTTTTATAATTGTTGTATCTTCTTGATGAATCTCTTTTACCAATATACATTGTCTCTCTTTGTCACTTGCAACAGTTTTGATTTAAAGTCTATTTTTGCTTGATATTTGTATAGCCACCCCAGCTCTTTTTTGGTAACTGTTTGCATGGAATATCTTTCTCCATTTTTTTTTTTTTACTTGCAACCAATTTGTATCTTTAGATCTAAAGTGAGTCTTTTGTAGAACAGTATATAGTTGGATCTAGGGGTTTTTTCACTGTCTATTCTGCCAATCTCTGCTTTTTGAATAGAGGGTTTAACTCATTTACACTTACAGTAATTACTAAAAAGGAAGGACTTCTGCCCTTTTGCTATTTGTTTTCTAAATGTCTTAGAGCTTTTTCTCCCTCATTTTCTTCATTATAATTTTCTTTTGTGGTTGATTTTTTGTGGCAACACGTTCGAATTTCCTTTTGTGTATATTCTTTAGAAATTTTCTTTGTAGTTATAATGGGGTTTTATCTTTATCTGAATTAAGTCTTTAAAAGTTATCTTGGGGCACCTGGGTGGCTCAGACGGTTAAGCATCCAACTTTAGCTCAGGTCATGATCTCACAGTTCGTGGGTTTGAGCCCCACATCAGGCTCTGTGCTGACACCTAGCTCTGAGCCTGGAGGCTGTCTTCCAATTCTGTATCTCCCTCTCTCTGACACTCCCCTGCTCACACTGTCTCTATCTGTCTCTCAAAAATAAACATTAAAAAAAATTTTAAGTCATCTTTACTAATTTGTGAGCATTTGAGATTTTTATTTTAAAGGATGTTGTAGCTCATTATAGATAGTAATCCAGCTTAAAAGTGGAAAAACTCTGAGTACAGATTTTAGGATTCTTCCCTTAAATTCCTGATAATTCACCTGAGCAAATCCCAGGAAAAATCGTTTCTATTGCCTAACTCCTGTAAAAGTCCAAGTGACTTGTCAGTACTTCCTAATAATTATTTTGTTGATTTGGCTTATCGTAAGTTTAAATCACATTACATTACCTTTGGTTTTTTTAAAAAAACTGCCTTCAAGGGGTGCCTGGGTGGCTCAGTTGGTTAAGCATCTGACTTGAGCGCTGGTCATGATCTCATGAGCGTGGACCCTGCTTGGGATTCTCTTTCCCTCTCTCTCTGCCCCTCTCCTGCTCATGCACTCTCTTTCAAAATGAATAAATAAAAAAAAAAATTCAGAAAGGCTAAAATTAGAGCTCATGGGGCACCTGGGTAGCTCAGTCAGTTGAGCATCAACTTGATTTCTGCCCCTCTCTCCCTGCCTCTGCCTTACTTGTGCTCTCACTCTTCCTCTCTCTGTCTCAAAATAAAGAAATAAACTTTAAAACAATTAAAAATTAAAGAAAAAGAAAGGTAGATTAGGGGTGCCTGGATGGCTCAGGCAGTTGAGCATCCAACTCTTGCTCTCAGCCCAGGTCTTGATCTCAGGGTCATGAGTCTAAGCCTTGCTTTGGGCTCCACAATGGGCATGGAGCCTAGCTAGAGTTAGAAGGCCTTTAAATTAAAGGGTAAAATTAGGGGTACCTTAGTGGCTCAGTTGGTTGAGCGCCTGACTCTTCATTTCAGCTTAGATCATGATCTCATGGTTGTGGAATCAAGCCCCGCATCAGGCTCTGCACTGACAGCGTGGCATCTGCTTGGGATTCTCTCCTTCCCTCTCACTGCCCTTCCCCTGCTCATGCTCTCTCTTTCAAAATGAAAAAATGAATTAAAAAAATTTTTTAGAAAGACAAAAATTATAATTCATGGTGTAGCTCAGTCAGCTGAGCATCCGGCTCTTAAATTTCTGCTCAGATCATGATCCCAAGGTTGTGGGATAGAGCCTGGTGTCTAGATTCATTCATTCTCTCTCTCCTTCTCTTTTTCTTTCTTTCTTTCTTTCTTTCTTTCTTTCTTTCTTTCTTTCTTTCTTTCTTTCTTTCTCTCTCTCTCTCTCTCTCTCTCTCTCTCCCCTCCCTCCCTTCCTCCCTGCCTCCTTCCCTCCCTCCCTTCCTCTCCCTCTCTCTCCACCCCCCTTCCTTCCTCCCTTTGCCACTTTCCCCAGCTCCTGTGTGCATGCTGTCTGTCTAGAATCGAAATAATAGAGTTCATGTTATGTTATGTTAAGCTTTGGGGAATTTTGAAGGGTCTTATTACTACAAATGATGTAATCAGATCTGTGCTTTAATTAGGGCATGGAGGCTGTAGGAGGCTAATTTCCATAGTCAGAGGGGGAGACCAGGAAGGTCTGAAACAGAGCAGTGACAGGAGAAAGAAGAGTTGTGGAGGCAGAATACGCAAAATTTGGGGACTGATCAGAATGTGTCAAAGACACCTACAATTTGGGTCTGACTGACTTGGAAAATGAAAATTGGACAGATAAGAGGAGACAGCGTTGAGTTATTTTGGATTTAGTGAGTTTCTCAAGTAGTTGGAAATGTCAAGAGCTCAGCAGTGATATTTGCATAGAGTAAACTGCTGCCGCTGCTTGTTGCCCTATGGATGGATATCAACTGTGTCCAAAATTTTTTAATCAACTTTTTATATTTGAAAAAAACAGCTTTGTAAAGGCTGCTTAACTGTTTCAAATGACTACAAAGCAGTGCATGATACAAAGATACAGTTACAGTTAGCAAGAAAACCTTTCAGCCATTTTCCCTTCTCCTCATCTTATTTATTCCTAATATCTTATACCTGTGTTTTCCAAAAGTGCCCGTCAGCCACATATACCTATTGAACACTCATGATGTGGTCCATCTAAATTGAAATGTGCTATAATTATAAAGATATATTCTGGATTTCAAAGGCTTGGTATGAAATAATGTAAAACTTCTCCTAATATTTTATATATGTGTTAAGTGAGAATATTTTGGATATTGTTTCAGGGCTCCCTAATACCACTCACATGTTAGGTGATTTGCTAGAAGGACTCACAGGACTCAATTTGAATTTGAATACTCACAACTAAGATTTAGTACAGTGAAGGGATATAGGGTCAACAAAGGAAAAATACTGAGTCTGTAGAAATCCTTTCACAGACTTTTTTATCCTCCCTCCCTCCCACAAAGGGCACACTGAGCATGTGCATTTCTCAAGCAACAAAAAATGCACTAACATGTACAGTGTTTCTGCCTAGAGAACCCCCTTAGAGCTCAGCACCCAACTTTTTATTGGGGGCTAGGCACATAGGCACCATCTGCCTTGCCTATACCAAAATTGTAGACTCATGAAAGGAAAGAAGATATTTGGCATAAATGGCATTGTTCACACAGACTCTAGGCACCATGAACCTTACCAGTCAGGAAATGGAGTAAAGTCAAGTTCCCATTTGCCAAAACTAAAGGCCAACCTCGCACACAGACCCTTCTAAAGGTAGCAGCCTTAGTTGTACTATATTCTCTCTTCTGCAGGGATATATGAGGTTCAATAAGCTACTAGTAAAATTAATTCTACCTGTTTCTTTCTAAAGGTCTTTTTTAATGTGGCTACTTGTTCACATTTTGCCTCACATTATATTTTGGCCAGCACTGGTCTAAATCTTAAATGCAAAATTATTTGATGTGTTTAGTTAAGGTATTTCTCTATCTACACTAATGATTTCTCCATCAGTACAAATGTGATAGGTAAACAGGTGAAAAGCCTCCCTCAAGTGATGTCTTTACAATAATCATTAAATATAAAACCAAGTTAAAGGTTGCAATAGACTTAAGTTTAACTTTATTATCCATGAAGAACAAGAAAACTACCCCTCCAAAAAACAAATGTCATATGTATGTGATCAAAGTAAAGGATTTTGAAGGATTTTGTAAGTTTTCTGAAACAAAAGTCCTAATTTGGAAATACACTTGTTTTCTTTAATGTTTATATTGAGAGAGAGAGAAATCGAGTGGGGGGTTGTTAGAGAGAAAGGAGAGGGAGAGAATCCCAAGCAAGCTCCATGCTCTCAGCGTGGAGCCCTGTATAGAACTCGATCCCATGAACCATGAGGTGATGACCTGAGCCGAAGTCAAGAGTCAAACACTTAACCAACTGAGCCACCCAGGCACTCAGGAAATCTCCTTTTAATCATATTAGAGAGCACCAAACAGTACATTTTTATATGCTCATCATTAATTCAAATTGTTAAACTTTTTTGTTTTTCTCTAAGTTATTAGTAAATTGTAACTGTTATCCATCAATGAAAACAATCAATATTTCAGAAAAGGATTATTTATATAAATGGACTAATTCTGCATGAGATTCACTTCATACCTACCCATTGAGGATTACAGATATGACTAAAATAATATAACTTGGCTAAAGTGAATGATATGGAATAGCAGTCAGTCAGTATATTTGACTTCTTCCCAAGCACTGAATACTAATATACACCTCACTCTTTCAGACAGGATATGGTTTTAGGAAAATAATTTCTAGGACTACAACTGTGAAAGCAGCAGAAGTTATTTTTGTGAGAATAAATCCATAATGTGATTTTCAGTGACATACTGCCTACAGGCCCCTGCAGGCCTAGTTGAAGGACAGACCATCTTTCAGCATCATTGCCACATCTCGTGAGAAGGGGAGGAGGGCTGAAACCCTAACCCTTCTTTCCCACACCATGACCCAGTAGTGAGTAAAAAGGAAAAGACAAAGTCCTCAGGCTAGAAGTAGGAAACAGCTCATAACTGGTGCTATTTTTGCTATTCTCTTTGCCCTTTACTTATAAATTGCTATAATTCAGCTGTTTTTTATAGTTCTTAATTGAAGCATGTCATTAGCATCCCAGGTCAATAACTGATACTTTGTTTCTCATCATAAACAGTTATGCTTACCCACTGAAAATCCATAGAGCTTAATACATCTGCAATTATGAATATAATGTATTTCTACAAAACAAAAGCTGATGATATCACTGCTGCTTTCTAATTGCTTTAAATCATGTGGAGAACAGTTGTAAAGAACTATTATAAAAACCTCATGAGGGTATTTTCCACTTACTGTTCAGTCAGTGAGAAACTCTGAGCAGAAGACCTGTCTTTTTTTTGCCACTTTGAGACTACAAAGAGACATCAAAATGTGATCACGCAACATTCTGTGGATAAAGTTTAAGTGCTAATGATAGTGTGACTCAAAATCAGCATGCCTAGAAGCCACAGTACTGCTTATAACCTCACTCAGCTTGTCTTGAAAATAGCTTCTGTTCCCTGTATTCTCATTTGTGAACTGGATAAGAAAGGTAAAATTAGGTCAGCAAGTAATATGATACAGTATGTATTAGGATGGTGGTGTGATACATAAAGAAAAAACCAGAAAATTCCAGTTTTTTGAAGTGAGGAATTCAAAAGTACTGTGTGTTCTCTAGGCCATTTGTGATGTTAAACTGCACACATGAGTGTAATATAATTTTATAATATACATGACAGTTGAAGTGGGTACACCAGCTAAGTATGTACTTAAATAAAATACCACCATACTGAGTTGTCTTTTTTTTAAGTTTATTTATTCATTTTAAGAGAGAGCACCAGCAGAGGAGGGGCACAGAGAGAATCCCAAGTAGGCTCCACACTGTCAGTTCAGAGCCCAAAAGTGGGGCTCGATCCTGCAAACCATGAGATCATGACCTGAGCCAAAATCAAGAGTCCAATGCTTAACTGACTGAGCTACCCAGGCACCTCACCATCATATGTTTTCTTTGGCTTTTCTGCTCTCAACCTAATGACCTATTCATGTAACTCATATGTATTGCCCTTATGATAGGCTTTGAAATCATCAAACATTTTTTTAAGAATCATGAAATAATTACTTAATAGTTTAAATGGTACATATGATGGGTTCAGTCTCTGAGTAAATTACTTGTTATATACATGATAGTTCTGAGAATAGAAGTATCAGTGTGATTGAGACCACTAATTTCATAGTCTCATTGATTTTAGAACCAGACATCTGAGATACCTATCTATCCCACTCATTTAAAAAGAGGAAACAGAGACCCAAGGAGTTAGTTAAAATCTTAAAGTATACAGGTTAACTAATAACAGAAACAATTTAACTGCTCGGCTAGATCAGTCGGTAGAGCATGAGACTCTTAATAACAGAAACAATTTTTATTAATTACTAACCCATTTTTTTCCATTCTCTGCTTCATAGCATGATTTCCCAAGCTATTCTGTTATTAGCTATTTTAGATTCCTTAGTCATCAGAACCACCTAGGTGGTATTATACTTGAACTGGAGTGGGTAAGTGCCCAGCAAAGAAGCAAGCCTAAAAGTTTAGTGCACAGAATATTTAATTGTATATAGATAAACGTCATACCTAAATTCCATTTAGTTTATAGTGGGGAGGAAAGAAAGATAAACAAATCCTAGTTCATAATGATTAACCATTTCAGATTAGCCTGCTGAAACTAAAACTTGGGTGAATATTACCTTTGGAAAATTCTTCCTTAAAAAGAGATTATAGGGGCGTCTGGGTGACTCAGTTGGTAAGGCATCCGACTCTTGATTTTGGCTAAGGTCATGATCTCACATTTATAAGAATGAACCCTTCGTTGGGCTCTGCATTGACAATGCAGAGACTGCTTGGGATGCTCACTCTCTCTGCCCCCTCTCTTTCTCTCTCTCTCTCAATCTCTCTCTACCCCTCCCCTCCATCTCAACAAACAAACAATCTTTTCTAAAAAGACCATATTTGCTCTCTAATAGCAAAGCAATTTTGGTTGTTATTTTGTTTCAGTTGAAGGATAATTAGCATGCATTCAAGGAATGATATTATATTCAGTGATTTGATATTTACGTATATTATGAAATGATCACCACCATAAGTCTAGGTTCCATCTGTCACCATACAAAATTGTTACATTATTATTGACTGTTTTCCTTAAGTTGTACATTGTATCCCCATGACTTATATTTAATCCCCTTCCCTTATTTCATCCCATCTCACCTGCACACCCCCACTTCCTTCTGGCAACCATTAGTTCTCTGTTTCTGAATCTTTCTGTTTTGTTTGTACATTTGTTTTGTTTTTTAGATTCCACATATAAATGAAATCATGGGTATTTGTTTTTCTCTGACTTATTTCACTTAGCATAATGCCCTTTAGGTCCATCCGTGTTGTCACACATGGCAAGATTTCATTCCTTTTTATGGTTCAATAATATTCCTGTGTGTGTGTGTGTGTGTGTGTGTGTGTGTGTGTGTGTGTGTACATCTTTATTGATTCATCCATGGATGGGCACTTAGGTTGCTTCCATATCTTGGCTATTATAAATAATGCTGTAATGAACAGAGGGGTGCATACATCTTTTTGAATTAGTATTTTGATTTTCTTCAGATATATACCCAAGAGTAGAACTGCTGGATTATATGATAATTCTACTTTTAATTTTTTCAGGAAACTTTATACTGTTTTCCACAGGGGCTGCATCAATTTACATTCTCACTAACAATGCATGAATGTTCCCTTTTTTTCCCATATCTCCACTGAGAATTATTTCTTGTCTTTTTGACAATAGCCATTCTGATAGGTGTGAAGTGATATCTCATTGTGGTTTTGCTTTGCATTTCCCTGATGACTAGTGATGCAATGGATGTCTATTGACCTACATTATAAGTCTAAAAAATATTTGATCAATATCAGATAATGTTTTAGGGTTTCCTGGGGACCCAGTAAATACCTGTTTTTATAGTCCATTTTCAGAGCCAAATTAAGAAATAGACAAAGGGCAGGTGGATACAAAACTGTCAATTTTTTTGTTTTGTGTGTGTTTGGTTTTTTGTTTGTTTGCTTATTTGTTTTTTACCAGACTGTCAGATTTGTTACTGATGATGCAACTGGACAATGCGGTTAGGTATTCCAAAGCTTCCTACGATTTTAACCTAAAGAGAGTGACTTCTCTCTTTAAACAATCTTATTGTTTAAATAAGATTCATTGTATATTTGTTTTTAAAAAGATACATTTAGGGGAGAAAATCTAGTTATTATTAATCTTTTAAAATTTAGATAGTTATTTTCATCTTGAAAAGAACCTTTTTTTAATGTTGATGTGTTTTGAGAGAGAGAGAGAGAGAGAGAGAAAGAGAGCACATGCACTCACACATGAGATGGGAGGGGCAGAGAGAGAGCAAGAGAGACTATTAAGCAGGCTCCACCCTGTCAGCCAGTGCAGGGCTCAATCCCACAAACTGTGAGGTCATGACCTGAGCCAGAATCAAGTCAGTTGCTTAACCAACTGGGTCACCCACACACACCTTGAAAAGAAACTTTTAAAAAGAAAATGTAAAAAACATTTGAGTCCTATCTGTATAATAGAGAGTGGTACTCAGTTTTTCTTCCTTGATGAGACATGTATCTTCTCAAAATAAATGTAGAATTTTTTAGACAGGAAATACATTGTGTTTGATGATATATTTGGAAACCAAAATGCTTAGTTGATTTTTAGGAGCTTCTGTCATAATTCTACAGTCTATCTGAGTGGGAGGAAAAATAAGCTGTCCTGCTTCTTGACTTTCAGATTTTTGTGTGTGTATCTTTACACTCAAATACACGTTATTACTATGATGGTACTTCTGTCTCTGATCTAGGATTTTATTTCCTAACTGAAGTCAACACACTGAGTCATAATCTAGTGTAACAAATTTTTACACATACAAGAAGTGTTTGATAGAAGCACATATAGAGTATGACAGGAACACAGGGCCACTAGGTGCCTAGGAAAATTGAGGGAATCTTCACAGAGAAGACAACATTTTGGAGACTCTTGAAAGATGAGTAGGCGGTCACCAAGAAGGGAAGGAGGAGGAGACATTTCAGCCTGAAAGAACAGTTTACACAAAATACAAAATTACATGGTATATGTTCCATAAATCTTTATTGTTTTAAAACATTTTAATTTTGTAATTCCAAAGAGTTATTTTTGTGTGTGGTAAAATCTGTATAGCATTAAATTTGTCATTTTAACCATTTCTGAGTATATCGTTTGGTGGCATTAGGTACATTCACATTTTTCTGCAACCATCCCCACCATCCATCTCCAGAACTTTTTTATCATTCCCAACTGAAACTCTCCCATTAAACACTCCCCATTCCCCTCTCCCTCCAGGTCCTGGTAGCTATTGTTCTTTTTTTCTCTCAATGAGTTGACTGCTCCAAGTACCATATATACCTGGAATCCTACCATATTTGTTCTTTTGTGTCTGGCTTCTTTCAAGCATAGTATCTTCAAGATTCATGTATGTTATAGCATTTGTCAAAATGTTCTTCTGAGTTTTAACACTGAATAATATTTTATTAGATATGTGTATACCACATTATGATTATCCATTCATCCATCAACAGATACTCAGATTGTTTCCACCTTTTGGTGGAATGATGTGCTGTGTGCTTTGTGAATAATACTGCCATGAACATGGGTGTATACTATGTGTTTGAATCCTTGCTTTCAGTTGTTTGGGAGATGTACCTAGAAATGGAATTGCTGCAGCACATGATAATCTGTATAAGTTTCTGAGGAAATTCCATACTGTTTACCACAGCAACTGTACCATTGTACATTTCCCTCTACAGTGTGTCTCCACATCCTCACCAGCATTTTCTTCTAACAGTTTGGAATGCTATCAGGCTATATACTAGTTCCATAAGAACCGTGGCAAATATATTCATATTCTCATTACATTAAAAATGACATTTGGGCATCCTTAAGTAAAAGCTTAGGTGAGACCATATCAGAGAGTATTGGCCTTTGTCTTATTGTTTGTATAGTAGGAGTGTATTCATGGAACAAGTTTAAGTGTAAATAAACCAAGATGAGTTCTTAGCAACAAATTGTTCTTCTTTCCTGCAGCTCCCTGCACAGGTAGCACTTTCTTTTGCCACAGCAACATGTGCATCAATAATTCTTTAGTCTGTAATGGTGTTCAGAACTGTGCATACCCTTGGGATGAAAATCATTGTAAAGGTGAGTGCACTTGCAAAGGCCAAACTTTTTGAGAGGAAAGTGGCCATTGCCCTTCATTAAGAAAGACTTAAAATGCCCTTTTCTACAACTGTACTTAACAATAGCTGCTTTGGCAGAAATGGAAACATATAATGTAAATGTTTCTTTTAAACAGAGTATAGACCTCTGGTATGTGGGGAAAGCAAAGAAAAATACTTATTCTCAACAACAGCATTCCTTTTTATGAACTATGTTTTTTAAGTCTGCTATAATATTTCTTTCATTATTTTCTTATTCATATTGTAAAGATACCTTATTCTCAGAATAATTTAGAAAGTTACATAAAATGGTAGTATTTTTTAATTATATACAAATGCTGTTTAATAAATATGGACATGTTCAGTCTTAAAAAGGCAACAAAAGCAGACTTATAAGAACTGGGTTTTTTTTTCATTTTATAAAATTTCCTATACTGTCTTTCTAGTGTATATCTAAGGTAAATGTGACTTGTGATAATAGCTGAATACCTACAAACATTATCAAGTCACTATCTCAGTCCTAAAGTTTACCTCTCTTTTATTCTCCCAGAGTTCAGTAAATATCTTACTGTGGAGTTAATGTGATCTGATATGTCTATCTTCAAGTACTATAAGTATTTTTAGGTAATCATTCAAATGGTAGGTTGTGATAACATACCTAAGTGGGTTAGCCTGATCACTTTAGTTCTCTCTTGCTGATGGTGGTCAGTAGAGATACTGTGGATTTACTTCATTGTGGCAGTTTGTCAGAAATACCATAGGGGAGCCCCAGTGGCTCAGTCAGTTAAGCGTCCAACTCTCAACTTCAGCACAGGTCCTGATCTCATGGTTTGTTCATGAGATTGAGCCCCATGTCAGGCTCTGTGCTGAGAGCACAGAGACCCTGCTTGGGTTTTTCTCTCTTCCTCTGTCTCTGTCCCTCTTCTGCTCATGTGCGCTCTCTCCCTTTCAAAATAAGTGAACATGAAAAATATATATATATAACAATAAACTATTTGTAAAATATATATATATATATACACATATATATATACACACAGTGGAACAGAAAGCTAAACTTGATAGAATAAGCATATTTGTTTGGCATTTTCCTTTTTTGTTTGTTTGAGAGAGAGAGAGCATGAGCTGAGGGAGGGAGAAAGGGGCAGAGAGAGAGAATCCCAACCAAGCTCCATGCTGTCAGCACAGAGCCTAACATGGGGCTTGACCCCAGGAACATGAGATCATGACCTGACCCAAAATCAAGAATCAGACACTTAACTGAGCCACCCAGGCGCCCCTGGCATTTTCTTAATGTTCATGCATTTAATTTAATTTGCAAATTATATGCATTCATGTACCTTCTGTGTAAAGGACCAAGTCCTTTTTCTTTTATGTAATCTACCTAACCATATTGTGATTGGCTAGTTTAACCAGAATTCATAATGGGATTGTTTTATTTGTTCAAATACCTAATTTTAGGTGGCATCATCTGTGGTCTATTTGACCCATGTGTTCTGCTTTACCAAAAATACCTTACCAATTTGGGACAGGATTCATTAATGAATTTTGAAAACCTCATTGTTTCTCTTTTTCTTTCTGCAGAAAAGAAAAAAGCAGGACTATTTGAACAAATCACTAAAACTCATGGAACAATTATTGGCATTACATCAGGGATTGTCTTGGTCCTTCTCATTATTTCTATTTTAGTACAAGTGAAACAGCCTCGAAAAAAGGTCATGGCTTGCAAAACTGCTTTTAATAAAACTGGATTTCAGGAAGTGTTTGATCCTCCTCATTATGAACTGTTTTCACTAAGAGACAAAGAGATTTCTGCAGACCTGGCCGACCTGTCGGAAGAACTGGACAACTACCAGAAGATGCGGCGCTCGTCCACTGCCTCCCGGTGCATCCATGACCATCACTGCGGATCACAAGCATCCAGTGTCAAACAAAGCAGGACCAACCTGAGTTCCATGGAACTGCCTTTCCGAAATGATTTTGCACAACCACAGCCAATGAAAACATTTAATAGCACCTTCAAAAAGAGTAGCTACACTTTCAAACAGGCACATGAATGCCCTGAACAGGCCCTAGAAGACAGAGTAATGGAGGAAATTCCTTGTGAAATTTATGTCAGGGGACGAGAGGATTCTGCACAAGCATCCATATCCATCGATTTTTAATCTACTAAAGGGGACATTAATTATTAAGTATGTACGTATGCAGCCTACAGAGCACTCATTCTCTTCAGCAGCCAACCCTTTTCTCCTGTTGAAACTAGGAAGACCTTTATTTCCCATTAACCTATTGTAATGGTGAAGTTTTTATTATCTCAGGCAGTCTGTATGTTAAGCCAACCAAGGAACTTACTCCATTCAGTGAAAAAAATAATAATCATTTATTGCTTGGTGTCACATAAACAAAGTACCAGTTAAATTGCATTTAAAGAGTGGAGAAGTTCCACTGAGCCAGGCTCAGGCTGCTTCAGGAATGCTGCTCTTGATTGATACAGCTTGTCAGTATTTTGATCCCACAATAAGTTTAAAAATGAGATTTTTCTTTACAGTCCTTTTGTTTTTCTTTTCTCTAAATTTAATTTGTTTTATAAGTTCATGATTTTACCATTTTGGTTTCTTGCATAAATATAAGTGGTTAACATACCACACATATTTCAATATAAGCATTTGTTCTAGAATTTGTCAAAATATAACTAGTTACTGTGGTAAGTGCCAATTAAGACCCAGAGTTCTGTTTCACCCATCTGTTTCTTCTTGACTAATTTCTATACTGCTGCCTTTTAATTACTGGATCCTTAGTCTTTATTTTTTGTGAATGGTAAATGATTTATCACCTTTAGGTCCTATTTTGTCTTATTTATACTAGAAGATTTCATAATCCTAGAATGTTTGCATCCTTGCCAGTTATGACTAAAAACTTAAAAAAGATTAAAACTTCTAGAAATCTTTTGAAATTTCCCAAATTTGGTCACATTCAGTGATAGCCCATTCATTCCTTTGAGCAAAGTCATTTAATTCATTTTGGAGGAGACCTGTAATTTTATTTCCAGCATTTCCAATCACCAGATTTGTGTTCCCTGTTATTTTTATAAGAAAATGATTTTGCTCCCTTTGTATTGGTTTATCTTAATGGCATATGGTAACCAAGGTTGTGTGAGAGTAAAAGGAAAATTCCTAAGAAGCTATAAAAGCCCTCAGATTGCTTTGTACTTGGGACAATACATTTTTCTAGTTCTTACCAAGAATAACAACTTCCACTTTTTTTTAAACTGCACTTTTGACCTTATTTTTTTTATGGTATATAAACAATAATTTATAAACATGATATAAAAACTCATTGTGTTTTTTTAGACTTTTGATATTATTTGATACTGTACAAAACTTTATTAAATCAAGATTAAAGACCTACATGACAGATTTATTTCAGTGTTCACATTAGTGGCTTTGTATACAACTATGCTGTGATGGAACTCCACATTATAACTTATTGTAACGACCTTGGTAAAGTGTACATAGCTTTTGTTTCTTTTTGTTATTGCATTTAGTTTATGATAAATTTTCACTGTGTGTTATTTATTGTTCCAAATCACTACACAAATCTTATATTAAAATATACATTGTTACATAATTCTTCAATCATGTTATTACACTGAGATTTTGGATCTTAAAATATATATGAAAAGGACCTATTTATCAAGTTATAACTAATACAGACATGCCATTTAAGAGATAAATTCTCATTTTTTATATATTTTGTAGTAATTCTCAATGAAATGAGAAATTGAAGTTTCACTGAATTTCATTGATTTTTTAAGATATCACATCCATGTGTTTTCTCAGATTAGTGAAAACTGGGACCTTAAATATGATACATATATGATGCCCCTTCAACATGTTTCTTATATCACATTTTTTACTTTTTAAAATTTAATATCCAGGATAGGAAAATCTATACTTAGTATATTCACGATTTAAGTTGTTTTTTAAGTCAGCATAATTTCCTGTTTTAAAAATACAATTTGGGGAGATAGAAAGACTTAATGAATGTAGTATTCATCGAACTAATGAACCAGAGCCAGATTAGATAGAAATTCTTTCAGTAGCTATGTTGAATAGGCATTCTAGTATTAGTAGCCAGCCAACATTTGAACAGCATAGTAAATATTTAATATAATAATAACTGTGATCTCACTCTTCATGATGAAGGAAAACTAGCATATTTTCTGTGTAAAATTATATCCATTATAAAAACAGCTGTTAAATTCATCTTTAACACCTACCTTATAGTGGAAAATAATACAGTATTGCTTCATGAGAGTCACTTGTAGCTATATTTTTATTTTGAAATTTGTATCCTATTTTCTTTTAAAAGGGCATGAAGAAGACTACAAAATAGAGCCTTTAAAGAAGACATTTAACATTTAACATTAAAACAGCACAGAAGCACATAGTTTCAGGCAACTCAGCAAGTAAATCTTGGACAAGAGATTTTGCTCTAAATTTTCTGGCTACTGAAACAAAAGAAACAGTTTTTGTTTTCCACAGTAGAAAATCCAAACTTACTTGCAGAAGCTAGTTTTCTCTTCAGCTAAAGAAAGAGAGGGTCACCATACAGAACATTTCCTCGGAATTTAAAGAAAGATGCAAAATGCAGAGAGAATTCTAAATGGTAAATCTTTATCTAGTGAAGGCACATCTTAATTTGGTCCAAGATCATTGGTTTCTGATGAGTTTGTCTCTGCAGGGGTAGAACTGAAGAGCCAGATGATCAATAGTAGCTAAGCCAGCCTTAAACTGCCATGTATTGTATGCCTTCATTGAACTATACATGGGGACTAGGCCTCATTTACTTTTTAGTCAAACATTTATTTAGCAGTACACTATAGGAAAAGAAGAGAATGGAACTAATTTTTAGGCGTTATTACCAGCATAATGCTAATTGCTGCATATATAGTTTATCATCTTTGAGGTCAGTGAGAAAACTTGACAAATTGTTTACTAAAAATGTAAAAGCCATAAATTTTAGTAATGGAGATGAACTTTAGCCATCTTGTGGAAGTTATTACACCCTTCACAGAGAACATAGTAGCCAGTTGTTAAACGTACAGTGGAAAATGCAAATCTGGAGGGGAGAATAACTTCAATTCAGGAGCTACATTAAGGACATATATATGGTCATTACCTTTCATCTGTGATTCTGAGTTTAGCACAAGATACCAACCCTCAAGTGCCCACAAATTGCAGGAAACCTACAAATCCCAACATCTAAAGTATGTATGAATAAAGTGTGATGTACCTTTTGTGGGGCGAGGGGTGGGGGGGAAATGTTCAACCTAAAGGTTTAACAAAAAGCAAAGGATTTTCCACATTTCACATCACAAAAGAGATTAAAAAGGCTTCATTAACTTTGACTTGATAACAGCTCTTTGTGTGTCTTTGTCATGTTTCATGTAATTATTAGGCATTAAAAGGACCTCCTAAGTGTCTGCTTCTGAACATTTTTATAGTTCTGCAATTGTTGGATGAACAGAATGATTTCTGGTTTCAGGAGTGTGTCAACTAAGGAGACAGGACAGGAAAAAAGCCTAGTTGTGATTCCAGGAGTGATTCTCAAAGGGGATTATGCCGTCTTACAAAAAGATGTGTGCTACATTGTTCATAATTAGAAGGAATCGTGGGTTTGGGGGGTTTTTAAGATCCCAAGAAATGTGATATGCTCCAACTTTATTAGGATTGAGGCCCAGAGAAGGGAGAGTACCCACATCTCTGAACTAGTTCCATGATCTTTCCTTGCCTTCACAGTTTTTTCCCTGTTTTAGCTGGCTAGAAGTTTTAAAGGTCAAGCAGTTCTAAATAGCAGCCCACAGATGTTCCATGTAAGCTTGTCTACCCCTCTGATTTAAAATGTAATTTATTCTGTAATAATTTTTTCAAACCATTATATTTTACCTTTTTTAAATCTATGTAACACTATTCTACAATTTTGTTGCCATGACTTCTTGGCATCTGCAAACTGCAAGACAATTACTGTGAATTCTTTAAATAAACAATGTTAACAATTTATAGGCTTGGCACTAGATAAAAACAGCTTCAGTGTTTTGCTTTTGTGATTTTTTTTTTAATCTATAAGAAAGAATGTATACTCCAGAAATTAAAGATTTGTGTGCTATATCTTTTGAGTTTGGAGAATGATTTGAGTTCTAAGCCATTATGACAAGTTGACCTCAGATATCTTTTTTAGGTACCTGCAAAATCAATTTTCCATGTTTTATATACCTCTACTAGTAACAAAAATTGTGAATTTGATTTTTTGAGTAACTTTTTTATATATTTCTGTGATTGGTTTAATGACTACAAAAGGCTAAATGGTTTTTTAAAGCAATTTTTTTTTTTTTTTTTTTTTAGTGTTGAACTTTCAGACCATGAAAGAATTCTTGTATGCTTAATCCTGGGTGTGACACTTCACAGTAGGGAATATGACCCTTAAGCTGGAAACAAAACTTGTGTTTTGATTTCCTTGCTTGTCTCAATTTGCAAAGTCTCCAGAAGTGGCAAAGAGGCCTCATTTCCTTGTAGGGTGAAGTTGGCATTTCCCATCCAGTAGCTTCCAAAGTAAAGTAATCTTAGTTATGATAAAAAAAAAAAAAAAAAAAAGAGCATCCTCAGGCTATTACACCATTTAAGTTTTCAGGTTAATCTTCAATTGAAGTGAAGCTAAAAAAAATGTTTTTAAAGAAGAATGTGTGTTCAATTGCCTGCAGATACAGTTTGCCACACCCAGTCACTAAAGTGGCAGCAAGGACATCAGAGAGAGCTGTCAGAACACATGTCCTTTTGAGGTGCACAACACAACCGTCACAGCCACTGCTCAGCAAAGACGGATGAGTAGATTTCACTGAGGAGAAAGCAAGGGAAGGCAAAAAACTCTTGAGTTTTATAATCATATAGACAAAGATCAAGGAGCAAAGATACTAAAGAAAGAGTAGTTACCATTGCTCTATCTCTGCAAATAGTTACAGAGCTGTGTTATTTAGGATCAAGAAACAGCTTTTATCTGAAAGTGCTCTCACCTGCCAAGCTTTGTCATACTCTGTAATATCTGGTGCCAACAGGCCACTCAGCCAGTACATACTATACTGAAACATTTTGAGTAGCTGCTGATTGCTAGAAGGAATTTTCATCAGAAATCTAGGTATTGAACCATACTTTTAAAATCTATTTTTCCACTGATGACTCTGTCCTATTGTATAAGCAGTGTTTAAGAGAAATATTCACAACTTTTGAACCAAAATATAGTCACGTGAATTGTAGAAGAGATCTTTCTAGACCCTCAAGAGACAGTTTAGCTCTGAAAATGCATCCAGGTAACAATAGTAAACTTGCTGCAACTGTCCCTTTTTTTCACATTCATAATCGAAAGGCAAT
This sequence comes from Hyaena hyaena, assembly GCF_003009895.1. NCBI lineage: Eukaryota > Metazoa > Chordata > Mammalia > Carnivora > Hyaenidae > Hyaena > Hyaena hyaena. The sequence continues at coordinate 7,828,393 of NW_024080639.1, forward strand.
CTTTCTCATTCATTTTTAATATAAAAAAGATGAATAAAGCTTGTGGTAGGAGGCTTCTAGGATGGCTCCCAGGGATCCTGCCTCCTGGTGTTCACCATCTTGTGTCATCTCCTGCCTTTGAGTGTGAGCTGAATCTGGGGATCTGCTTCCAATGAATAGAATGTGCCAAAAGTGACCTATCACTTATGAGATTAGGTGACAGACTGGCTTCTGTCTTGCTCACATACTAGTAGTTTTGTGATTTCCTGCTCAGATGGAAGTCAATTGCTATATGCTGAGATGCTCTTTGGAGAGGCCCATGTGACAAGAAACGGCATTTCCAGCCAATAGTTAACATGGCACAGAGGTCCCCAATCCAACTACCTGTAAAGAATTGAAATCCTGCCAGCACCACGTCTAGAAAAAATGCTGTCCACACTGGAGCCTTGAGATGACTACAGACAACACCTTGATTGCAGCTTGTGAAAGACCTTGAATGCCACCAAATAACTGGTGCAGAAATCCAAGATAGTATGTGTTGTTCTAAGCTGCTAAAATTTGGAGTGATTTGTTATGCAGCCATAGATAACTAATACAAAGCTAGAAAAGGACAATGGCATGTCCCAGTTCTATCCCTGGGCGAAAAGTAGTTGATGAGATTTAACATGATGTTTTAGGTTTACAAAAGAACCTCAAAGCTATGGGCATATATCACCTTGAATCTGGCAGCATGGAATAAGAAGAGTTGGTCTTCTTCCAACATGAGTACCTGTCAGCTATCTTCACCTCCCTAGCCACAGATAAAAACACTTAACTAGATCATTCTGTCCCAAGTATGGCAAAACACTGAAATTTGATTCTACATTTGAAATGTAGGTTAGATTAAATTAAATCCTAACTCATCAAGTCTCCTTTGAGGAAAATGAATTTATCTAGAAATGTATAAAGGATAAAATTCTATTCAGATTCTGTGTGGTGCTCTCATAATTCAGTCAACATCTTCCACATTTCCAATCACAGTTTCTAGGCTGGCGGGTTGGTTACAACTCTATCAATACATGAAAATGTGACTCAAGATAACTGATTTGTCCAAAAAGCAATGGAAACACCCCCCCCCAAAAAAAAGGTGGAGCGGACTGTCACTGAGAAAAGAAATACAAGCATTTCATGTCCAGAGCCACCCTATTCCCAAATGAGAAATGGGGCCAAAATATTTCTATACAGAGATTTTTCTGTTGTGATAAAAAAAGAGATTTCCTGGGAAAATGCTTTGCCTTATTTTGGCCAAAATATGATTGAAAGACCAACCCTGGAAAGTTTTTCTCCCTAAAATTGTTTTCAATAACTGGTTGACGTCCACAGCTACCTAGTATGAAGATAAAGCTGTCTCTTTAATTGTATCTGTGTATGAATTTTTTTCTTTGAATTTGAAGCTGACTTTGCTGACATTGTTTTGCCCTGTGGGTATAGTTGTGTCCTAAATCCTTTTCTAATATGAATCCATCAAGCCTTAGCATCTAGAAATAAGATAGTACCTGATCTGATCTCTGCAAAAGCATCAAAAGAATCTCTGGTCAGGGACCTGGGTAGTTCAGTCGGTTAAGTATCTGACTCTTGGTTTCAGCTCAGGCCATGATCTCACAGCTCGTGAGTTAGAACCCCACATTAGATTCTGTGCTGACAGTGTGGAGCCTGCTTGGGATTCTCTCTCTCTCTCTTTCTCCCTCTCTCCTTAAAAATAAATAAATAAACTTAAAAAAAGAATCTCTGGTCTTCCCCATCCTGCCCTTTTTAATTGCTAGATGGCAGTCAGTGACTGTGCTGCTTGAAACTCTTCATTTTCTTAGGGATTAGAAGTGTCTGCCTTTCTACTAGGAGCCTCATGGCTCTTGTTTTGTTTTGTTTTCCTATTATCCATAAATGCTTACAGATTTTAAGAAAATACTAAAACACCAAGCCAGTTCTCTGAAGAAACTCCCAAGTCTGTCAGTGAAAAGAAAGGAACTTCCCTGAACAGTTCGGGTAGTAGTAGGCTAAGAGGTATGCAGAGAAACTGCCTTTATCAAAAGCCATGTCTTAAAGGATGTGCTATAGAATGCTTCTATTTTAAGCTGGCATTCTCACCCCTTCACCCTGGAAAAACAGCTTGCTTTTCTTCCCCTCATCAGGTAGGCATAGAAAGTGATTGCACACTGTTTATAATTGCAGGTTTACGTAAACTCACAATTCAAGAGCATTGATTTGTTGGACTGTAATCTACACTTTAACACACTAAGCTGCATTTAGGCAGCATGCCAGATGTGTAAAGTCAGAATTTAATGACGACATTTCAGTAGCAGCCCCAGAATTTAGTACATTACCACTGTCGAATACTAATGTGCTGCCAACAAGAAAACAGCTTCTTTCTCAGTTACCTTTTTGTCCCTTCTTGGAGATGGAGAAAATGAAAGTGATTAACTATTTCATAGAAACTTCATCTATAAATTCCAAACTCAACCCATAGTAGTTGCTGCTGTGCTCATGACACTTTATCAATCAACCAAAGGTAAATTAATTTTTAACACTACTTATTTACAAAGTTCATATTTTTCTTGAAGACTTTATCAAGCATTTTTACTTTCTGAAAATAATTATCTACATGAAAAGTACTGAGAATGAAGTCACCATCTAATATCATTTCTGCTCATGATTTACAAAATAGAGATTCATTTTCTTTTAAATAGAAAGGAGAGGAAGAAAAATCTATTTTGAAAAAAAATAATTTTCTTGCGCTAAAAGAATGGGATTTCTCAAAATTGCCACCATTAACATTTAGAGCCAGATAATTCCTTGTTATGGGTAGAATGTTTTTGCACACTGTGAGATATTTGCCAGCATTCCTGGCCTCTACCCACTAGCTTCCAACAGCACCACCCCCATTTGTGACAGACAAAAATGTCTCCAGATATGGCTACATTTCCCCCAGGGAGAGGGCTTAAATAAACCTTGATTGAGAATCAAGGGTATCAAGGTTTAATCAAGGTTAAAGGGTTGGAAAAATAATAACCAGAAGATGTTGAATTCTATTTTAAAGAAATAGTTCAGACTTCTGAAAAGGCATAAAGAATAATGGGCACCCAACATTTAAAAAAAAAAAAAAAAAGCAGGGGAGGTGGAGGCACCTGGGTGGCTCTGTTGGTTAAACGTCTGATTTGGGCTCAGCTTGTGATCTCGTGGTCCATGAGTTCAAGCTTCACATCAGGCTCCCTGCTGTCAGCATGGAGCCCACATCTGATCTTCTGTCTGCCCCTCCTGCTCATGCTGCTGTTTTCTCTCTCTGTCTCTGTCTCTCTGTCTCTCTCTCTCTCAAAATAAATATAAAAAGAAAACACAATAGTGAGCACCCACATACCCAGAGCCCTGCTTAACATTTCCCAGTTTCGTCTCCCTGTCTCCAGCCACAGCCCTCAGAGATCCTGAATTTGGTTTTTATCATTCCCATGTTCATATTGTTTAGAAGTGAAATACCTACTTCTTACTTTTGAGACTAACCTTCACATTTCCTCATGTATGCATCAAGTCTGAAATTATTATACCTACTTTCTTTCTGAACAGAACAAGAATCTCATAATGCCTTATTTTCAGTTACCCCTTCCATCTTTGAAGCTATTTTAGTTCTAACTTGTTTTTTATATATCCCCAAGATGGTCAATATTTTTGTTTTTATAATGAATATTTAGACTTCCTCTATGGTTTTCAGTTCATTTGCTCTTCATAACTTCTTGCATCCCAGACCTTGCATCTGGCTCACTTCCGTTCTGCTTGCCTTTGGAAGTTATTTATAGACACTTTGCCTAGTGATCTGCCCAGTTTTTACTTTTCTGAAAATCTGTTCTTCCTTATTGCATGATAGTTTCTCTGGATATTAAAGTCTACACTGACAGTTATTTTCTCTCAGTGTTTACATGATCTGGCTTCTTTTTTTTTTTTTTTAAGTTTGTTTGTTTATTTTGAGAGAGAGAGAGAGAGAGGGAGGGAGAGAGGGAATGAGCACGGGGGGGGGGGGCAGAAAAGAAGGGAGAGAGAGAGAAGCCCAAGCAGATTCTGCACGGTCAGCGTAGAGTCTGGCACAGGGCTCAAACACATGAACCAGGAGATCATGACCTGAGCCAAAACCAAGAGCTGGATGCTTAACCAACTGAGCCACCCATGCTCCCCTGGCTTCTTCTATAAATCTAAATTCATTTATAACCTCTTTTCCCTCTTAGTAATTGTACCATATTCTTTGGTATTCTGTCATTTCCCTATAATATATCTACATATGGATTTATTTTATATTATTCTTGTGGTTCCATATGATTCCATTGTAAAAAATTCTTTCACGTCTCTTAATCTCTCAGTATTTCTATTTCTTCATATTTTCCATGTGCTATATATTTTGTTTAGCTGTATCCAACTTCTATTTAATTCATAGTAGTTGGTTTTCTTGAGTTCCAATGAGTACTTAACTTGAACTATTATATTGGCTATTTCTAGAAATCCTATTTTGTTCTTTTCCAAATCTATCTGCTCTTCTTTTTATGGTATCTTTTTCTTTTCTTGTGCTTTTATTCTCTTTTCTTTTTTAAACAATTTTATACATATTTTACATTCTGTATTCCATAATTTCATTATCAAAATTTCTTGAGAGTTTTAGTTATTTATTCTTTCTGTTAACTTATGCATGTGGTAGTTGGTTTTCATGGGTGGCGTGGCTGTTAACTTTCTTTTTATTGTGAATGCATCTGTGAACAGGCTTTATAACTGTGGGTATATACCAGTGTGAATATATTCCATCCACAAAGGATTTGTATTTGCTTCTGTGAGATGTCTCCAGATTTCTTTCAACCCATGAAGACTTTAGTTTCTCATATTGGGATTTTCAAAACCCACAGACATTATGAAATTCTTTATTAATTCTATTAAAGTATAATTGTCATTCAAAAAAATTCATATAATTTAAGTGCCTAGTTGGATGAGTTTTGCATCTCTGTAGGCACATACCAATCAAGATATAAAACCCAAAAGATTCCCAGAGTGCCTTCCCCTACCCTCTAGCATCACTGATTTGCTTTCTGTCACCATAGTGTAAATTTATATTTCAAAGAGTTTTCTATAAATGGAGTTGTATGGTATGTACTCTTTTATGTCTGCTTTTTCGCTCAAGATAATATCCCCATTGATCTATGTTGCTGTGTGTATCAATAGTGCATAGCTTTTTATTACTGAGTGTATTCCATAGTTGAGTATACCCCAGTTTATATATTCTTTTGTTGAACATATGGATTGTTTTCAATTTTTGGCTATTATTAAGAACATTTCTGTGTACAGTCACATTCAAGTCTTGGTGTGGACATACATGTTTATATCTCATATCAATATCAAAGAGTAGGATTGCTAGATCATGTCTACATAAATGTAGAACATTTTAAGAAATTGCCAAATTGTTTTCTCAGAATTGTTGTACCATTTTACAACCTCACCAGCAATATATGAAAGTTCCATCTGCTCTACTGTGTATTAATCTACTTAGTATGATTAGTCTTTTTAATTTTAACCATGCTAATGAGTAAGATAACACATTGTTCTAATTTCTATTTCCCTGATGACTACTGATGTTGTGCTTCTTTACATGTGCTTATATATCTACTTTGGTCAGACTTTTATACAAATATTTTGCCAAAATGTTTTAGATTGGGTTGTGTTCTTATTATGGTGCAATACAAGTTATATATATACTGAATACAAGTCCTATATCAGATATATGCATTGTAAAATTTTCCTGGTTTTTATTCTCCTTCTTTTCTTTAAACATTTAAACATAATTATATTCTGTATTTACAAATTCATTATTTAAATTTCTAATTGTCTGTTGCTGGTAAATAGAAATGCAATTGATTTTTTGTTACTTACTTTATACTCAAGATGGCAAAACTCACTTATTCTATTAGCATTTTATAGATTGCTTTATAGATTGTTGTATATAGCTCTCTATATACAAACATAACATCTGTGAGTAAAAGCAGTTTTACATGATGTATGCATTTATTTCTTTTTCTTGCCTTCCACACTGGCTAGGGCTCTCAGTAAGATTTTGGATAGAAATGTGAGAGAAGATATCCTTTTATTGTTCTTGATCTTGGAGGGAAAGCATTCTGTCTTTCACCATTTGGTATTATTTAGATATACATTTTTAATTGATGCTTTTATCAGGTTGATGAAGTTCCCTTCTATTCATACTTAACTAAGAGATTTTATTACATAAAATTTTATCCAGTGTTATCTTGGCATCTATTGAGATGATCTTATGGTTTTCCTCTTTTTTATACAGTAAATTATATTGATTCGCTTTCAGTGATAAACTTTGCATTCCTTGGATAAATTCACTTGTCATAGTATATTATACTTTACATGTACTGCTAGATTTAATTTCTAGCTAGATTTAATTTCAAATATTTGTTAAGATATTTTGCATCTAGGTTGATGAGAAATATTGGTTTATAAAGTTTCTTGTGATGTCTTTGACTTCAGTGTGAGGTTAATTTTAGCCTCATGAAATGAGTTGGGAAGTGTTTTACTTCTTCCTGCATTTTCTGATTTTGTATAGAATTGGTATTATTTCAGCCTTAAATATTTGATAAAATTTACCAGTGAAGCCATGACTAAACCTGTTTAAAGACTTTTAATGGGAAATTCATTTTAAAAGTTGATATTGGGCTATTTTGTTTTTCTGTTTCCTCTTGGAGTTGTTCTGGACTTCAAGGAATTTGGGCATTTCATTTAGGTTACTGATTTTGTTGGAATAAAATTAGTATAAAATCTTCTTTACATTAATACATTAGGATAAAATCCTTTACATTTCTGTGTATCTCTTGTGATATCCCTTCCTTTGTTCTTAGTATATGTGTTGCCAAAGCAATCTTCCTCTGGTTTTGTTTTATTTTGTTTTTTTAATTTCAGCATAGTTAATAGCGTTATATTAGTTTCAGGTGTACAAAATAGTGATTCAATAATTCCATACTTCACCCAGTGCTCATCATGACAAGTGCTATCCTTAATCCCCATCACCTATTTCACACATCCCTCCACTCACCTCTCCTATGGTAACCATCAGTTTGTTCTCTAAAGAGTCTGTTTCTTGGTTTTTCTGTCTCTCTTTATTTTCCTTTGTTCATTTGTTTTCTTTCTTAAATGCCACATATGAGTCAAATCATATGGTATTTGACTTTGTCTAAATGACTTACTTCACTTAGCATTATACTCTCTTGCTACATCCATGTCATTGCAAATGGCAAGATTTCATTCTTTTTATGGCTGAATAATATTCCATTGTTTATAAATACCACATCTTCTTTATCCATTTATCTATCAAAGGACACTGGGCTGCTTCCATAATTTAGCTATTATAAATATTGCTGCTCTAAATGTTGGGGTGTATATATCCCTTTGGATTAGTGTTTTTGTATTTTTTGGGTAGATATCCAGTAGTGTGATTACTAGATTGTAGGGTAGTTCTGTTTTTAATTTTTTTTAGGAACTTCCATGCTGTTTTCCATAGTGACTGCCCCAGTTTGCATTCCCACCAATAGTGCAAGGAGGTTTCCTTTTTCTCCCCTGAGAGCCAACAGCTGCTGTTTCTTGAATTTTTTATTTTATCCATTCTGACAGGTATGAAGTGATATCTTATTGTAGTTTTGATTTGCATTTCCCTGATGATGAGTGGTGTTGAGCATCTTTTCATGAGTCTGTTGGCCATCTGGATGTCTTTAGAGAAATATCTTCATGTGTGTCGTAGACTCTGGGTCTGGAGTTCTTTCTAGTCCAGGAAGAAAGCAGGATGCAGGATTAAAAATGTGAGAAATGGCTAATGTCCAGGAGAAGACAAGAGCCTCGATTAAGAGTCCTTGCTCCATTTTTATTAGGATCAGAAGGCTTACAAACATGGTGATGAACATGCACAAAGAGACAATGAAACTAGGAACATTAACTCATGCATGTGAGGGAAAAGGGGTTTTGAAAATATGTGGTGTTAGGGGTTTGGGTTAATACAAAACAAAATCCTGGCACTGGGTAGAAGGTAGTTTACAGCCGACGTGAAGCACTACCTCTGTTTACCTAAACTGGTCTAGGGAACAAGAAAGATAGAGCATGATACCTCAGGGTCAACAAGGCACCTTTCTTTTGCTAATTAGTCCCACTCTGGACAACTTCTCCTGCAGCGGTCTATAGCCCTATTTATCTGTTAACCTAATTTGGTCCTTCCTTCCTGTGAAAGCAGCTATCTGCTATTTTACAATTTCGGGGGTGTTTCCACTCTGAATACCTAATCTTTTTTTTTTTTTTTTTTTTTTTACAAATAGTTTATTGTCATGTTGGTTTCCATATAATACCCAGTGCTCATCCCCACAAGTGCCCTCCTCCATGACCATCTCCCCCCACCCCCAACACCCATCAGTCCTCAGTTTGTTCTCAGAATTCAAGAGTCTATCATGGTTTGCTTCTCTCCCTCTCCCCCACTATTTCCCCCCTTCTTCTCCCCCGTAGTCCTCCGTTAAGTTCCTCCTAATCCTCCTATACGTGCAAACATATGGTATTTGTCCTTGATGGAATACTACATGGCAATGAGAAAGAATGAAATCTGGCCAGTGTAGCAACATGGATGGAACTAGAGGGTGTTACACCTAATCTTGTTTATCTCATATACCTTTGTTCTCTACTGGGGCTTTTGCCCCACCCTATCTCTACTGGGGCCTTTGCCTCTCCTTCCCTATACTTATTTACCTAATCTTGTTTACCCAAACTTGGGTGAGAATATCCTATGGGTTTTTAATTCTTTACGTTTTGTTAACCCATCAGTGCGGGCTCAGGGAATTCCTAAACTTATTCCCCGGACATGTCTTCTGCCCATTTTGTAATTGGATTATTTGGGTTTTGTGTTAAATTGTATAAGTTCTTTATATATTTTGGATACCTATCCTTTATCACATATGTCATTTGCAAATATCTTCTCCTGTTCAGTATTGCTTTTTAATTTTGTTGATTCCCCCTTTGTTCTTGATATTAGAAATTCCTTCTTTTCCTTTTATCAGTCCAGGTAGATTGCAACTTTATTGATTTTTACCAAGGTCCAGGCTTTGATTTAATTGATTTTCTCATTGTTTGTCTATTTCCTAGTTACTGACTTCACTTCTATAGTTTTGTTTTCTCTTTTCTACTTGATTTCAGTTTAATTTGTTATTTTTCTAGCTTCTTAAGGTGGAAGCTTTGATCATTGGCTTTAGACTTTCTATTATTACCAATGTTTCCATTACTGATTTCTAGTTTAATTCTTGTGTGGTTAAAAAACACACCTTGTATGATCTCTGTCATTTTAATTTATTAAAACTCATTTTATGGCCTAGAATATGGTTTCTCTTGGTAAACATTTTATTAGAAATTTAAAAGAATTTGTGTTCTTGAGTGTAGTGTTCTATAAATATCACTTAACACAGTTGGTTGATAGTCTTCATTGCATTATTGAAGTCTTCTATATACCTATTGCTTTTTAATCAGTTATTACAAAAAGTGTTTTGAAATCTCAAACTATAACTATAGACTTGCCTATTTCTTATTTCACTTCTGTCATTTTCTGTTTCATGAATTTTGAAGTTCTTTTATATGCATAACTCATATAAGATTATCTTCTTGTTGAATTGACCCTTTATCATTATGAAATTATCCACTTTGTCCTTGACAATGTAATGATTATAGACCTGCATATTGAATCATTGACAATGCAGACCGTTTACATTTAATGTAATCATTGATATAGTTAGGTTTTAATTTACCATCTTGCTATCCATTTTGATGTGTCCCATCTGTCCCATCTACTCTTTATTCTTTTTTATTTTCCTGCCTTCTTTTGTGTTAGACTGTTTTTTTTTTCATTTTTCCATTTTATTTTCACTTAAAGGCTTATTAACTATTATAGCTTTGCTTCTTTCTTAAGTGGTTTCTCTAGTGTTTTCAATACCCATTTTTAAAATATTTTTATTTATTTCTAGGAGAGAGAGAGAGAGAGAGTGAGCAGGGGAGGGTCAGAGAGAGAGGGAGATACAGACTCTGAAATAGGCTCCAGGCTCTGAGCTGGCAGTCAGCACAGAGCCCGACGTGGGGCCCGAACCCACGAACCGCAAGATCATGACCTAAGTCGGACGCTTAACTGACTAAGCCACCCAGGCGCCCCTCAATACACATTTTTAACTTATACAGTCTACCTTCAAATGATTTTATTTTCCTTCACATGTAATATATGAACCTTATACCAGCAGCATTCCTTTTTTCTCTTCTACCCTTTCCACTATTGTTGTTATATATTTTACTTCTACTTATGCTAAAAGCCCATGATACATTGTTACTACTTTTGCTTTAAGTATTCAATTATCTTTAAAAAAAATTTTTTTATATTTATTTATTTTTGAGAGACAGAGTGAGACAGAGCACAAGCTGGGGCGGGGCAGAAAGAGAAGGAGACACAGAATCTAAAGCAGGCTCCAGGCTTTGTGCAAGTGTTCAGCACAGAGCCCTAAGTGGGGCTCAAACCCACAAATCATGAGATCATGACCAGAGTCAAAGTTGGATGCTCAACCAACTGAGCCAAACAAGCACCCCTCATAAGATAAAAGTATCTTTTTAATACTTTATTTTATTAAAATTTATTTTGTTTTATTTTATTTTTGTGAGAGAGAGAGCACCAATGGGGAAATGGCAGAGGGAGAGAGATAAGAGAGAGAATCTTAAGCAGGCTCCACGCTAGGCGTGGAGTCCCACACAGCACTTGATCTCACAACTGTAAGATCATGACCTGAGATGAAATCAAGAGTTGAAAGTTTAACCAGCTGAGCCACGCAGGCACCCCTCAATTACCTTTTTTTTAAAAAATATGTTAATGAAAGGAGCTCTCTTACATTTACCCACATATTTACTATTTCTTGCACTCTTTGTGAAGATTCAAGTGTCTATTTGGTATCATTTTTGTCCTGCTTGAAGAACTTCCTGTACAATTTGTAGTATAGGTCTCATGGGGTTTGTCTGAAAAAGTATTTTTGGAAAACATGTTTGCTGGTTATATAATTCTAAGGTGACAGATTTTTCTTGTCTTTCAGCATTTTAAAGATGGATTATTATTGTCTTCTGGCTTGCATCATTTCTGGCAGAAAGTCTGTGGCCATTTGTTGTTTCTATATATAATAAGCCTCTTTTTCTGACTCTTTTTAAGATTTTCTCTTTATCACCTTATCACTTCATCCTGGTGGGATTCACAACTTCTGCTGACCCCTTAGAACTCTCAAAGGCCCAGTAGAGCATTGGTTGGAAGTCTTGATTGGTTTTGTTGTTGTTCAGGTATGACTGGTTGACTGGTCTGCAATGAAATTATCACAGTAGCATATATATTTGCCAATGCAAAAAAATCAAGCCAAAATTTCACTTGCACATTTATATCTATGGGAATATTCAGAAAATCCACTTCCCAATGTTAAAGAAAAACAAAGCCTACCAGTAGTGTAAGTGGTAAAAACAGAAACAAAAACAAATTTTACTCAGGAACTATGGCAATCAAGAAAAAGAAATTTCAGTATTGAACTGGGTTCAACTCCAATTACAACATGGACAATTGAATGTTTATAGCCAAGGAGCAGAGTGGGGTCAGTGGATAGAAAACTACTAACAGGAAATATCAGAGGAAGGGAGAGATTCTAGTAAACACACTTGAACAGGATTCTTGCTGAGGACAGGCCAAGGCGATCAGACATCACATGGGGGGATGGAGGCAGGTGAGGAATTTGATCAGGAATTGAGAGTGATCAGGGGCGCCTGGGTGGCTTAGTCGGTTAAGCATCCGACTTTCGCTTAAGTCATGATCTCGCGGTTCGTGGGTTCGAGCCCCGCGTCGGGCTCTGTGCTGACTGCCAGCTCAGAGCCTGGAGCCTGTTTCAGTCTGTCACTCCCTCTCTCTCTGACCCTCCCCTGCTCACGCTGTCTCTCTCTCTCTCTCCTAGAAATAAAAAAAAAATTTAAAAAAAAAAAAGGAATTGAGAGTGATCAGATGTCAAGTGCGGGAGGATTCTCCCTAACCTGACTTACCAAGATTATTGCTACAACTGGATGAGGCAGCCCCAATGAGGACAGGCACTAAGATAGAGGCCTCATGATCTTAGTGGAGCTTGACTGCAGGTTAGTTGAGGAGGGAGACTTTGCTGCCAAGAGTGGCAGAATATACTTCTTCTCAAGTGCAATGAGGCATTCCCAAGAATAGACCACATGGTAGCCACAAAACAATTTTTAACAAATTAAAGAAGACAAGTCACATAAGCAACCTTTTTCAACCATGATAGAATGAAACTAAAATGAATGACAGAAAGAAAACTGGAAAATCCACAGAAATGTGGAAATTAACACAGCCTTAAACAGCCGTGGGTCAAAGAACTCACAAAAGAAATTATAAAGTAGCTTGAGACACATGAAAATGAAAACACAACCTATCAAAATCTTAGGGAATACAATGAAAGCAGTGCCAAGAGAAAAGTTTATAGGCATAAATCCTTACATTAAAAAAGATCTCAAATCAACTACCTAACTTCACATCTCAAGGAACTAGAAAAATAACAAGCCAAACCCAAAGTTAGCAGAAGAACAGAATTACTAATGATTAGAGCAGAAATAAATCAAATAGAGAGTAGGAAAAACATCCGTTTTCATTTCTTACGAATTTTATGAAACTGAAAACTAAGTTGGTCATAGCCCTCTCAGCATTTCCAGCCTAGAAAATACACACCACAAAGCCTATTTCTCTAGTTCTATATCCTCACTTTGATGATCAAATCTAGACATACCCCAGAACCCATTAAACTGGACTTGAGCCCCTTATCTCTTGTTTTTTCTATGATGTTCTTAAAGGAAATCTAAGGATACATTGTTCATGACCCCAATTAATGTTCCAAGGGCTCAAAGAAAAAAAAAAAAAAAAGCACATGTAAGAAACAAATGCTGAATTTACTGGCACTGAAAGGAATCAAGCCAGAAGGCTTTCTGAAGTGTTCTGTGCACTTTCCTGAAGGAAGAGAAGGGCAACCTGATGAGAAGGTGGGCAGGCTTCCCAGACAATGGGAGGCAGTCTCTGACTGCAGGGGAATCCTCAAGCTGGCAATAAACTGGAAGCCTGTTGTGTCCCTGACTACACGGCACCCGCCTCCTTTCTGCACCAGACGGGGTACTGCACAAACCTTCCCTGGGATGTCCCATTTATCTGAGCATGCTTTAAAAAAGAAAGAAAGACAAAAAGAAGCCCGAGACGATAAAGCAAGTAGGATATGGATGCCACATTATTAATTCTGATTGCTCAGAATATGCCTATATACTTTCATACACATCAATACTCCAGGATCTCACGCCATTACACGTTTTCATAGTGCTGAGCTGGAGATGAAAGGGAATAGAGCAAGCTCCCAGGAAACCAGGAGAGATGAAAGGATCACAGTTTCTTCAAATAACTCCAAAGTCTTGAGAGACTCAAATTCTGCTTGATGGAGTGAATGCTGCAGAGCATATCAGCAATCAATAAGACAGAGGGCAACTCCAGAGAGCCTTGAATAAGTAATTAGCAAGCCCTAGTCCCAAAAGATTGGGGTTCTCTTGATCTTGGTCATTGTGCTGGGAGTACTACATACTTGGGGAGAATGTTCCTGCTCATCAGAGAGAGAATGGACAAAATTACAAAATTATTACAAAACTGCCTTTCCCACCTTTACAAACAAAGCATCTGTATTAGTCAGGACTCTTTGACTTGGAAATAACACCCTAATACAAATCAGTTAAGAAAAAAAATTCAGTTAAGCAAAAAAAAAGGGGGGAGGGGAATTACATGGCTCACACATCTGGGAAGAACACTGGAAAATTCACATAATTCAGAAGTCCTGAAAGAACCAGGGCTTCAGGGACTGGAACCCAGAACTTACACTTGCAGGTTCATCTGTGCATCTTTTGGTATTGATCTCATTCTCTCTCCCTGCACGCAGGCTTCCTCCACATTGCCAGTACATGTTTACATCCTTCCAGCCTTGATTCCAAAGACAATGTCCTGAGAAGAATCTAATTGGGTCCAGCTGAGACCACTCTCCAATTACTGAACCACTTTCTAAAGGAAGTGGGTTGGAATACTCTGGCTGGCTAGGCCTGGATCACTTGCATGTCCTGTGGATTAGGAGAGGGAGGACCAGAAAATGTGACTCAGCCTCCTTCAAATATCTAGAGAGAAGACTTTCCTGAAGGAAAAGGGGGTAAGGGTGCTATTACTAGAAGGGGAGAGCAGTCAGAGCCGAAGTTCTATGGGCCAACATATGCTCGGTTGGCTCTTCCATGTACTTGTCTTTACCCTTGCCCCACTTCCTGCCCAAATTGCCCCATGTAATCTCCTGGATGCTAGCTTTGCTTTTACAGCACAGAGTGGGTCCCATAAAAAAATTATTTCCCAAGACAAATGGATGGTACCCTGGAAGGCCAGGATTGAGATGAGAAGTCGCCTAAGGAATTCAGGGAAAGAGTTGGGCCAGGCAGCATGGCAGCATAGACAGGGCATAAAATGTTAATATAATTAAATGTTTATTGAGCACTTACTAAGATTTACTAAGTACTGACTATATGACAAACATCACTCTGCCTTTTCTTCACAGTAGGTGATAACTGAAGTTTAGGGAGGCCAATCAACATTGAAAGGTCACTAACTGGCAGTGCTGGAGCTCCAGAGCCTATTCTCTCCACCAGTTTGCTGTATTGCCTCCCCAGCCAAATTAGACGTCAAAAGACTTGGGTCTAAAATATAAATGGGTGGGTGTATTGGGGTGGGTACTTTTCACTTTCACATACTTTCTAGATTTTCTTTCATGAACATATGTTACTTCTATAATTAAAAGCAAAAATGTATTGTCCAGGAAACAGAGAAGTCTAGGGTATGGCTGTGAATCTACCCTTAACTCACCATTGACAACATATCTTTCCGCTCTTGGCTTCCAACTTCCAGCTTACATCTATGGTTGCTGAAGGTTCAAATTTCCTGGGAATTTATCTGATCTGCCCTCCCAGGCAAGGGAGGGAGTCAGTTTCTGGAACTAAGGGTAGGAAGGCTGGACCCATGAATGCAAAATGCAAAATAAGGGGAATCAGATCAGGGTAGCCCAGAAAGCCAAAAAGTTTCAGTCCAAGGCTTGGGGTAAGGACAACAACCAGATGTGAAGGATAAGTTACTAGACGAGGCAAGACATCCCAGCCAGTGCCAGGAGAGACTCTCACTGAGTCGACACAAAGGCTGAGTGAGCATGTGAACATCTACACCCCTTCATTTGGTGAACCCCTTCATGCTGCATGCAGATTTGATGGGATTGTCAAGGAGCCTATCCTTCCTGGGCCAAGTATAAGAAGGACTAAGGAGAGATGAAGGAAATTCTTCCTATTCAGACACCTCACTGTTTCTGATATCATATTCCCAGAGCTGTGCTCATTCCTGTCAGTCTCAAAGACTGCTTCTTCCACTTCTCCTCCAGTTAATTGTTTGTGTAAGTTAGCCAGGTAAGCTTCTCTTGCTTGTAACCAGAGAACCCTAACAGATACAGCTGTTTTTCTTTCTTTAGCTAATAGAACTTTGCTCTGTCAGTTTTAGCATCAGTAATCCTTTACTGAATCTGCTAAGTGCCAAGATCTGTGCTGAGCACTTTCACACACATCAAGAGAGGAAATCCTTGGGTGCAGAGTCAGTCACCTGGGATCCAGTGTTGAGTAACTTCTGGATGCCTGAAGAAAGCTTGACAACAGGGACTAAAATAGTCAGCTTACCATGAGATTTGTCCCCGCTATGGTAAGATCCCAGTATCCTACCTAGGCCACAGTTTATGGCCCAAACCATAGTTTTCTGACCCCACTTCCCAGCCTATGTCTGACTGTGGCTCCCTGTCCTTCATTTTCTCTCTGACTTTCAATCTCATACCTGTGCTTGAGGCTGTTGCTCTTCCTGGACTGGCTTCTGGCTTCCCTCTCCAACTGTGAGTTGAATTTTCACTCTGCTATTCATTCAACAAATATTGAGTTACCAACTGCCAGGAATAAAGGATCCCATTGTGAATTAACAGACATGGTCCCTGTCCTCACGAAATGTAGAAGCTCTTAGAGCAGGCTGATGCTAAACAAGCAATTTTTTTTTATTGTGGTAAGTGATGTAGAGGAATTAGAAGGACTGGCAGGAGCACAGGGCAAGGTCCTAAGCTCAGTCTAGAGCTTGGGAAAGGCCTCCATGAACAGAAGTTAGTTTGAACATATGATTTCAAAGCAGAACATTTTGAGTTTGCAGCACCTAGGATACATACAGTTGACTGTCTTTCACTTTGGGTTGTGTGGGCTTCTCCCAGCCAGACCCAATTCAGTGCCCAGGATCCCAGCAATACAGACCTGAGGGCTCCGTTCTCATTAAGTTCACCTTGAACATGAAAGAGACACATACATGTTTGTCATCCAAGATGTCCCAGGCCAGCTAAAGAGAGGAGAGTGGCCTCTGCAAAGCAAGAGAAGCTTATCAAGGCAGATAACCACTTGGCTATGCTTGGTGGTGCTTCACAGTATAAGAGAAAGGTCAGTTTTGTTGTCAAAGAAAGCTTCATCCAACACCTAGCAAATAATAATGGGGTGGTAAATATTTGTTGACTGATGATTGTTCCCAGGGCTAGGCCACAAAAACAGAAGGTAAATTAACTGAGGCAGGCTTTACACAAGACAGTCAGCCCTCAAGCAGCACTGAGCCACAGAAAGGGGTGAGAATCCATGACTGAGGGCAGAACTGGAGGGGAAACCCTGGCACGGGAAATCTGCTCCAACATCCATCTACCTCTGTCTCTTCCCCTGGCCTGCTTTTAGCTCTGGTGCAGCCAATTTGCTGCCGTTTCTTTCCACCCCTCCTCCCTCAGGGCACAGCCTTTTCTTCTCTTCTGACAGTGTTGATCTCTGTCCTCCTGGCTCCCTAGAGGAAAGATCCAGCCTTAAGCCCACCTGAGTCTTTCCCTTGAGGGTGGTGCCCCCTCCATGCTCACCTGAGCCCTCCAGGTAGGCCTCGGGCCACAGTGATGGTGGCTGAGGGACGTTAAGCCACTCACTGGAGCATTTATTTTTTCTTTCATAGTTTATTGTCAAGTTGGTTTCCATATAACACCTAGTGCTCATCCCAACAAGTGCCCTCCTCCATGCCCATCACTGGAGCATTCAAATATAATCTTCCCTTTAGACTCATATTGCTGAGAAAATTTGTTCTGATGGAAAGCAACATGGTGAAGGGGGAAAGTGTTTTTTTTTTTTTAAGGGTTACAAAGTGGAGGTGCCTGGATGGTTTAGTCGGTTGGGAGTCTGACTTTGGTTCAGGTCATGATCTCATGGTTAGATGGTTCAAGTCCCACATCAGGCTCTCTACTATCAGCACGGAGCCTGCTTAGGGTCCTCTTTCCTCCTCTCTCTCTGCCCCTCTCCTACTCATTCCCTCTCTTTCTCTCTCTCAAAAATAAATAAACTTTTTTTTTTAAAGGGGGGGGTTCCAAAGGGGCACATGGCTGGCTCAATTGGAAGAACATGTGACTTTTTTTTTTAATTAAACTTGTCGTTTTATTCGGGTTTGATGTTAATAAATGTGTCAGGGAGAGAACCCACAGGAAAGGGTGAAACCCGTGGGGGTAGGGCCTTCCCAGATGCCTGAGGAGGGTGTGAGCAGGTGACTCTTCATCTTGGGGTCACGAGTTCAAACCCCACACTGGGTGTAAAGATTACTTAAATAAAACTTTCAAAAATAAAAAATAAAAAGGTTACAAAAATATCAGAATTGATAGTTGCACAGTGACACTTGAGAGAGGTGAAACAATTCAATTTTACATGTAATTCAAAAAGTACTCATATGTTTTCTCCACATCAACACACAGCCAGAAAACAAAATAGCATGTGGCTGGTATCCATAGACAAAACTTGGGAGGCCTGAAGTAGTGAACAGCCCCACACACCCCACCAGCGGGCCAGCCTCATCTGTCACTGCTGATCTCCTTTTCAATGATTTCATTTTCTGAAGCCAGTGCCATGTCAGCCTGAGGCTGGAACAGCCAGTAAAAGCAGTGACATTATTGGAATTTTAATCTCACTTGTTGGAGGGTAGGAAATGAAGGAGTTGACCCCCTTTCCCAGACCACTGCCCTCCTGGGTCACAAGGAGGCCCACTTTTTCCCCTGCTGTTGGCCTTGATGAATTATTTTAGTAATTTTTCGTTACATGTGAATTTCAACAAATGAGAAAATGCTGACAAGTGAAATGAAAATAAAACATTTCCAACCACTCAGAGATTACCACTGTATCCCCTTAAGGTACATCTTTCCAGACCTTTTCTGCACCTAGACATGTACATGTATTGTTTTTACCAAAATGAAGTCATGCTATAGCTATTGATTTTTTCTCTCAGCTCTTATTCTGAAAAATTTCAAACCTACAAGAAATTAAAGAACTAATGTAATGAGCATTTGTAAGTATTTCACCTAGATTCATGAATTGGTACCATTTTGCCACATTTGTTTTGTCTCTGTCTCTTTTTCCAGTATATATGGGTTTCTATATAGATACATATGTATCTACATCCAGGTATCTGGGTATCTACATAGGGAGATCTGTGTAGATAATATAGCAACACAAATATGTAGATATATATTAACAATTTGAAAGTAAGTTGACCTCTCCCCATGAAATACTTAATTAAACCTGTTTTCCTGAGAACAAGGACAGTCCACTTACACCACCACCCAGCAATTGCCATATTCAACAATGCTAACATGGAAATAATACTACTAACTAATATATAGCCCTTAGTCAAAATTCCCTGATTGTCCAATGCAGTCCTTTAAGAGATGGTGTTGCAGGTTGTGTTCTTTGGATGCACACATCTTGATGGAGTTTGGGGTGCAAGATGTTTATTAGCGATCCACTCCTGTGAAAGGAAGCAAGATTGGGTAGAGGAAGAAGTGAACTGCCGCATGAGAGCTGATGAAGCCTTAGTGTACCCAAAGGAGATTCCCTGGAGTGAGAATTGCCCATCAGAAGGTCTTGTGTGGAGCCAGAATGGGCTTTGTGGTCCCTCCTGAGTTAGCCACTCCCTGCGACTACCCTGGGAAGGGCATGAGCTGAGCCAGACCTTAAGGAGCTGTCAGCTTGTTATTCTTCCTGCAGCTGGGCAGCAAGTCTTGAGGGGAGGTCTGGGCGGCACATCCCCATATTTTCCAGAGCTAGACTTCCTTTCCTTTTTTTTTTTTCTTTAAAATCTAGATCTAATCAAGGGTCACTGGTTGGACTAAGTTGTCCATCTTCTTTATATTTTTTAAAATGCTTACTCATTTATATTGAGAGAGAGAGAACTAGAGCGAGGGGGGAGGGGCAGAGAGAGGGAGAGAGAGAATCTCAAACAGGCTCCACACTGTCAGTGCAGAGCCCGATGAGGGGTTCAAACTCATGAACCTTGAAATCATTACCTGAGTCAAAATTAAGAGTTGGCTCACCACTGTTGTTTAACATAATGCTGGAAGTCCTAGCATCAGCCATCAGACAACAAAAGGAAATCAAAGGCATCAGAATTGGCAAAGAGGAAGTCAAACTTTCACTCTTCGCAGATGACATGATACTCTACATCGAAAACCCGACAGACTCCACCAGAAGACTACTAGAACTGATCCAAGAATTCAGCCAAGTTGCAGGGTACAAAATCAACGTACAGAAATCGGTTGCATTTTTATACACCAATGATGAAGCAACAGAAAGAGAAATCAAGAAACTGATCCCATTCACAATTGCACAAAAAACCATAAAATACCTCGGAATAAACCTAACCAAGGATACAAGAGATCTGTATGATGAAAACTACAGAAAACTTACGAAGGAAATTGAAGAAGACACAAAGAAATGGAAAAACATTCCATGCTCATGGATAGGAAGAATAAATATAGTTAAGATGTCATTACTACCTAAAGCAATCTACACATTCAATGCAATTCCAATCAAAATTGCACCAGCATACTTCTCAAAACTAGAACAAACTATCCAAAAATTTGTATGGAACCACAAAAGACCCCGAATAGCCAAAGTAATACTGAAAAATAAAACCAAAACGGGAGGTATCACCATCCCAGACTTCAGCCTCTACTACAAAGCTGTCATCCTCAAGACAGTATGGTATTGGCACAAAAACAGACACATAGACCAATGGAACAGAATTGAGAACTCAGAAGTGGACCCAAAAGTATACAGCCAACTGATCTTTGACAAAGCAGGAAAGAATATCCAATGGAAAAAAGACAGCCTTTTTAACAGATGGTGTTGGGAGAACTGGACAGCAACATGCAGAAGAATGAAACTAGATCATTTTCTCACACCATGCACAAAAATCAACTCAAAATGGATAAAGGACCTGAACGTGAGACAGGAAACTATCAACACCCTAGAGGAGAAAGCAGGAAACAACCTCCTTGACCTCCACCGCAGCAACTTCTTACTTGACACATCCCCAAAAGCAAGGGAATCAAGAGCAAAAATAAACTGTTGGGACCTCATCAAGATTAAAAGCTTCTGCACAGCCAAGGAAACAACCCAGAAAATTAATAGGCAACCAACGGAATGGGAAAAGATAGTTGCAAATGACATATCAGATAAAGGGTTAATATCCAGAATCTATAAGGAACTCACCAAACTACACGCCCGAAAAACAAACAACCCAGTGAAGAAATGGGCAGAAGACATGAACAGACACTTCTCCAAAGAGGACATCCAGATGGCCAACAGACACATGAAACGATGCTCAGCATCCCTCCTCATCAGGGAAATACAAATCAAAACCACACTGAGATACCACCTCACGCCAGTCAGAGTGGCTAAAATGAGCAAATCAGAGAACTCTAGATGCTGGCGAGGATGTGGAGAAACGGGCACCCTCCTACACTGTTGGTGGGAATGTAAACTGGTACAGCCCCTCTGGAAAACAGTGTGGAGGTTCCTCAGGAAACTAACAATAGAACTCCCCTATGACCCAGCAATAGCACTGCTAGGAATTTACCCAAGGGATACAGAAATGCTGAGGCATAGGAGCACATGTACCCCAATGTTCATAGCAGCACTCTCCACAATAGCTAAAACATGGAAAGAGCCTAAGTGTCCATCAACAGATGAATGGATCAAGAAGATGTGGTTTATCTATACCATGGAATACTACATGGCAATGAGAAACAATGAAATCTGGCCATGTGTAGCAACATGGATGGACCTTGAGGGTGTTATGCTGAGCGAAATAAGTCAGGCAGAGAAGGACAAATATCATATGTTTGCACGTATAGGAGGATTAGGAGGAACTTGACGGAGGAACAAGGGGGAGAAGAAGGGCGGAAATGGTGGGGGAAAGGGAGAGAGGCAAACCATGAGAGACTCTTGAATGCTGACAAAAACTGAGGACTGATGGATGTGGGGGGGAGGGGGGATGGGCATGGAGGAGGGCACTTTGGGGATGAGCACTGAGTGTTATGTAGAAACTAATTTGACAATAAACTATTTGTAAAAAAAAAAAAAAAAAAAACTCATGGGACAGACATGGTGAAGACGGCCATCACCAAAATCCCCACTGCCATTAAACCCTCTTTGGAATTGTTGATCTAAATATTTTCAGTATTTGATCATAAAATTTTCAAACATACTGAAAAGTAGGCCCATGATACTCATCACTGATTTAACATATGAACACTTTGGCTTTTTTCTATGGTTTCTTTGTTTAAATGTTTTATAATAAATTCCACATCATATCAAAAAAAAAAAATTAAGAGTTGGGTGCTTAATCGACTAAGCCACCCAGGCGCCTCTGTCCATCTTCTTTAAGTTATAATATTTCCCCTGTATTTTTTTTTTGTCCTTGATGATATTAACATTTTGAATGGTGCAGTCAGTTGTTTTATGTATTGAATGTCATTCAATTTGGATTTGTCTGATACCATTTCCTAACCCATTTTGTTCAGTGAACGGTCTCCCTTCCATTTTAGCAAATGTTCATATCATGTAATACACAAACAACAATCAGATTTTCCCAACTGCTTACAGCCACTTCATTGAACCAGGACCACCAATTGCACCTGGTACATTCCTTGGGTCTCTTGTAATCTAGCACAGTATTTCTTTTCTGTGATTAAACTTGGTGGAGAGACTGGACCGCTTGCCCTGCAGAGTTCCATCTCCTCTCAGTTGTCTGGTTGCTTTTGCGTGGTGTCCTTTAGTTGGGTCCTCCACTTGAGGAATTCAATTGAAACATTTGAGGTTCTAATATCATAGGTGATGTGAGTCACATGTTTGTGAGACACTCATGATCTGATCAATGTCCATAGTGGGCCTTGGAACATGGGCTTTTACTGGGTTTCAAACGCCCACTGTTCCCCTCTCCTCTGTTCACAGCCCACTAACCTCCTCTAGTTGTTTAATAGAAGGGAGTGTGTTCATTCACACCCAATGCTCCTCAATAGGGAGCGGCAGATGTGGGAAGGAGAGGTAGAGGGTGGTGAGGAAAGCCACTGGAGGCAGGTCTGTACTCTTACCCTGACACTATCTTTGATTTTCTGTATGATTTTAGGTAAGCCCCTTGACCTCTCATCTTCTACCAAAACCATAAGTATAACATTCCCTGTCCTGCCTAGATTTGTGGCAGTGAACAGGCTCCCAGAGAGTGTAGATGTAGAAGTGCTTTTCAAACTGGAACATATAAGGTGTGAGGGACTCTTCAAACCAGGAGGTCTGGACAGAGACCAGATAATCCCCATGATGTGATCATTGGAGCTGGGTCAGTCACCAGTCACAGGGCATTCCTGACCTGCAATAGGTGGGCTGGAGGGGATATAAGCCACACATACACCCTTGTACCCGACTTTCATGATTTTCACTGACCCAAGCAGACTGGATTATTATTCAGTCCACCCTTGGGATGCAGGAAACCAAGTCTCAGAGAAGGTCATAAAACCAGCCTGCACAACTCAACCTCCTGTCAGTAAGAGGCACAAGCTCAGAAGTCAAGAATAAGGAGTCTTCAGATACCCAAGGAAGAGCTCTAGAAACCTGAGCTACCAACTGCCACTGGCAGAGCAGCCTAGATTTGCAGTCAGGCCAGGCCATCTTGGGGTGACACGGCCCCCCAGGGCCAGCAGGAACAACCTACACATGCTAAGGACCCCACATAGCCTGGAAGCAAGCACTGCCCATCCACTCGGTCCCCAGGCAAGGAGGCCCAGAAAGAAGCCAAGCCAGAGCCCAGGAGGACAGTGACTCTCTATAGACTGGGTGTAAAATGATGAACAGGAAGCTGCAGCTAAGGCTTTGGAGCCTCAGTGGGAAAGTTCATTCCTCCCTCAGCCCAGAGTTTTAGGGGATGAAGAGGCTTGAAACGCCAAGCTGCTTGTGTCTCATAACCAGCTAGTCATTCACATGTGACTGTTGTTCCTGCCTGCTTTGAGAGGTTGTAAACTAGCAGCCCACTGGGTTTGTTTGTTTGTTTGTTTGTTTGTTTCTCATTCATTTCATATCTGGAAGACTGTGCCTCCCACTCTCCTTCACTCTTTTTTGCCAATTCTCTCTGGCAGCCATCAATTTGTTCTCTGCATTTATGGGTCTGTTTCTGCTTTGTTTTGTTAAACCTGTTTCATTTAACATTTAAGTGTTGTTGCTTTCCCATGAACCTGAGTGCCATCACGCTTTCTCCGGTGTGCCATCAGCACTGCCGCCTGCACAGTGCGGCCCTGTGCTCAGTGTTACTATGAGCCCAGTCTCTGGAGGACTTGAGATTGCAATCCCAGAAGTAGGCACTCTCCACTTTAAGTCTTGCCTCCCAGGCCAACAGAAGCAAGAACTCCCAGGCCCCAGGGTGAGAACTGAGACCCTTGTGCCCACCAGGGAGCTGCTACTCAACCTAAGTGCCTTTCTGCTGTACTGCTGCTGCCCGTGATCCAGAAGACTCATCCTTGTAGGTAAATGCAAACTCCCTTGGGAAAGGCAGAGGTACATTACCTCACTAATAGCTTGGTACAGATTGATTAATCAAGTACCAGAAGAGAGAAAGGAAGGGAATTGGCATCTAGTAAGAGTTTGCCCTATACTGAGTACTGGATATCCTATCCCAGTTGGCCTCCCAACACTGCTGCAAGATAGAGGTTATCCCTGTTATATGGATTAGAAAATCAAAATAAATTAGCTTCCCCTGGATTGGATACAAAATAAAGTACAAGCTGGTTTTTGAACCCAGATCTGAATGCAAAGCTGTGTTCTTTCCTGTATGCACACCATGACACTCTGAGTACTTACCATGTGCTCCGTCCTCCTTACTACAGCCTCCATCCTCACTGAGCCTGGCAAAGAGGGATTTTAGCAAGTGCACATGGACTGAACTCTTACCCCTTTTCCCTTACCCGAAACTCAAGCTAAGATTTTTCATACAGTGGCAGCTACCATTGGCAAGACATGGGGATGATTTTAGGTGAAATGTAACATGAACTGTCTTGTTGCAATTGTTATATATTTAATATAAATATACAGCTAGTTCATCAAATACATGGTTTCACAGACTTGTTTCAGATGAGACCACAACAGCTGGCCATGTGAAGGCTGAGTGAAGGCCAGGAGACAGGAGGGGAAATTGCTCTGTTGAACCCAGATGTGCCACTGTAGCCCTTCTGGGCATGGGCCTAGAGGCAGAGCATCCACACTCTGTCTTCCCAGCCCATGACTCAGGTCAGTTGATGTGGCTCAAGGAGAGCAGCCAGGTCTCTCAGGCACCACTTCAGACATAGCACAGAGGCTAGAGGGGAAAGAAGGGGCAAGAGGGACCTGCTTCTACCCTGTACACTGCCCAAGTGGAATCAACAGGAGCTCCCCACTTCCGGAACCACCTCCAGCAAACTCACACATACCACAGCCCTTACCATCATCATCTCCTCAGCAGCCACAATATGATGAGGGCAGCATTCCAGGAATTAGACACTCATTGGAAAGGAAAATAGCTATAAATTATTAACAGCAATTTTCTCGACAAGAATTCATCAGGAGTCATAGATTTTAGTTAATTAAAAGGAGAAAGTGGGGCCTTCTCTGGGCTGGGGTGTCCCTACCCAAGTCAACCCCAGTGCCCCTTAAAGTGAGATTCCCAAAGCCCTCTGCAGGTACTTCCTTTCTGGGGTGCCATGCTTCCTGAGGAATGGGCCAGGGTTAAGGAGGGGGGAAAAAATGAAAGATAAAAGGACAGCCAGAGGTACAGGGAAGCAAAGAGAGATACCCCTTATAAAGTCAACTCAGAGAGAAGAGCTGATGTTTCTTGAATATTTGCCTCACAAGCACTAAGACCAAGTTCTAAGCCCTGTGTACATATCACCTCATTTAACCCTCACTACAGCCCTGTGGGGTAGGTTCTGGTATTTTCCATTCCTGTTTTACAGACAAAGGAACTGAGCTTCAACTAGGATAAATGATCTGCCCCAGGACCCATCAGCGAGAGAGAAGGTCTACATCCTGTTGAGATTTTGGAAGCTCTAAAGAGGCTTAAGTGTGTCCACTTTTTGCCTGAAATTGCACTATTAGGAACTCAGTTTCTTCACTTTAAGACCAAACTCATCAGGGCACCTGGGTGGCTCAGTCAGTTAAGCATCTGACTCTTGATTTTGGCTAAGGTAATGATTTCACAGTTCCTGAGTTTGAGGTCCACATAGGGCTCTGTGCTGACAGTGCAGAGTCTGCTTGAGATTCTCTCCCTCTCTCTCTTTGCCCCTCCCCTGCCTTCTCTCTCTCTCTTCAATAAATAAATAAACAAACATTAAAAAGAAGAGAGAGACCAAACTCATCAAAAATAGCCTATTAGGGGCGCCTGGGTGGCTCTGTCGGCTAAGCGTCCGACTTCGGCTCAGGTCATGATCTCATGGTTCATGGGTTCGAGCCCCACGTTGGGCTCTGTGCTGACAGCTAGCTCAGAGCCTGCAGCCTGCTTCAGATTCTGTGTCTCCCTCTTTCTCTGACCCTCCCCTGCTCCGCTGTGTGTGTCTCTCTCTCTTTCAGAAATAAATAAAACATTTTTTTTAATTACCAAAAAATAGTGTACTAAAACACACATAGTAACCCCATTTTCAGTCTGTAAGACCTCCAGGCTGAGTGTTGATGCAGTTGAAACACAAAAGAGATCGGGGCTCACACTATTCAGGGATACCACATTATCCTGGGGCTTCACACTATCTAGGGAGGGCAGCCTGAAAATGAGGAATACCAGGAAAGTTGTAAGGGCACCCAAAAAAGATGAGCTAGAGGACCTGCACCCTGGGATGCCATAGCTGTGGCCCCCACTAATCTCTCAGCATTTGCAGGAATGTTTCCCAACCAAGAATATTCATGGCTTCCACTGGATGCCTGCATCCTTGCAAATGAACAATATGCCTCCAATGGATGGGGCAGGGGTGAGGGGGAGCCAGGAAGAGATTCCCAGAGATGTAGTTCATTAGATGTAGTCTATCATTCAAGAGCATGCCCTTTGTTCCCTCCCAACTGTAAGGAAGGCAAGGACTGTTTGCTATTCGTCTCTATATGCCTTGTGCCAAGTGGAGGTGTGCTTCAGGTGAAGCAGGGTGCACCCAAAGACTTGAAGACAAGGAGGAAGACCACTCTCTAGAAGTTAAACTATGAAATTTGCCCAGGGCAAAGCAGAATCGTGCATTGTCGCTCTAGAGAGATGGGCCCTCAGTCAGCAAGACCAACCATAACCTGATTACAAGTGCTAATAACATGTCTAAAAACAGAAGGTCTTTGTCACAGGAGGTTGGCTGGCTCTGAAAGCATAAGAGAGGGGAATCAGCAACAGAGACAGAACATGCCCTCCCGAGTAGTGTCCAGGAGGATGGTAGCCTCATTCGAGTTCATTAAAAGAAGAAATGCCTGACCTGAGAAGTTCCAGAGGAAGGCAGGGCCACGCTGGGAATGGGGGCTACCTCAGGCAACCATTTTCCAATGCACAAGTCATTGGCATTGCAGCACACCCACCATGACCCCTTCTGATAACCAGGCCTTCTGCTTTACTGTCCAGCAGGGAGAAAAGTTACTGGTCAGGCCATACAGACCTCTGCCTGCCAGTTATAATTTCACTGATGACTAATCAGTGAATATGTGTTTCTACCTCAGACTTCTGGGACTCTGGGTTGCAGGTTAGTTTCCCTGTGCCCTGTGTGCTCAGAAGGGCTGGTCGGGTGCAGACTCTGAGCCCAGGAAACTGGGGTTGGACTAGGGACTAGTGAATCCACCCAGGGAAGAAATGCCTGTTTCAGCCTCTCCCCTCAGTGCATGCAGTGCACTAGATAATAGGTGCTTTGTGTTGGGTGGATGTGTGGACAGATGGACAGACAAGTGAAGAGAAGAGTCACAGCAAGACTAATATCCTGGCCTCAAGGGCTAAACCTTGCCCACCATGATGGACAATCTCTTTGCCTGGATCTCTGTTATCCCTCTCCCTGCTGTGCCTGGTCCAAGTTAGCTCTGGGGTCCAGCAGCAGTGATGGGTCCCATGAACTCTATTCAGTAGGAAAGGGCTCTGTCCTCCTCACTGGGGGACCCTGACCTTACACCTGTCCAGCTCTAGAAAATAGGAAGGATTGGGATAGAGGACACATTTCTCAGGACAGTGACCAAGAGAAAGCCACTTCTGGTGACATCTGTGGCTTCTGACACCAGGAGATGGGAGTTTTTTAGAATTTGTTTCTTTATTGTTTTCATAAATAGCATAAAGAAGTTTCCACCAACCTCTGAATATCAGCTGGCCAGTCAGGATGGGCACAGGCCTACAAGCCACTCCTTGCCAGGGTCGTTCTTAGTGTGTGCCCTATGACCTCACCTAGAGCGATGGTACCACAGAGGGTCAAACTTCTCAACCTACATCCACCTTCATGTCCCATCATAGTGTCCCAACCTTTCCCATTGCCCCCTCACTATTCTTAGCCTGGTCTGTGCAACAGGGCAGGATGGAAGGAACTGGGCTTTGGAATCAGAGACCACAGCTCAATTTCTGCCAGGGCTGCTGGGCACGGTCCTGTGCCTTGTACTCCCAAACACTGGCAGATGGTGTTTTGCTACCAGCTGTGTGCCTCCAGGACTGAGGTCACCCAAAGGTTCTGTATGGGCTAATAGGAATCCCACTCAGGGCCTTGCAGTTCCTCAGCTGTGTGAGCTTGGGAAAGCCGTGACAGCTTCTTGAACCCTCGATTTTCTCACCTGCGAAATGAGGGTATTTCTCTGCCCACCTGGCAGGTGTGGGTCAGTGACATATGGGACCTGACAGTGTTTTGTGAACTACAGAGACTTTGGCCCACCTGAGTAGACAGTAGACACTCCTCCAGGGCTCTCCGAGGCCACACCCTGACCTCTGGGCATGCTGGAGCCCTGGCAAGCTCCTTTCCCGGGACCTGGCTGGGCTTCAGGACCACCTCCCTCTATCCTTTTATTCTCCTTCAAGACCTCTTCTCAGGTTGTTGTTAAAAAAAAATTTTTTTTATTGATTGATTTTTTTAAGTTATTGTAAAAATAATCAAAAGAACTGGTCTAAAAAATTCAAACAGTTCTCTGAGGTAGAAGACAAAGAGAGGTCTCACGGGACACCTGGTTGCCTCAGTCAGTTAAGCATCTCAGGTCATGATCTAAAGGTTCGTGAGTTCAAGACCTACGTAGGGCTCTGTACTGACAGCATGGATCCTGATGGATCCATGGATTCTTTCTCTCTCACTCTCTCTCTCCACCCTTCCCCCACCCGTTCTCTCTCTCTCTGTCTCTCTCTCTCAAAATAAATAAATAAATATTTTAAAAAAGGAAAGGTCTCCCTTCCCCCAAGCCCCTCAGCCTCACTCTCCTGCAAACCAGCTCCTTATTCTCTTCAAGCAGCCCAGGTCACCAGATACAGCTGCCCTCCCTGGGTGCCCCTACCTTGTCCCACTCACAGAAATCAGCTTGCACACCCACCCTTCAGTGGGTGCACACTAGGTGCACAATGTAACCCCCTCAACATAGAACGATGGACATCTATAGGCCACAAGATGAGTCCAGACCCACCTGCTGGGTGCCTGAGCCCACTGCCATGTCCTCCTGATGAGGGAGGCATCTCTCTCAAGCTATCCCTTGTGGGTCAGTGACATATGGGACCTGACAGTGCTTTGTGAACTACAGAGACTTTGGCCCACCTGAGTATACAAGAGGTGGGATATCCCCAGAGGTGGGATATGTGTGACATTCCTCAGGCACTCCTGGTTGCCCAAGAACAAAAAAAAGGGAAAAACAAATTTATAGAGATCACAGTCATGCAGGACATGAGTCTCTATCAGTTTACAATGGTTTTAATGATTTTCAGGGAAAAAGCAATTTTATCAATAGCCAAATGTCCAGAACACTGTAGACTCAGTTTCCTGCAGCCCTAACATCACCCTCCCCTCCAAAGTGAGGTGGGGAACACAGGCAAGAAGAAAATGTAAATAAAACTAAATTTCTTTCGGGGCGCCTGGGTGGCTTAGTCGGTTAAACGTCCGACTTTCGCTTAGGTCATGATCTCGCGGTTCGTGGGTTCGAGCCCCGCATCAGGCTCTGTGCTGACTGCCAGCTGTTTCAGTCTGTGACTCCCTGTCTCTCTGACCCTCCCCTGCTCACGCTGTCTCTCTCTCTCTCTCTCTCTCCTAGAAATTAAAAAAAAAAAAAAAAAAAAACTAAATTTCTTTCTGACTTGCAGCTAATTGACACATACTTCAGATAGGCAGAGTAAAACATTCCTCCATGAACTCCCTTCTGTCTTGTCTTGTCTTCATGTTAATGCCTTACTAGAGGGAAAAGTAACTTTAGCTCAACAATAGCAAGGCCTCCAGTATCTTATGAGTCCTCTTTAGTATATTAAAGTCCTGGGGGGCACCTGGTGGCTCAGTCAGTTGAGTGTCCAACTCTTGATTTCTCCAGCTCTTGATTTTGGCTCAGGTCATGGGGTGGAGCCTGGTGTCAGGCTCCGTGATGAGTGTGGAACTTGCTTGAGATTCTCTCTCCCTCCCTTCCTCCCTCCCTCCCTCTGCCACTCTCCCTCACTCATGCTTTCTCCTTCTCTCTCTCTCTCAAACTAAAAAAAAGAAGAAGAAAGGAATAGAAGAAAAAAAAGAGATATACCTTTTGGAAACCTCCCTTTTTCCTTACCCTCCCCTAACTCCCAAGTATATATATATCCAGTCACTCCTCACAACCCCAGTGCAGCTCTTTCTGCCCATGAGTCTTGTCCCTGTGCTTTAAAAAAAACCCACCATTTTGCACCAAAGGTGTCTCAAGAATTCTTTCTTGACCATCAGCTCCAGACCCCTGCCACCACCACCATCCCAAAACTGCATCACTCCCACCTGGGGATTGAAGAAGGGGGTTCCTGGCAGCTGCACCCACGTGGGAGGAAGCTGACTGGGGTGGCTTGATGGCCTTTTCTCAAGTGTCAATAAATCACAAATCTCTGCCTGATTCTCTAGGATAGATTCAGTCACTTTACGAATTCTAATCCTCAGGAATGAATCCCCCTACTCAGCATCATGCCCTTCTCATGGCTGTTGCCAAATATAAAACCTGGGCTGTGGGCATCTCACAGTTATCTGCAGGCCTCTGCTGAGCGGGTGGGTGTGATGTGGTGGGGATGAGTGCAGCGTTCACTAGAGCTTTCTGGGAGGTAACCCACTGGTGGTGGCAACTGGCTTCTGGTCCCAGTCCTGTCCTGCCTGTAACCCGAATGTGACCTTGGAGGAATCGCTTTCCCTCTTTTTACTTCAGTTTCCCCATCTTGACTAATCAACATTGATTGACTCCATTGAGCTCTACACCTAACGTGTAATAGGCTTTTGAGTCCTAACACTCCTTCTGTAAGGTAATTACTTACTGTTATTGTCCTTTTGTTTGTTTGTTTGTATGGATTTAGAAACTGGAGGCATGGAGGGGTCAAAGAATGTCCCTACAGATGACAGGACCAGAAATGGCAGAGCCTCCACAGCCCCTGTGTACCCTGCAGTACACACCTCAGGCTGCATATTCAGGAGGCTGGACTGGGGGAATTCTGTGGCCCAGTAGGAGCCTAGGGGCCAACTTTTCTCAGAGGACTTAGGAAATGGGGAGGAGAGAGAGTCTGAAGAGCACTTACTGTATTCCTTCCATTCAGGGAGGCCCTGGAGTGAGAGGAGAAGGCAGGGAAACTCTCCATGCTAATTCGTGGATTGGGAGCCCCCAGAGGCATGGCCACAGGGAGGATCTAGAGCAAAGGCCCAGGGGCAGATTCATGGCTGCCTTCACCTCCCCCTTCCCTCTAGCCCCAACATAGCAGTAGCCTCCTTTCTCAGAAATTCCAAAGCCCCAAATGGCCAGCACTGCCCCAGTCCTGCCAGAGCATAGGGGTTGAGTCCTGCACCACATTAGTGACTGAGGGTTCAGCTGAAGACTCAGCTTCAATGCATTTTGCCTTCACTGTGGTTCCTCTGCTGGGCACAGGACCTACGACCCCACTGCCAGGGGGCCATCAAAACTAGAGGTCTGCCCTGCTGTCCCACAGACATGGCTAGAGAGGAGGGCTGTGGACACTGTGGTGAAAGGGAATAAGACTGCAGTCCCTGCCACACCTCATACTTTCTGGAGGATACCAGGCAAGGTCCAAGCTTATGACTCACAGTTTCAAGAGACAGACACTTGGGGCTTCCAGGTAGCTCAGTTGGTTAAGTGTCAGACTCTTGGTTTCTGCTCAGATCATGATCTCACAGTTCATGAGTTCAAATCCCATGTCATGCTCTATGCTGACAGCACAGAGCCTGCTTAGGATTCTCTCCCAACCCTGTCTTGTCCCTCCCCCACTTCTGCACACATACTCTCTCTCTCTCTCTCTCTCTCTGTCAAAATAAATAAATAAACATTAAAAGAGAGAGAGAGAGAGATACAGAAACCAGAAAAAGGGAGACACTGGGGTTTCTCACCACCCATGTGCCTGAGGGACAAATAGAATGAAGAACTCAAATACCATAGGGTGCTGCCCACCCCTCCCCACCCCACCACTGCATTCACCTTCCTGACTTCTTTCGTGCCAGCCATCACCAGAAGGGGACGGCTCCTCTGCCTTGGCTCCAAACTTACAAGTCCCAGAGAGGGGCTTTAATTGGCCAAGCTCAAGTCAGTTGCCCATTCCTGGCCCAGTCAGGTTTCTCAAAAGCAGAGCCACTGGCCATCTGTATGTCTAGATCACTCCTAGAGAAGAAGATTCACTAGGGACCAGGAAGCCACTCTAATCCTTGTCTGTTACACCTCCCTGAGACAATTTCCTCACCAGTGAAAGAGGCTGATGTCAGTGCCTACTTCATGGCTGCTTTGGTTGAGATAGTATGTATGTAAAGCATTTGGTGCCTGGAAGTACTCAACAAAGGTTAGCTTTACGATTGTTGCTGCTGTTGTTAATAGGATTTGCTTGGGCTAAGGGAGAATTGAGGCTCCCACTGAGAAGGCTGTTAGTCCTGCATGAGCCCGATTCTCCTGAGACCGCACACTGGCCCTGAGTTGGAGCACAAGGACACGCCTGAGGCAGACCGGAGGCCCTCCTTAGCTGCACATGCCTCCCAGGCCTCAGTTTCACTGTCCATCAAATAGGACAAGGATCCAGACTTGCTTTCCTCTGCTACAGTCATGAGGAAAAGCAGGACAACGTGAGTGGAAGGGAAAATTGCAAAGTCTTATTAGCAGTTTATTATTGCTGTTATTAATTATCATCTCCAGAAAACTGCTGGGATTATGAGCCTGTGTTTTCTTCTTGTTTTCTCTATTGACCATTACAATGAGGAAAGCCAAGCAGACTTAATTTGCTAATGCCAGCTACTAAATTATGCAAAACCAGATCTGCTAATGAATTTCTCCCCTCTGGCTGCTGACGCTGATGAGTTTTTTCTGGTGCCTTGTTGGAAGGAGAAGGAAAGAAGGAGTCCTGGAGTTCATTGTCCCTCCTACACACCGGTCAGCCATCTGCCTGCACACGCACCCTGGCAAGGGCCTCATAACATGTGACTCTCCATCCTGAGAGACATTGAGGGGGCAGAATAGACTTTTTGGTGAATCAAGGTAGTTTTTAGTTTTTCAGTTTGAATGTAATCAAATAGCTTCTCTAATAAGGAAGAAAAAGGCCACTATTGAATTAATGTAAGCCTGCAAATGACTTCTTTCTCTGCTCTATTTCTGAAGACTATATATAGATCCAAATCCCATCACTGAAAATGAGGGACACTTTCCCCCTCCCCCATCTTCCCTTATTCCTGCACCAGCTCCTGGAGGATGACAGTCTTTGGGGAAGCTCAGCTGAGGCTTTGGGTGCTGGGTAGTGAGTGCCCATACCCTCTCATCAGCTTCCTTCTGACCATGGCACCTTCATCCCTCCTGACTATGAGCCCCTCCAGGGCAGGGGCCTCACATGGCCTGCATGCCTGGGGCCAGGCCAAGGATGGGCACCGGGCAGGCCTCACATCTATCTGTTAGCTGTAATACGTCATGGCAAGTGAAGAAAACCCTTTGGCTTTCCCAGGCCAAGAAGGTAATTTACCTGAAAGATCCAGGCAGCTTATAGATGAAGAGAAAGGGCTAAATGAATTTTTCCAGCTTTGGAACAGCCTAGGGACCCAGGTGACAGCAACTGTAGTCTTAGGGCACAAATCTCCTCTAGGTGTTTTTTAGGCCAGGTAGTTCAAACCCCATGTCACTGTGTGACCTTGGACAAGTGTCTTAATCTCTCTGGGTTAATATATTTTGCGAAATGGAGATCACAGAGCCTTCCTATAATCCAGATCCCAGTTGAAATCATGCTGTTCTTTGAAATTTAAATTAAGTTTGTGGGGGCCTCAGATCACTTGTCAATGAGAAATCCAATATTTGCCCCCAAGATCTGAGACTCCTTGGGGATGGTTACACTCAGGGCCACCTCCTGTCCCTGGTGGTGTCTACAGTTTGAGTGAGGCTCATGTCTCACTCCCATGTCTGTTCTTGTGTCTCTGCTAAATGCAACTCAGCCCCTCCCCAGACTCCCACCAGACATCTCTATTGAAATGGAGGTGAGGTGGAAAGGAGGTTTACACTCCCAGTCACAAATAACCATATATGACATATTAGACTGTCTTCAAAGACACCAGGGGCAGTGTAGCCTAGCAGTTTAGAGCTCAGACTGACAGCCAGATGCTGTAGGCTCAAATCACAGCACTGCCATTTACTGGGCATGTGACCTAGAATGAGCTACTTCACATCAGTTCCCTGCAGAATGAAGGATTAAATAATTTTGTAAGGTACATCTGTGCACTTGAGAAAGAGTTTAGGACAATGCCCAGTACAGAATAAGTCTGGGTAAGGGTTACTAATTATTAGTAAGAATCAGCTTCCTGACATTTTGTTCCTTACTGCCCACCCTACCTCCTATCTTCTCTACACTACCCCACCCCACCCAAAATCTCCTTGCATTTCTTTTTTTTTTTTTTTTAAATATTTATTCATTTGGGGAAGAGTACAAGTGGGGAAAGGGCAGAGAGAGGGGGACAGAGGCTCTTCACTGACAGGCTGACAGCAGTAAGCCCAATGTGGGTCTTGAACTCCCAAACCATGAGACCATGACCTGAGCCAAAGTCAGATGCTCAACCAACTGAGCCACCCAGGTTCCTCTCCTTGCATTTCTTATATAGAGCAATGGATGATCTCTTTGCTTGATTGTCACCTTCCAAACCAGGTTATTATCTTCTACCTCCAAACTGTCTTATGAAAGAATCTCCTCACATAGCTAACTACATCCTCAGTGGTGAAAAGCTGAAAGCTCTTCCTGTAATATTAAGAACAAGGAAAGAATGGCCACTCTTTTTTCCATATAGTATTAGGAGTCCTAGACATAGCAATTAGGCAAGAAAAGGAAACAAAAAGCATCCAAATTAGAAAGGAATTTTTACTTAAAAACTGTCACTATTTGCAGGTGACATATTATACAGAAAAAATCCTAAAGTATCCACCAAAAACCACTAAAACTAATGAATTCAGTAAAGTTGCAGAATACAAAACCAACATGCAAAAATCTGTTGGTTTATATACTAATAACCACCTATCAGAAGGAGAAATTAAGAAATCCAGCTGATTTCCAATTACATCAAAAAGGACAAAATAGCTAGTAATAAATTTAACCAAGGAGGTAAAAGACTTGTACTCTGAAAACTATAAGACATTGATGAAAAAAATTAAAGACAACATAAATAAAGGAGATAAACTATGCTCATGGATTAGAAGAATTAACATGGTCAAAATGTCCATACTATCCAAAGCAATTTACAGAGTCAATGCAATCCCCCATCAAAATACCAATGGAATTTGTCACTGAAATAGAACAAATAATCCTAAATTTGTATAGATCCACAAAAGACCCTGAATAGCCAAAGAAATCTGAGAAAGAAGAACAAAGCTTGAGGTATCACACTCAGATTTCAAATCATAATACAAAGCAATAGTGATCAAAAGAGTATGGTAGTGGCACAAAAACAGATAATGGAACAGAATAGAGTCTGGAAGTGTACCCACACTTATATGGTCATTAATCTATGACAAAGGGGGCAAGAATATGCAACGGGGAAAAGACTATCTTCAATAAATGGTGCTAAGAAAACAGGATAGCTACATTGAAAAGAATGAAACTGGACCACTTTCTTCAATGTCTTGCTTGGGAGATGTGCAGAAATTTGAGAGACCCATTGAGGATTGTCTCCTAACACTCAGCTGCTCTGGCCCCTTCCAGCACCTGCTGCCCCCATCACCAGCAGAGATGCTGAGCTGCCCAAAGTGCCAGAAGACCTGCGGTGTGGCCTGAGAGGGAGATCATGGTGCTGCCGGGAGCTCAGCCCACCAACCTTTGCTTCCCAATCTTATTCTCTGTTCCCATATACCCTCTCTCATTTTATTTTATTCTCTCTTCGTTGCTTCTTCTTTGATTCTTCTTTCTTTTTGTGTATCTCTTCTACTTCCTTTCTCTTTCTTCCTCTCTTGATGAATTTTTCTCTGGAGCTGTGAGCAAACTTTAAAAGATAAATAAATACAAGCCACAAATGTGAGGAAAGGAACAAGTGAGGCTCATCCTAAATCCCCCACCCAGAGATAACCACAGTGAACATTTGGGGCAACACCCCCCAGAGTTTTCTCTACATATATGTGCGTGTATATCAACATGCTTACTACCCAGTTGATACTATGTAGATGGAGCTCACCCTGCGTAAATTCTTCAGAGAAGGGAAGGCCTGTGGAGGGGATGGGAGGAGAAAGAATTTCTCTCCCTTGAAAAGGGGGACAAGAAGGGAACCTGGCATCACTGCTGGCTGCCCAAGGCCTTGATCTTCCAGGACACTAGAGGATCCTGGGTCTCCTTTCCTAATCCATTGCTGTCAGTGGGGTCAGGTATAGAGGCAGGTCAGGGAGAGAGCTTAGCTGTGAGGGTCCTCAGGAATGGGGCCTGTGGCAGAGAACACATGTGCATCACCAGCCCTGAGCAGGCTTCCAGGAGAAGGCAAAGCCTGCAGGCACAGAGAAGCCTCTGGATTATGGAGCAGAGGTCAGATTATGGGGGGGAGGGTGTAATATGTCTGTGTATATGTATATATGCATGCACACAATCACACAGACTTTCAGTTCCAGTCCCAGCAGCCACTACGGGGGCAGGGCAGCTGCCACAGCCACACAACTGCCTTTTCTTTAGCCCAAATCTGAACTGACTCCCATTCTCGGATGGGGAGACCTTCAATCCCTTCCTAGGTTGAGTTGGGAAGGCAGCCAGGCCAGATGCACTGGGAGAACTTATGGGGTTGGTGGGAGGCATTTAGGTTGTTCATAAATTTTCAGAATACAAACAATGCATTTCCAAGTTCTTTAAAGTATAAGAATTTCAATTTTTTTAAGTTTACTTATTTCTGTTGAGAGAGACAGAGAGAGAGAGGAGGTAGGGGCAGAGAGAGAAGGTGAGAATCCCAAACAGGCTCCACACTGTCAGCACAGAGCCTGACACAGGGATCGATAAAACCCATAAACCATGAGATCATGACCTGAGCTGAAACCAAGAGTCAGATGCTTAACCAACTGAGCCACCGAGGCACCCCAAGAACTTTTTTTAATGATTATTTTTGAGAGAAAGAGTTGGGGAGAGGGCAGAGAAACAAGGGGACAGATGATCCCAAGGGGGCTCTGTACTGACAGCAGAGAGCCTGATGTGGGGCTTGAACTCACAAACTCAGGTCATGACCTGAGTGGAAACCAAAAGTTGGACATGTAACCACCCAGGCACCCCTAAAGTATAAAATTTTAGACAGTAGCCAAGATCATGGAATAATGTCAGACATTCTCCCTTATTCTGCCTCCACTCCAATTCCACTCACTGCACAGGTGACCACTGAAAACAGTTTAGTTAGTGTCCTCTCAGAGGATTATTCTTCTGGTAGTCAAAAATATACGCCCACATGAAATCTTGTTTTTCAACACACCAGTCTGGGGTGTTCTAGTATTTGTGCTGACAATGTGAGCACAGTCTGGGGTGTTCTATAACTTCTTTTGTTTACCTCCTCACTCAACAAATCAGTGGAATATGACTAGGTGGGGTTAGGACCCAGCAGCCTTTCTACAAACATCCATGAACACATCCAAGAGCCAGGCACTCACACCACTGTAATCCAGAGAAGGCAGTTCCCCAAGAGGATACCTAGGCTTGGAGCCGTCCTCACAACTGGCCTGCTGTGTGACCTTGAAGGGTCAGTCGATCTCCCAGAATACTTACCTGGTGCTGTTGTGAGTGTTACCTGATAATCTATGTGGAATGTTTGGCAGAGTGCCCAGCACACTGAGGACTCTAAATTACAGAAGCCACTGTGATGATTTCAAAACCCACAAAGCCGTGAGAACAGTGGTACAGCCTTCTGTGGTACAGAGGTGCTGAGCCTCTTCTCCCCATTGAACATCAGCTTGTTTCCAGTTTTTTCTCAGCTGATTAATTCATTGCGCAAACAAGATCACTTTCTCCTGACATTTCTCAAATCACTACATTTGAAGCATTTGTTTGAAAAGAGGCTGAATGGATGTACTCACTACTGAGTCACCTCGGGCAGCACATGGGATCTCTGACCTTGCTTCCTGTCTCTAAATCGGAGAAAAAAGTAATCCTGCCTCTGCCTCTGCCCTCGGTTGCCTAGAGGACAAACACGAAAGCTCCTGTAAAAATGCTTTATTAACTCTGAAGCCCTATAGAGATCCTTGAGGGACTTTTGTGGCATACATGCTGTGGCCGTACTAGAATGTTCCTCCGGGGATGGAACTGAGGCCATAGAGACTGTGGGCTCAGTAAATGCTTGTTGAATAATGAATGAAACTTCTCTTCTGAAAATAAGAAAATTATGGCCCTAGGGTCTCTAGAATGTTTAACAAGGGAAGGAGGGTAGAGGAAATGCTGATCACACCCAGAGTACGCGTCCTCTCTTGCCTTCTCACCTCTTTCCTCCCTCCCTCCCTCCATCTGTTCTCCCCTCCTTCCTTCCTCTCTCCCTCCCATCTTTCCTCTCTCCCTCCCTTCCTTCCTCTCTCCCTGCCTTTCTTCCTTCTTTCCTTCCTTCCTTTCTTCTTTCATTTCTCCCTCCCTCCCTTCCTTGCTCCCTTCCTTCCTTTCTCCTCCATTCCTTTCTTCTCTATCTTCCTCCTTCTTCCTCCCTCTCTTACCACATTTCCTGGGTGCTCTCAGAGAGGCAGGTCTTACCCTACATGCTAGGGATTCTCCTCTGACCTGAGAAGGTGCTGTCCTTGCTCTCATGGGGCTTTCAGGAAGACCCTCCACTGTCAAGGAGGAGGGGAGGTACCCTTGGTTTTCTCTCCTCTTTGACGTAGTTTCAGAGCAAAGAAAATGGGAAGCTCTGCCGGGTGAGGCTTGGTCAGGTTTCCCTTCCTTCGGCGGAGAAAAATCATTTCACAAGCCAGCCCGCCCTCTAGTGGCCAGAGTTGGGGACCAGCTGTGTTGATTTCTACTCACCAGACTTTCCCAGTCTGCATCCTGGAATGTGCTCTGAAGGCTGTGGTAACTGGCCTGAACCCAGCCCCATGGCAGCCTCTGCCCTCTTTCATCTTGATGACCAGGTGCAGCCCTTCCCTTAAAGTGTCCCTGCAAGACCACCTCCTCCCAGAACCTTCCACCCAGCCCACAAGTCAGTGTACTTGGTGCTTGGAAGCCCTTGTAACCATGTTGTAAATGGATGTAGCCCCTCTCTTCCATTGAGTGAGAGATTTTCCAGGGCCCACCCTGCCAGCTCATCTCACCCCCAAAGAGTCTAGCAAGGGGCTCTCCTCCATGTGAGTGCTCAGGCCATTTCTGAAAACTTGATGAATTAATTTCAGGTAGACCAGAGAAGGCTCACTGGGAGGGTCTGGGTTCAAGGCCTGGGCCACAGGCCTGAGGGTACTGAGGGTTATCTCCCAGAGGCTGAATATTAGGTTATCAGATGAAAACACTGGACAACTCAGTTCAATATGAAAGTCTGGTAAACAAATAAAAAATTCTTTTAGTATAAGCATGTCCCAAATATTGCATGGACATAATTAAACTAAAATTTTGTTTCGTTTTTTATCTGAAATTAGAATTTAACCAAGAGCCTATATTTTTATTTGCTAAATCTGGCAAACTTCCTGACCCTCTAGCAAAGGCCCTAAGGAGCCTTTTTGGGCAAGATAAGGGGTGGAGTGGGGAAGGCTGGGCAGGCAGGTCCCAGAGAAGCTGGGACAGGCAGAGCGGCTGGTCTAAATCCAGTTTGGGGCCAGAGAAAGAATAGCAATACAAATTTCACATTTCTACCTGGAATTTACAATCCCACCATGGGAATATGAGCCATTGAAAACAAGGAGAACCTTACCTGTTCTTAAGGCTCTGCTCAAATATCCCCAGTCTTCCCTGGGACGCCTCCAACCGCAAAGGGACTTCCCTCCATTGTCTTCAAACTTGTGTACGCAGGACACAGGCAGCAGACAGTTAAAGGATGAAGTTGGGTTTCCTGTGTTTTCCCCATGGTACTTAGAGGTGTCACTATCTGTGTGAAAAGGATTAAAGAAAGTTGCCTGGTACTGCCTGCCTCCATCACTTGCCAGCTATTTCCTCACTGTAAAATGGGAATAATAACCACGCCTACCTTATAAATTAGTTAATTGATGTAAAGTCCCTCTAATGAAGCCTGGTAACAAAGCCAGTGCTTGAGAAATTAGCTCTTAGCTTTATAATTATTGCTGGAATGCTTCCCACTGAGAGGTGACCACTACTGACTTTTCTCCTGGGATAGCATGCCATCCCACTTCTCTCCCACATTTGATGGCACCTGTAATAATCACAAAACATTTTGGGGAGATCTCCTTCACTTCCTAAGCAAGGGTTCAGGCTAGTCCCAGGAACACGATGTGATATCACATTCCCTCAGTGAAACAATCTCTTGGTCCCATTTCCCCATGACCATGGCTGTGCATCTATGTTTCTAGCAATATTAGAACCCATTTATAATGATTTATGGTAATTACACTGGACAAGAGTTTGATGGCTATTAGGCCTCTCTATTTGGCTGAAAGCATTTGAAGCATGAAGCTGCAGGAGACAATCAGCACCAGCACCATTATGAAACATCCTTGTATTTGGAACCAATTTAGAGTGTCATTTTTGATACTACAGATTATCCATCTTCAGATTCGAAGTCCTTGGTATCTGTGTTCTCCTGCTCTAGTATCAGGAGGACAGATAGAGGCAGCAGCTCTGCACTGGGAGAGGACAGCTAGATAGACACCAGCCCCCAAGAACAGAGTTCCCGGGAACACCAGGGCAACCCAATTCTCCGCCTTTTCCCCAGCATCGCACCATCTCCAGTTTACAGCAAGATGACAGGACAAATGGAAATGACACCTGAAGCCTTGCCTCGATGCCCCCTCTTCCTCTCTTCACTTCCAGAGTGAACAGGACAGCAGGACTGTTATTAGGCCAGTGCACACCAACACCATATACTGGCTATTTGGGGCTGGTGTTCGTGTCAAACCTGATGCTCAAGATTTAAATATCATCCCTGAGTAAAACAGGCATGAAATTATAATAAATAAAAGGCTCTCAGGCTGTGTTTCTGCCATGTCAAAATAGCTGGATTTAAAAAAAAAATAAGATTGGGCACCCCGGTGGCTCAGTCACTAAGCATCTGACTTCAGCTCAGGTCATGATCTTACAGTTCTTGAGTTCAAGTCCCACATCGAGTGAGCTCGTGCCCTGCTTCGGGTAAAACACGAGCTCTGCTTCAGGTGAGTCTTGCTTCTCTCTCTCTCTCCCTCTCGTCTTCTCTCTCTCTCTCTCTCTCTGCCCCTTGTGGGATTCTTTCTCTGCTCCTTGCTCACTTGCGCCCTCTCTCTCTCAAATAAATAAATTAATTAATTAATTAATAACGGGCACCTGAGTGGTTCAGTCAGTTAAGCATCCGAATTTTGATTTGGGCTCAGGTGAGTTCCAGCTCCTCATTGGGCTTGGCATTGAGTGTGGAGACTGCTTAAGATTTGCACTCTGCCCCTCTGTACTAATGTGTGAGCTCTCTCTCTAAAGCATAAAAAAAGAAAAAAGAAAAAAAGTAAAAAAATTAATGAACAGGCTAGATGTTTAATTTTCCACAATGACAAATAGAATACATTCATCATTTTTTCCAC
Source organism: Hyaena hyaena (assembly GCF_003009895.1). Taxonomy (NCBI): domain Eukaryota; kingdom Metazoa; phylum Chordata; class Mammalia; order Carnivora; family Hyaenidae; genus Hyaena; species Hyaena hyaena. Next base: position 7,870,231 of record NW_024080639.1, read on the forward strand.
TTTCCATCTAAATGCTCTAATGGAGATATGCACTCTGGTCCCTCTTCAAATTGCTTCAACTGGCCCACACCGAAACCTGAGAGGTAGTTTCATGTATGTACAGTCTTTCAAGCACAAGAAAAGTAGAAAGACTCTGCCCAGGAAGACCTGAAGTAAAGCCATAAGAATGCAAGATGGAGGCCCTAGCCTGTGCCCAGACTCCCCCTGCGACGGGCTCCTGTGTTTACACCACACACACACACACACACACACACACACACACACACACTGTTAACTGTCCCTTGGGGAGATTTCTCACGCTAGAAGGCAGAGCAGTGGATGTTTGAAAAGAAAGAACAATAGGGAAGCAATTACTGGGCCAAGGAGCCCAGGGCTGCCTGGGCCTGGCAAGTCCGACTCATTTATCCTCCTCTTTATTTGGAAACTCAGATTGACTCTAATGGTGAGAAATATAGTGACTTTCAGGAGCCTCTGTCGACACAAATGGAGCCTGGATGCCCTGTCTTTAAATAGGCATTGAAGTACACAGGAGTATCCGTGTCGTCTGGACACCCACACACTAAGTTTTGAACACTTTCACTGCTCCTAGTAATGAGATTCTGTAAAACTCTAGCCATTTCAATGTCCCCATTTAGGGAGAAAATTCATTGTTTTAATATCTACTAGTAAACTTAGGGTTTTATTTGCACAGAGAAACCCTATGAAACAGAAACTGGAGATAAGGTTGGAAAATGATTTCTGTGTTGGTACAGGTGATTTTAGAACTTCCTTTTGCCTCTGTTGGCCCCTGGCCTGGCTTGGGGAGTGTGCATGGGGGAGTGGCAAGAAGTCAGCCTGACTTTGATGGTTTTAGAGGATCTGCTCTCTGCTTCTTCCAAAGCTGGAACAAGAAGCCACTTACAGGAGCCTGGGGAAGGCGATGGCTCGAGCTGCCCCCCTGGAGAGGCCATCAGTGCAGGTGGCCACATGACTGCCCTGGCCCAGAGGCGAGGGCCTAAGGAGCAGGGGCGAAGGGGGCAGATTTTGGTTGTAGTTAACTAAGTGTCCCCAGTGCCGGCCTGTGGCCTGGCCTCAACCTGTGGACTGCAGATATTAGGCATCTCACAGCCCTCTGTTCACCCTCACCAGACACTTTTGTCCACACCCATAGCCAGTACTGCCTCTAAGCCTAAAAGCCAAAACTCCCAATGCCTTCTTGACAGCTCCATGTAAATGAGTTCAGCTCAATACATTCAGATCAAAGTCAGTTGCTTCCCTGACCTGCCCCCACCTGCTCCCCATTGATGCTCCCTGTCTCATTTAAGTTCCCTCTCACCTTCCAAAGCCTAAGCTAGAGACCTAGAAGTCACCTCATGTCTCTTTGGATGCACCCCCTATCCTCAGCCCCTACAGCAGATGCTGTTGGTATCCAGCCCACATCCTTCAGGACTGAGCACCTCTGGTCATTGGCAATGGTACTCATCTTCCAACCGCCTGGATCTGTATAAAGAAGTCAGAGAAAGCCATTCTTCCTAGGCAAGGCAAGCTGGAAGTGCCAAGAAGTTAGACCTCTCCAGGAGCAGCCTTCAAGTAATGACTGATGGCTCCCTCATCTCTCTGAGATGTATGTTTTATACTATTTCACCAAGGCTCCCACAGGATTAAGTCCAAAGGCAAGACAGGTTTAATGGGCATGCAACATATACAGCTGCCTAAGTCACCAGTGCCAAAAGGCCCTGCGCTTGGTCAAATACTCTGCTGCCAACATTTTAAAATTATTAATAATTTATGATCAACAGGCCTCACATTTTCATGTTGCACTAAACCCTGCAAATAATGCAGCTGGTCCTGCCCATGGGATAGCTATCTTGAGAAGGCACTGGCTGTCTGCCCTCCTCCCTTCTCTATCTCTTTTCCCCTCTTCCCCATCAGTATTTCCTGACCCCCAAATATGCCACTTGAACTCAAATCCTTGTATCAGCATTTGCTTCTGGGGGAAGCCAACCCATGACCCTCCTGAATTTTCATTTTCTTTTTTTTTTTTTTTTTCCATTTTCATTTGTCCTGAATCTGTTTGCTGCCCTGTGTTTATCCTCACCTTGCCAAGACACTACCTGTTGCCTGAAGCATTGCAGTGACTTCTCAACCATTCTATCCATGTCCACTTTGCTCCCTCTGATTCCTTTTCCACAATAGCCAAAGGGTTGGTTGGTTGGTTGGTTGGTTGAACATAAAGCTAGCTAATCATGTCACTTCTCTGCTTAAAATGTTTAAATGGCTAATTGTTGAATCTGGATGATGGTGTATAGGGGTCTGTTATTTTCTTCTGCTACTGTATATTTTTTTTTAATTTCCATAATAAAAGGGGAATTTAGAAAAAAATCTCAACTGCTTCCCATTGCTTTTATAATAGACAAAATCACTGTTGGTCTGTGAGGCCCTGCATGATCTTTTGACTCTTGCACATCAGCTATTCTGGCCTTTCTTTTCCTAAGATGCACTCTTTCTTTTTGCCCCAGGGCTTTTGCATGTGCCCTGTGCCCTCTGCCAGGAAGGCATTTTCTCTTCATATTCCTCACTCCCCTTCAATACTTCTTTGTCGAGTTATTTAACCTTTCTGTTTATCAGTTTTTTCTCATATTTAAAACTAGAATAAGGGGCGCCCGGGTGGCTTAGTCGGTTAAGCGTCCGACTTTCCCTTAGGTCATGATCTCGCGGTTCGTGGGTTCGAGCCCCGCGTTGGGCTCTGTGCTGACTGCCAGCTCAGAGCCTGGAGCCTGTTTCAGTCTGTGACTCCCTTTCTCTCTGACCCACCCCTGCTCACGCTGTCTCTCTCTCTCTCTCATAGAAATAAATAAAAAACATTTAAAAAAATTAAAAAAAAAAACTAGAATAATAGTAGTACCTACCTCACAGGGTTTCCTCATAAGATTGTTATTAGGATAAAAATGGATGGCACAAAGCAAACACTCAATAAACACCAGCTATTGTTAGTATAAAATCAATGCTACTTCCCCTGGTATTTGAATAAAATGGACAATCCAGGAAGCCATGTTTACTCTGTGGCTACAAATGCCCTTGAGTTCCTTCAGTTTCTGCACTTTGAAGAAGATCCTGGGCCAGCAAGGTGCTGTCAGAGGGACAGTACCTGCAGGCCACCCTCCACCCACTTCTGGTGAGAATGAAGTGAACCTTGAAGATATCCAGGGTCAGCATGAAGCATGATTTTCAGGTGCTTGGGGGACCCCAGACAACAGATGTCCCTGAATGAATCAGAAGCCCTGAGGCTTATGCCATCCTGCTCAACTGGTTCCATCCAACTGCTCTTGGCCTTTGATTGGGCAGTCACATACTTAATTGGATTCACTGTGAGGTTATCATTAGGTTATCACTAGGATATCAAATACTTCTCTGTGATTTAGCCAGCCTCTTGACCTTAGATGTTGCCATCTAATTATGATTTAATTGAGTATCACCATATCCACGGAAACCCCAAAGGAGAGGGCAGCCCACAGTTACTGCTATATATTAAATGTTTTTGTCCCCACAAAATTCATATGCTGAGATCTGAAAACCTAAAGTGATAATATTAGGAAATGGGGACTTGGAAGGTGGTTAAGGCATGAGGGTAGTGCCCTCATGAATGGGATCAGTGGCCTCATAAAAGAGCCTCATGCCCCTTTGGCTAGTGTGAGGTCATAGAAGGAAGACTCCCAACTATGAACCAGGAAGAGGACTGTCACCAGAAACCAAATCTGCTGGCACCTTGACCTTAGTCTTCCCAGCCTCTGGAACTGTGAGAAGTAAATGTTTGTAGTTTAAGCTACCATTTTTATTATGGTAGCCCAAGTGGACTAATACAGTTACCAAATGCCCAATAAAGTCCAGCCTGTGCCAACCCTCTGAAAATTTTAGCATCTCATTGATTAACTCCAGAGTTGCTCTTCTTAGAGGTTCTGAGGCTAAGAAGGCTCAAAACATGTTCAAAGTCACATAGACAAGATTCAAAACAAGATCTGCCTAGTCCTAAGCTTGAACTCTTTCTCTAAGGTCCAGTGTATCCCAAACTCAAGATTTTTGGGCACCACCCTCCCACCCCTAATTCAGTAAATTTAGAAGCAGGCCTAAGAATTTGTATTTTAAAAGTTTCCAGGGGCGCCTGGGTCGCTCAGTTGGTTAAGCGTCCAACTTCGGCTCAGGTCAGATTTCATGTTCATGGGTTTGAGCCCTGCATTAGTCTCTGTGCAGACAGCTCAGAGCCTGGAGCCTGTTTCAGATTCTGTGCCCCTCCCCCACTCATGCTCTGTCTCTGTCTCAAAAATAAATAAACTATAAAAAATTTTTTTAAAAAGTTTCCAGGGTGACTGAAGATCAGCTAGGTTTGAGAACCAGGTATGAGGAGCCACTGTATACTCCCAAATCCAAACAAAATGACCCCCAAAACCTCAGTTTGTAAACTTGGCCCAATTTCACCACTTACTTTAAGCAAATGAGTTAACCAGTTTCATACCTGTCATATTTCAAATCAAGCTTTTTTTATTGACTAAATCTCTCCCAAGATAGCATTTATTCTGTGACCACGTGCACCTCTAGCCCTGCGCCCCTTTCTTGCCATAACATCCTGGAAGCAGAAACAGAGCATCCATCACCTCATCTGCACAGAGACACACTGAATGTGTGCCTCAGCCCAGCACATATGGCTTCATAGGAAAAAAACGCTTTTTTGTCCTCCAGTTTTACAGCAACAATTTTGGCTCCTGGAGATTTGTAGACTCCCTTCTGGCAGGAAGATTAGACCAAGAGCTGCATTAAAGATACAGTTCTGTGTCCTCCAAGACCTTAATAGACTGGAATCATGTTGGCACTTTCTAGAGCAGAACCATCTCTGCAGTAAGAGCTGTGAATCTGAACCAATTCAAGAGAGAAGTTGCTGCTTATGAAAAGGAGAGTTGCTGAGCTTATAAATGGATTTTTTATGAATTTGTTGCCCTGCTTCTGATTTCAGCACTGGAGCATGCCAGATTATGTTTCTAACAAATGCCTTTGCCAATTCAAAACTGGGCTTATGATAAGAACCACTTTTAATAAGTCAAGGAATCTATTTAAATAGTGGTTTATTTCATACAGACGGTATTTCTCTCTATTTAAAAAATATAACTCTCTTTGTGTTCCACCAGCATCCACATAAAGCCTTAAGGAACAATAACTAACAATAACTAAAATAAATATTTAAATCCTCTGTTAAAAAAATAATATAGCTGTACTTAACATTTAAAAATGGATTGCTGGCTCTCTTGATTTGTCTTGTTCCTTCAGAGTTGGCCAGGAAACATATAAAGAAATGTCCCACAGAATTAAAAAATTTTTTAAACTGTTGAGAAAGACAGATAAAACTATTACTACCATGTAAATGATACCAAAACATATTAATGAAGAGCAGAACTTAGTCAATTAACTCTTTTCTATACCATGTCACTAAATCTGTTTGATCTCTTCCCACTGAATTGTGATTTTTCTTAATAAATTGATTCTATTTGCCTGGTTGGCATCAAGACTGTACTTGTATCAACTTCTATTAGTGCAGTTGACTTAACTCCTACCTGTATGGCATAAATTGAATAATGCATGGAGTGTAGGATCTTGTCTGGACATCCCATCGTTTGGAACCATGGTCCAAAGTCATGCCAGGTCACTGCCCAAGAATTTAGCCACTGTGGCCTTTTTGTTAGGGTTACTAGACAGACACCATATGTACATGAACGAAAGGTACACTGAGGAAGGGGCACAACCAAACCTGGAATGGGGACATGCAGAAAGGGTTCTCCAAGAGGGGACTTTGCAGCCATGTCTTCAAGGATGAATAAGAAAACAAGTGGCAAATCATATTGTCTCATGGACCAAATTAACCAGCTAACTAATGCACAGTCACTTCATAAGATGCTGCAGAGCCTGTGTTGTGTTGAGTCCTCTCTCCTTACAAACATCCTCTCCTCTTGAGGAAAGTGTTTTGGGGAGATTTCCCCTGGCACACATCCTCAACTTCCTGTTCTCAATTTTCGAGATTGTCTTTGCTAGCCCAGTGGACTGCTCCATGTAGCACATGTAGCATATTACTTCTTCTAATCTTTCCTCCTTGTCAACCCACAACTGTTTAATCTGGCGTCCTGTGCAGACATCCAGTGGTCTGCCAAGCCCTGGAGGACAGAATGCTATAGAAGATTCTTCCAGGTAATAGGGGTTTCTTTGTCCTTTCTTTGTCCAGGCATCAAGAAACAGCTGGCTGCTTTTATCAGGGCTGCCCAAAGCATTCCTAAATCTTTCCTGATGGCACTCTGTGTATGGTGGGCTCTACTTTAAGAACACTCAATTTATGAAAACCTGAACTGACAAAGTAAACACCTCAAGGGCACATCAGGTTGGTCCATGCTGCTCAGCATCCAGGGTGCTTCTTCAGTCTGGAGGTATATGTATTTCATCAAGTCTACAAGTCTATTATTTTTCCATAGGTAATTTCTCACATTACTTAATTATTTCAACTGTTCAATATATACATATCTATCTATATATAGAGATAGATACATAGATATTTTTAAAAGAAATTTGGATGTTTAAGTTCTCAAGTTGGTCTTTTTTTTTTTTTTTTAACCCAGAACCCTGACAAGATAAACCCCCATGCTTGGGTAGCAATGTTTTTGGTCCCCTAATCACAGAGATGCATTCATTCCAGACCCCAGGTTTATGCAGTGGTTAAGTTCATCCCCTCACCACTTGTGGCTGGAGGCCCACTGTGGCCAATAAAATATTTGGGCTAATATCCAGATCCACTGTCTCCTGGGCCATCATGGCACTGACTTGCATGTGTACCACTCTGGTATGAGTTTCTCTTTATTGTTGGCACTTGGGGAAATTCTCTTTCTTTATTTTGAGCTTGGGATTGGATTTTAACTTTTTAAAAATATACATATATGTTTTTTAATGTTTATTTATTTATTTTGAGAGAGAGAGAGCACAATCAGGGTAGGGGCAGAGAAAGAGAAAGAGAGAGAGAGAAATGGAAGCAAGGTCTGCACTGTCAGCACAGAGCCCAATGCTGGGCTTGAACCCATGAACTTTGAGATCATGACCTGAGCTGAAGTTGGATGCTTAACCTCTGAGCCACCCAGGAGCCTCTAATTTAACATTTTAAGAAGTAAGTTAAATTACAACCAAGAAGTGCTTGAGTGAGCCATAAGAACCTGTGCAGTTGTTATGTTGAGCTTTCTTACAGGCAAAGGGAAATGGGAAATGTACAAAGTTCTTCTTATCAAAAAAATAAATAAAAGCAAATGTATCAAGTATAAGAAAAACTTTTACCTTATTGAAATTAAACCCTGATCTTCCAAAATTCTCCCCAGAGGGAGAATCTCTGATGAGGAGGTATAGCCAGTTACTGTTATTCTACACATGCGTAAGATACTTACAACTTTTACTTAATATAAAATTAATAGATATTCATTGTAGAAAATTTGGCAATTCAAGATAACCAAAAATAAAGCAAAACTCTTGGTTACTTGGTTTCAATAAATCATAACCTTGTTTTATGGCATATCTGTGTATCTGCAGAACATGTGGCACTGATGCACAGAATCATGACTCTACATTGTCTCCTGAAACCTCAAAGACTAAAGCTTGCTAAGGAGGTATAGCATAGTTGATTCTGATGGCTGCTTGGCCGCTTACTGTGTAGCATGACGCAAATTTACTGCTCTGCCCTTCAGTTTCTTCATCTATAGAACTGGGATGGTAAGTGCACACTGTAAGTGCAATACAAATATGTTATTACTGTAGAAATCATTTTAATGTTTCAGCCCAATTCTTGGAAGATTGAGAACACACGTAAGCCTCATTTCATAGCTCTGATTTATCTAGAAGAGTTGGTTAATAGGGCACTGTCTTCCTTGACCATCTCAGATAACAGGAAATTTATTGTATTCGGTGTTGTAAAAGCATACATTAGAAAGGACGATTAGCATCGGTATGAACTCATTGGTAGCTGAATATAGTCACAGAGGGATAGATACAGAAGTAATTACAGAGTGTGTGCATACATGAACTGGCACACATCTATATATTTCCTAGCTCTGCCCACTGAGAGAGCCTCAGTAGCAATAAGCACCTCCAGTGCTGAGATCTTATTTTCTAAACACCATTCTCCAATAAAAGAAACCAGGTCTCCGGGCACCTGGGTGGCTCTGTTAGTTGGGCATCCAACTTTGTCTCAGGTCATGATCTTTCAGTTGGTGAGTTCAAGCCCTGCATCTGGCTCTGTGCTGACACCTCAGAGCTTGGATCCTGCTTTGGATTCTGTATGTGTCTCTCTCTCTCTGCCCTCCCCCCCAAAAAAAATAATAAACATTAAAAAATAAAAAAGAAATAGGTCTTTTTGGATCAGGGAAAATACAAGATAAGTTTGGAACATCTTGTAATATCAGAATACACTAAAACAAAACAAAACAAAACAAAACAAAAGAGTGGGAACTTGTCAAAGGGACACAAGAGCTAATTTAGAAAAGTTCCCAATGACCAATGCTAGAACAACTTGAACAAGAAAAATTAATAGTATTGGATTATAACCCAAAATATAAAATAAATATACAGGAGTCCATAGTGATATAAATAAACAATTGAATAAATAAATAAGTAAAGGAGAAGAGACAAATCTTCCTTGCCAAAGAATTTATATTGATAACCACCTCACCTTAGGTTATATATATATAACCTCCACCGCAGCCCTGGGGTGGGCTGCATTTAGTGATTTTCTTCCAAGAATACAGTATGGGGGCACAGGAGAGTAACTTTACAGTGGAGAAAACTGGCAAACTCACTACTGAGTCAAGGTTAACATCACCAATGTAAGTCATGTTGATAGCATGTACCCTTATGGCCTGTGATGAAAAGGTCATTTAACTCTGTGATCTTCTTCCTAAAAACACATAATTCCATGTCTGAGAAAAGCGTCAGACAAATTCAAATTGAGGGAAAGTCTACAAAATACATGATCAGTAATTCTCAAAACTGTCCCAGTCAGGAAAAACAAAGAAAGATTGAGAAACTGTCATAGGCCATAAAAGAGTAAGGAAGCAGGACAAATAATGTAATGTGATATTCTGAGTGTTACTTTGGAACAGAAAAAGGACATTAGTAGAAAAATAAGTGAAATCAAAATAAAGTCTGGAGTTTAGTCAATCGTACCAAGTTGGTTTCTTAGCTGTGACAGATGTACCATGGCAATGTAGGATGCTAGCAATAGGAGAGACTGGGTGAGGGGTTTATGTGAACTCTCTGTGCTATCTTTACAACTTTTCTCTAAATCCAAAGCTATTCTAAAATAAATAGTTTATTAACCCCACCCTCCTCCCAAAAAAGGATAGCCAAATATTTCCTTCTGGGTGTCTGCTCCATTAGAGACTCCACATGGTCTATTCCTTATTTGAGTATCTGGGTCTTTAACAAACACTATGTAGGACTGATCAGTCCTGAGTCCTCCCACTACTTGCCATTTATCAGTGTCCCTTTCAGCCATTTTTCAATTCCTGTGAACATTTTTATCCAAGTTATATTAAAATAATTCATAAAATAACTTTGAAACATCTTTCATATGCTTAGGTACAAAACCCTTTCTCCTTCATACATTTATTTTATAATTCAAGTGGAAAGAACCATTTCATTCTTCTCAAGTGGTTTGAGACTATATAGTCCTAATATTTGTTATTTACAATCCCATTGTCTTCTAGACTTCGGCACTTGATTTATTATTTAATTTTTTAGAAAACCCAGAAAGTGGAATCCACAATCTCTCATTTATCAATTCATAAAGAGCAATAGAAATGATTACAACTATAAGTCTGAGGTCTAATGGAAAGACTAATAATAAATCAATTCTACATTTGTTAATCTGCCAAGATTTAGAGTGGATTTTAATTAGATGGAAATTATAAAAACAATTTTTAAATCCCATTAGTATCCTCAAAGGTATTTCCTCTGCAGTAAGTAGCTAAACTGTATTCAGATTTTCCAAGGATACCTCAAGCAGCTTTTTTTACATCCTTTTCTAAAAGATATGCAAATTTTTTAGTGAAAATTTTTCCTCTATTCTTATTCTCTGAAAAAAGGTATCAATATTGCTACCATTTGGAATGAGTTTTAATTTCTTACTCTTTTTCTTGTTTTAAAAATAAATTCTCTACTGTCTATCTTGATTTGTTATATGCTACTAAAACTCACCTATAGAGTCTCATGGGTTCATTTTTATAACAAAAGGAGTGTAAACTAGAAAGTCTAAAATAGAAGTTGCAACTTGGTGACCCATAGGCCAAATAAACCACAAATATTTGTTTTGGTAGGTAGGTCCCATATAACTTAGAACTTTTTCACATGAAAATCTAGATTTCCATATTCTCTTAAAACAGTTCTGACCATATGAGGCTCATATTTCCATCTGGCTGCAATTAGCCAGACCTGAAAGGGGGCTTCCTCATCTAGTTGATGTACAAGTCCTTCACAATGTCCTTATCAATCCAAATTATAAGACACTCAGTTTACCCCCATTCATGCCTCTCTGCAGTGAATTGAATTGACAAGGCCTGATCTAGAATAAAATACTTTGGGAGAGGGGGCAAGATGGCGGAGAAGTAGGGAACTCCGTACACTGCCCTCGCCCCCATATCTCACACGGAGAAGGCCTGAAGCCATAGGAACACTTACAGAATCCAGGAGTTTGGGAGGAAAAGGAGACACAGTCCAATGAGAAAACCTTCTATCATGAGTGCGAACTGGGGAAGATAAAATCGGACCAGGACCAGAGACACAGAGGGACGGGGGTGATCCCCCTCTGCGAAGAGTTTAGAGGGGAAAGAGAGTGGCCGAAACTGCTCAAGACACTGTCACTGTCGCTGGGGAACAGAAAAACCTTCACTCGGGACGCAAAGGGACCCAGTTTCCTGCTCTCCAGCTGACCCTAGGCAGGACGCACTTGTCCCAGGCGACCCCCTGGGGAAACTGCTCCCTGCTCGCCAACTCGACCTGGAGCGAACACACCACGACAGCGGCACCTTTGTGCTTCTGGCTCGGCTGGATCCCTAGAGGGGAGGCAAAGGGCTTAAAACTGGGAGATTTGCTGCGAGTTCGTGTTTCGGGCCACAAGACACAGAGGGACCCGGCTTCCTGCTCTCCAGCCAACCCTGGGCAGGACGCACTTGTCCCACGCGACCCCGGATGAAACTGCTCCTCGCTCACCAACCCGACCTGGAGGAGACAGGAGCAGCAGCTTCCAGCTCAATCCCCAGGAGGAAGACAAGTAGCTTGGAACTGCCCTAGGGGCTCGCCTGCGAGTTTGTGTTTCTGGCAATTTCAGTGGGGCGCGCGGACTGGGATCTGGAAACGAGGCCTGGCCTGGGATATAGAGCACCACCCACCTTGGCTGCGGACCCTGGCACAGGGAGTTTACACACCTAAAAAAGTGAGTTGCAATGCTTGGTTCAAGAAGGGACTAGAGCGCCGCCACCTTTCTCCCCACAACTGCCAAGGCAGAACTCCCGCAGGATGCACTGGATCAAACCACGCCCATAGCTGCTAGAGGGCTGCCTACTTCCTTTTTTTTTTTTTTTTTTAACGGAACACTGCACTGATTAGTTCTGGTCACTGGTTTGCTTAAACAGTCAAATTTAATCCATTCTCTAGATGTAAATTCTACACCTACCTACCTTTTCATCTCTTTCTCTCTGGAGTAATCAGACTATATAGTTTCCCTGGATAACACCATCATCATTTCTCTCGCGTCTTCAACCATATTCCACTCTTTCGCTCTATGAAAAAAGTTTCTTATTCCTTCTGCCTGCTCATTTCATTTCCAATTTAACCTCATCCCAGCCCTATCATTTCTCTCTTTCTCTATGATCTTCAACCAGCACTGCAAACAACAAGCTATTTATTTGTAACTGGGAAATCTGGTTATATGCTTTAAACTGTTCTTTGTCTATTGGGTTTCTTCTTTTTTCCTTTTCTTTTTTTCTTTTTTATGTATTTTTATTTTCTATTATTCGCCTTCCCTCCTCTCTCTTTTCTCTTTACTTTTTCATTTTCCCTTTCGGTTTGCGTGTTTGTTGGATTTGTCTGTGTGTTTGTGTGCCTTTGTTCCCTGTGTGTTTGTCTGTCTGTTTTCTTCTCCAGGGCTACCTCAAGAAACAAGACAAAGTACACATGGTGGAGAGTCCCAAATACCACTACGAGTAGGAAAATAAAATAACCAAGGTCTCAACAAGAGAGACCAAAAGATACCATTCAAAGAACACTTTGACAGTCAAAGAGCCTTCTTGGGTACAGCAGCACTCACAGGTGCAGAGAGAATAACAAGCTTTTAAAACTAACAAGAGATAGAAAGCTAACCAAAATGACGAAACGAAAGAGCTCTCCTCCAAAGAAATTCCAAAAAGAACTGACAGCTAAAGTACTGTTCAAAACAGAAATAAGCAGCATAACTGAACAAAATTTTAGAACAATAATCATAAAATTAATCGCTGGGCTTGAAAAAAAGCATGGAGGACATCAAAGAAACTATGGCTACAAACACCATGGAGCTTAAAAATAGTTATGATGAATTTTAAAATGCGATAAATGAGACACATAATGAACTGGAGGTGTCCAATGCACGGACTGAAGAGGGAGAAAGGAGAATAAGTGATTTAGAAGACACAATTATAGAAAAAGAAGAAACTGAGACAAAAAAAAGAGACAAACTGATCCAGGAACGTGAAAGAAGAGTCTGAAAGCTCAGTGATACAATCAAACAGAACAATATCTGTATCATAGGAATTCCAGAAGAGGAAGAGAGAGGGAAAGGTGCTGAAGGAGTCCTGGAACAAATTATAGCAGAGAACTTCCTCAACCTGGGGAGGGAAGTAGATGTTGAAATTCAAGAGGCACAGAGAACTCTCCTCAGACATAATTTGAATTGATCTTCTGCATGACATATCATAGTGAAACTGGCAAAATATAAGGACAAAGAGAGAATTTTGAAAGCAGCTAGGGAGAAAAGGGCCCTAACATACAAAGGGAAATATATCAGAGTGGTGACAGACCTATCTAATGAAACTTGGCAGGCCAGAAAGGAATGGCAGAAGATCTTCAATGTGACAAATGAAAGAAATATGCAGCCAAGAATCCTCTATCCAGCAGGCCTGTCATTGAGAATAGAAGCAGAGATAAAAGTCTTTCCAAATAAACAAAAATTGAAATAATTTGTCACCACTAAACCAGCTTTACAAGAAATCTTGAGGAGGACTCTCTGAGGCAAATGTTGCACAAAAAACAAGATGCAAGAGACACACCACAAGCATGAATCCCACAAATGACAAAATGACTCTAAACCCATATATTTCAATAATAACACTGAAAGTAAATGGACTAAGTGCCGCAATCAAAAGACATAGGGTAACAGAAAGGATACAAAAACAAAGTCCATCTATTTGCTGTCTACAAGAAACTCATTTGAGACAGGAGGACACCCTCAGATTGAAAGTAAGGGGATGGAGAAATATCTATCATGCTACAGGAAGTAAAAAAAAAAAAAAAAAGCTGGAGTAGCTATACTTATATCAAACTGGACTTTAAAGTAAAGACAGTAACAAGGGATGAAGAAGGGCATTATATAATAATTAAAGGGTCTATCCATCAAGAAGAGCTAACAATTATAAATGCTTATGCACCAAATATGGCAGCACCTAAATACGTAAAACAATCACAAACAGAACAGTCTTATCGATAAGAACGTGCTAATAGCAGGAAACTTTAATACTCCACTTACAACAATGGACAGATCAACTAGACAGAAAATCAATAAAGACACAATGGAGTTAAATGACACATTGGACCAGATGGATTTGACAGATATATTTAGAACTCTACATCCTGAGGCTATGGAATTCACATTCTTCTCAAGTGCGCATGGCACATTCTCCAATTTGATCACAAACTAGGACATAAAGTAGCCCTCAACAAATATAAAAGAATCGAGATCATACCATGCAAACTTTCAGAGCACAATGCTATTAAACTTGAAGTCAATAACAGGAAGAAATCTGGAAAACCCCCAAAAACATGGAGGCTAAAGAACATCCTACTAAAGAATGAATGGGCCAATCAGGCAATTAGAGAAAAATATTTAAAATATATGGAAACAAATGAAAATAAAAATACAACAATCCAAACCCTATGGGATGCGGCGAAAGCAGTCCTAAGAGGGAAAGTACATTGCACTCCAGGCCTATTTCAAGAAATTAGAAAAAACGCAAGTGCAAAATCTAACAGCACACCTAAAGGAACTAGAGGGAGAGCAACAAGAGCATCCCAAACCCGGTAAAAGAAGAGAAATAATAAAAATCAGGGCAGAAATAAACAATATAGAAACCAAAGAAACAGTTGCACAGATCAATGAAACCAAGAGTTGGTTTTTTGAAAAAATAAACAAAATTGCGAACCTCTAGCCAGGCTGCTCAAAAGGAAAGAGAGAGCACTCAAATAGACAAAATCATGAATGAAAATGGACTGATTACAACCAGCCCCTCAGAAATACGAGCAATTATCAGGGATGCCAACAAACTGGACAACTTAGAAGAAATGGACAAATTCCTAAACACACACTCACTACCAAAATTCACACCGGAAGAGATAGACAACCTGAACGGACCCATAACAAGTGAGGAAATCGAATCAATTATCAAAAATCTCCCAACAAATAAGAGCCCTGGGCCAGCTGGCTTCCCTGGGGAATTCTACCAGACATTTAAAACAGAATTAATACCCATTCTTCTCAAACAATTCCAAAAAATAGAAATCGAAGGAAAACTTCCAGGCTCATTTTATGAAGCCAGCATCACTCTGATTCCCAAGCCAGACAAAGACCCAGCAAAAAAGGAGAACTACAGGCTAATATCCTTGATGAATACACATGCAAAAATCCTCAACAAGATACTTGCGAATCGAATTCAACAGCACATAAAAAGAATTATCCACCAAGATCAAGTGGGATTCATTCCTGGGTTACAAGGGCTGGTTCAACATTCGCAAATCAATCAATGTGATACATCACATCAACAAAAGAAAAGATAAAAACCATATGATCCTGCATAGATGCAGGAAAAGCATTTGACAAAATACAGTATCACTTCTTAATAAAGACCCTCGAGAAAGTCGGGATAGAAGGAACTTATTTAAACATCATAAAAGCTATCTATGAGAAGCCTTCAGCTAACATCATCCTCAACGGGGAAAAACTGAGAGCTCTCCCCCTGAGATCAGGAACATGACAGAGATGTCCACTCTCACCACTGTTGTTTAACATAGTGCTGGAAGTCCTAGCATCAGCCATCAGACAACAAAAGGAAATAAAAGGACTCATAATCGGCAAAGAAGAAATCAAACTCACTTTTTGCAGACAACATGATATTTTACATAGAAAACCCAGCAGACTCCACCAGAAGCCTACTAGAACTGATCCAAGAATTCAGCCAAGTTGCAGGGTACAAAATCAACGTACAGAAATCGGTTGCATTTTTATACACCAACAATGAAGCAACAGAAAGAGAAATCAGGAAACTGATTCCATTCACCATTGCACAAAAAACCATAAAATACCTAGGAATAAACCTAACCAAGGATACAAGAGATCTGTATGATGAAAACTATAGAAAACTTATGAAGGAAATTGAAGAAGACACAAAGAAATGGAAAAACATTCCATGCTCACAGATTGGAAGAATAAATATTATTAAAAGGCAACACCACCCACAGAGATCTACACATTCCACGTAAGCCCAATCAAAATTGCACCAGCATACTTCTCAAAACTAGA
>NW_024080639.1:7886315-8092291 GCF_003009895.1 Hyaena hyaena
CAACATGCAGAAGAAAGAAACTAGATCATTTTCTCACACCATACACAAAAAAAACCTCAAAATGGATAAAGGACCTGAACGTGAGACAGGAAACCATCAAAACCCTAGAGGGGAAAGCAGGAAACCTCCTTGACCTCCACCGCAGCAATTTCTTACTTAACACATCCCCAAAAGCAAGGGAATCAAGAGCAAAAATAAACTATTGGGACCTCATCAAGATTGAAAGCTTCTGCACGGCAAAGGAAACAATCCACAAAACTATAGGCAACCGATGGAATGGGAAAAGATAGTTGCAAATGACATATCAGATAAAGGGGTAATATCTAAAATCTATAAGGAACTCACCAAACTCCACATCCGAAAAACAAACAACCCAGTGAAGAAATGGGCAGAAGATCTGAACAGACACTTCTCCAAAGAGGACATCCAGATGGCCAACAGACACATGAAACGATGCTCAGCATCCCTCCTCATCAGGGAAATACAAATCAAAACCACACTGAGATACCACCTCACACCAGTCAGAGTGGCTAAAATGAGCAACAGAGAACGTGAGATGCTGGCGAGGATGTGGAGAAACAGGCACCCTCCTACACTGTTGGTGGGAATGTAAACTGGTACAGCCCCTCTGGAAAACAGTGTGGAGATTCCTCAAAAAATTAACAATAGAACTCCCCTATGACCCAGCAATAGCACTACTAGGAATTTACCCAAGGGATACAGGAGTGCTGATGCATAGGAGCACATGTACCCCAATGTTCATAGCAGCCCTCTCAACAATAGCCAAAATGTGGAAAGAGCCTAAGTGTCCATCAATGGATGAATGGATCAAGAAGATGTGGTTTATCTATACAATGGAATACTACATGGCAATGAGAAAGAGTGAAATCTGGCCATGTGTAGCATCATGGATGGAACTTGAGGGTGTTATGCTGAGCAAAATAAGTCAGGCAGAGAAGGACAAATACCATATGTTTGCACATATAGGAGGATTAGGAGGAACTTAACAGAGGACCGTGGGGAAGAAGTAGGGGGAAATAGTGGGGGAGAGGGAGAGAGGCATGCCATGAGAGACACTTGTATGCTGAGAACAAACTGAGGACTAATGGGTGTGTGTTGGGGGGGGAGGTGATGGGCATGGAGGAGGGCACTTGTGGGGATGAGCACTGGGTATTATATGGAAACTAACTTGACAATAAACTATTTGTAAAAAATAAATAAATAAATAAAATACTTTGCTAATCTAAATGATTTTATTTGAAGTATAATAAAGAGAAAGAGAAAATAACTAAAGCAATGTAGCAAAATGAACCTTGTATAAACCTTCCATAAAATGAGCTTAAAGTGATCACTCTACACATATTTACATAAAGTAATAAAGAAGTTAACATTTTACTATAAGTGTGCTACCTTTGGAATAATACTCTTGAAGTTGCCAGTCAAACTTTGGGGTTATTGGTACTCATGACAAGAAGTACAGTCACTTCCTAACCAGCACCTACCTTTGCAGTTGCCATGGGATGCTACACAATCCGAGTAACTTCAGATTGCATGCCAAGTGTCTTCCTAAATATGAAGGGTAATTGTGACTGAAAAATATCAGTTCTCAGATGATGCATATGATCAATGGTATTGAAAGAAGGAAAGTGGCTTTTCTGCATCCTTTACCTCAATATAAACACAGTTAGAGAGGCGTGAGACTTTGCTGCTGAGAAGACAGAGCCCACCCAAGCCAACAGAGATACGGATTCTCATCCCAACTTCTTGGACTATATTGGACATTGGCATTTTAATGTCTATGCCATGATGAGCAAAACTGTACATATTTTCACATTTTCCTAAAAAGCTTAATCTATGATAATACTGTATAACAACAACAACAAAAAAACCTGATTGTTTTCAGCATAATACAATGTGTATCCTGCTTTTTCTCTACTTATTATAGAAAATTCATTTTGTCTTAAGTATTTCTAAAATTATCTGCAACATCTTAGATCCCTGAATCAAGAGTCATATACAGGGACTTCGGGGTGGCTCTGCTGGTTAAGCGTCTGACTCTTGATTTTGGCTCAGGTCATTGTCTCATGAACCTCGACAGCCTCACGTAGGGCTTTGCATTAATAATGCAGAACCTGCTTGGGATTCCCTCTCTCTCTCTCTCTCTCTCTCTCTCTCATTTAAATGTTAAATAAACATTTTAAAAAAGAGTCATATATGCTATTAGTTTCATGATTTTTAATATCCCTGTGTCTAAAGTCAGCAGGAATTAGTGGAGATGTGTCCGGAAAGTTGGTTTGAAGGCAAGAAATCACAAAGGCCAATTGTCCAGAAAGTAAAGTGGACCAGTATTACCGGGGGAGACATAGGTAGACACCTCCCCACCCCAAATTGTTCATTTCCTGGTATCAAAGACTTGATCCAGGTCACTTTCTGGGCCTGGCAGCTCAGCCTTCTATCTGAGTCTTCTCAGCTATTCCCCTTAGGGCTTCGGTCCTCAGGAGCAGACAAAGAACAGATTCTATGGCCCTCTGGTTAGGGCTTACCAAGTACCCTGTCTCTTTGAACCCTAGGAAGTGAGATTGAAAAAAGAACGCCAAATTTTAGTAAATAGAGCCCTCTGAAAAATAATGCAGACAAAGTGGAGCACTTCTAATGGCTTTTCCCTTATATGAGGTAACGGAGCGGGGGAAGGGGGGTGGGGAGGCTGATATGCTGGGGCCAGTTGGGGTCAAATGTAGGTGGAAGGGAGGGGCAACTGGGAAGTGACAGAAACCTGAAAGCAATGCTAACAGAGCAATAACACTGCAGCAGGTTAATGGCTCCTTCTACCTGTTTGCTCTTCACCCCCTCCCCGTCTCCATCTGTTTCAGACTAAGACAAAAGACTGAGGGCTGATAGACTGGGGAAGAGGGAGAAGAGGTTCAGGAGAAGTGATGAAGGTTTAGACACAAGTGAAATCTGGATAAAAGGGGCCCAATGTTGTCCAGCAGAAAGTGCAGAAAGAAATATACTAAATCCCTAGAAACTGATAGCAAGAGGTTTATGCCTTGCTTTGTGGAAAAGTTGCAAGACACCAGAGAGGAAATGGCCACATAGGAGTCTGGGCAGATGTGGCTATGGAGAGACACAGTTACTTCCCAAGCCCAGACACAGCAACAGAAGCAGCAGCAGAATGGCTCTGGTGGCTTTCACTATAGTGTGGCACGTGCTATGCCACCACCAGGACCAGGCAGATGGGGAGAGGGACGGCTCCTTGGACAACTGGTAGACAACACACTCTAAGTTCCTGGTATGACAAAAGCCCCTAAAGTTTAGACACAACCACAGGAAAGAGAGAAACTCCTCATTTCCACAACTTCAGTCAAATAGGTGTCTTAATGGAAATTGAGTTATAGAACAACAGAAAAAGTTCTTATTCTTGCACACTCCAATTGTGTGCCCAATACAATATGTAAATTGATCTGGTTTTTGCCAAAGCTTACAGCACTGTGAAGCTGAAATCATAAAACATTCCTGGCCACACACAGCTATGGTCAAAGAATCTGAAATGAATAATGTATTGCTTCTCAGCCTTTTGGCTGAGATCAAGTGAAATGAATAATGTATGGTGTTGTATTGCTTATTGGGAATGAGTGATTTATTTTGTGATCTAAAATTTAAACCCCTTAATATGTGACCCCAGAGTGTGTGTGTGTGGGGGGGGGGGATATGATTTGGAAATGTAAGAAGCAAAACTGAAGAATGAGTAAGAATACAAAAGAAGCAGAAAGTGTTTTACTGAATTTTTTCTAACATGAACTTTGCTTAAGCCAAACAATTTAAATTAGTAAACCAATCTGCTTCTGGGTACAACTTCTTTAAAATTTGGTGAAAGTTTATATGTGCATAGGAAACATCTAAGATGATGCACAAGAGACTGTTATTATTAACAGAAATTACCTCTTGGAAGGCATCACAATCCTGGACTTCAAGATATATTACAAAGTTGTAATCATCAAGACAGTATGGTACTGGCACAAAAACACATAGATCAATGGAACAGAATAGAGAACCCAGAAATGGACCCGCAAACGTATGGCCAACTAATCTTTGACAAAGCAGGATAGAATATTCAATGAAATAATGACAGTCTATTCAGCAAGTGGTGTTAGGAAAACTGGACAGCAACATGCAGAAAAATGAACCTGGACCATTTCTTACACCACACACAAAACTAAACTCAAAATGGATGGAAGACCTAAACATAAGACAGGAAGCCATCAAAATCCTTGAGAAGAAAGCAGACAAAAACCGCTCTGACCTCAGCCACAGCAACTTCTTACTCATCATATCTCTGGAGGCAAGGAAACAAAAGCAAAATGAACTACTGGGACCTTATCAAGATAAAAAGCCTCTGCACAGCAAAGGAAACAATCAGCGAAACTAAAAGGCAAACAATGGAATGGGAGAAGATATTTTTGCAAATGACATATCAGATAAAGGGTTAGTATCCAAAATCTACAAAGAACTTATCAAACTCAACACCCAAAAAACAAATAATCTAGTGAAGAAATGGGCAAAAGACATGAATAGACACTTCTCCAAAAAAGACATCCAGATGGCTAACAGACACATGAAAGGATGTTCAACATCACTCACCGTCAGGGAAATACAAATCAAAACCACAATGAGCTACCACCTCACACCTGTCAGAACAGCTAAAATTAACAACTCAGGCAATGACAGATGTTGACAAGGATGCAGAGAAAGAAGATCTCTTTTGAACTGCTGGTGGGAATGCAAACTGGTGCAGTTACTCTAGAAAACAGTGGAGGTTCCTCAAAGAGTTTAAAATAGAACTACCCGGAGCGCCTGGGTGGCTTAGTCGGTTAAGCGTCCGGCTTTCGCTTAGGTCATGATCTCACGGTTCATGGGTTCGAGCCCCGCGTCGGGCTCTGTGCTGACTGCCAGCTCAGAGCCTGGAGCCTGTTTCAGAGTCTGTCACTCCCTCTCTCTCTGACCCTCCCCTGCTCACGCTGTCTCTCTCTCTCTCTGATAGAAATAAATAAAAACATTAAAAAAAAAAATAGAATTACCCTATGACCCGGCAATTGCATTACTAGGTATTTATCCAAGGAATACAGGTGTGTTGTTTTGAAAGGGCACATGCACCCCAAAGTTTACAGCAGTGCTAGTGACAATAGCCAAAGTATGGAAAGAGCCAAAATGTCCATCGATGGATGAATGGATAAAGAAGATGTGTGTGTGCATGTGGGGGTGTGTATGTGTGTGTACACACACATATATATATACATACACACACACACACATATATATAATGGAGTATTACTTGGCAATCAAAAATAATAAAATCTTGCCATTTGCAACAATGTGGACAGAACTAGAGTGTATTATGTTAAGCAAAATTAGTCAGCCAAAGAAAGACAAATATATAACTTCATGCATATGTGGAATTTAAGATACAAAACAGATGAACGTAAGGGAGGGGAAGCAAAAATAATATAAAAACAGGGAGGGGGACAAAACATAAGAGACTCTTAAATACAGAGAACAAACTGAGAGCAGCTGGAGGGGTTGTGGGTGGGGGATAGGCTAAATGGGCAAGGGACACTGTGGGGGAGAAGAAGGGGGGAAACAGGCAGGGAGAGGGAGGGAGGCAAACCATGAGAGGCTCTTGAATGTTGAGAACAAACTGAGGACTGATGGTATGGGGGAGAGGGGAAGGGGGGTGATGGGCATGGAGGAGGGCACTTGTGGGGATGAGCACTGGGTGTTGTATGGAAACCAACATGACAATAAACTATTAAATAAATAAGTAAATGGGCAAGGGACATTAAGGAAGACATTTGTTGGGATAAGCACAACATAGGGGATTATACATAGGGGATGAATCACTGGAATCTACTCCTAAAATCATTATTGCACAATGTGCTAACTTGGATGTAAAGTAAAAAATAATAATAAAAATTAACTTTAAAAAAAGAAACACATTGCCTCCTGGAGGACAAGGCTAAGGATCAGGAGTGAGAGAAATAATTCGTTACTCATTAATGTATTAATTTTTCAAAGTTTATTTATTTTGAGAGACAGTGTGTACACACATATGAGTCAGGGGGGAGGGGTAGAAAGAGAGAAGGAGAGAGAGAATCCCAATGTGGGGCTCAATCTACTGAACCATGAGATCATGACCCGAGCCAAATTCAAGAGTCTATCACTTAACCAACTAAGCCACACAGGTGCCTCTGTATTACTTTAATATTAAAAGGAATATCAGCAATTAGCCAAAACAAAAAGCCAAAGCCATTTGTAAGTCACAGCTATTTATTAGAGAATAGGTAAAAGAAACTAGTGAGCAAGGAGAATAGGGTAGAGTAGAACACCAGAATTGGGGACATGCAGCTCCCACAGCTGTACAATTCCTGGACCCAGGTTCCTGGAGGTGGTTCCTGGTCTGGAAACTCAGGGTCAAACCTTGTAAATCCTTATAATAAAACTTTCTTTACTTGAGTAAGGTCAGGGGGACCTCTGTTCCTTGCCACCCAAAGAGCCGTAACTGAAATCACCAATCCTTTGGGAAGAAAGGCTAATTTGAAAACAAAATGTCTAAGTCAGGCACTCCCAGCTCATCCACTTTACTATTAGCAATGGGAAGGAGTCTAACACACATTTTTTACCTTACATGTTTCACCCTTTATGGCTAGGCAACAGAGTTGTCTTTTGCCTGCTAGATCTTTATGTTTTTTTAATTTTTTAAAAATTTCTTTCTGAGAGAGAGAGAGACAGCGTGAGCAGGGAAGGATCAGAGAGACAGGGAGAGGGAGACACAGAATCCGAAACAGGCTCCAGGCTCTGAGCCAACCGTCAGCACAGAGCCCGACTCAGGACTTGAACCCACAAACTGTGAGATCATGACCTGAGCTGAAGTCGGATGCTCAACCGACTAAGCCACGTAGGCACCCCTTGCCATATCTTGGTCATGGTTGTAATAGATAGACTGAATTCTGTATCATTACTAATAGACTCTATTCTGTCTTTATAGTTATTAAATGATGATGTGTTTCATTTACTAATGTGTTTCAGTTGGAAATGGATTTTGTGATCTTGGTGATCCATTTAAACCCTTCTAAGGTTAAAAGAAGGTAAAATGTATACGGTAACTGAATGTGAATGACCTGCTAAAATAGTAAAATATTTTCTTTCAATGAGACTGTTAGAAGAAGCTTTCTTGAAGGAGACAAAAACAGAACTAATCAACCAAGCCCACTGAATACATCCTTCCCTCAAAGAGCAGTATGGCAGTATGGCCAGTTCTCTCACCTTCCTTCTGGTCTCTGCTCAATTGTCCTCTAGTGAGGTCCTCCCTGGCTACCCTATTTAAGATAGCTTCTCTCACTCTTAGTCCCATGTCTTCCCAGCACTCTCTAGCCCCATTCTCTATTTTTCCCTTAGCTTTTGACACCATCAGATATTGTCTTTTGTGTTTCTTCCCCCCATACCCCTACTCCAATCTTAACTGAAATACAAGCTCATGAAAGGATTTGCTGTTTTATTCATGAATGTTTCTTCAGTCTCCAGCAGTGTCTAACACAGAGTAAGTGCTCAACAAAAATGTGTAAAGATTGAATGAAATCACAATGGCTGGATGTTGGAAAGAGAACACACATGGGTTGTAAAACTTTTATTAGAAAATCTCCATACAATACTACATGGCAATGAGAAACAATGAAATCTGGCCATGTGTAGCAACATGGATGGACCTTGAGGGTGTTATGCTGAGCGAAATAAGTCAGGCAGAGAAGGACAAATATCATATGTTTGCACGTATAGGAGGATTAGGAGGAACTTGACGGAGGAACAAGCGGGAGAAGAAGGGCGGAAATGGTGGGGGAAAGGGAGAGAGGCAAACCATGAGAGACTCTTGAATGCTGACAAAAACTGAGGACTGATGGATGTGGGGGGGAGGGGGGGATGGGCATGGAGGAGGGCACTTTGGGGATGAGCACTGAGTGTTATGTAGAAACTAATTTGACAATAAACTATTTGTAAAAAAAAAATAAATAAATAAAAGTTAAAATAGAAAAAAAAAAAAAAGAAAATCTCCATACATACTCTCTTCTGTCCATCTGAGATACATACTTGTGCTATATCGATGACACAAAGGGAAATCAAGTGACTGTACTTTAGGAGGGGGTACTAGGTTTGGCAGGCATAGATTTTACCTTTACAAACACCATGTCTACAGGTTTCACTGAGATAACATTAATGCCACAAAAACTCTGGTCTTAGACCAAATTTGAATCTTCTACATGCTGAGTGCTTTGGAGACATGTCTTACTTAGCCTTTTAAGATAAAGATGGTTGATATTCTTTATAGTATGGCTGATGCTGTAAAGATTTATGTAAAATTTTATATGTCTTCCCAAAGTGACCTGCTTTTTAAATACTCCACATATTTCCCGAGGTGACAATTCAAAAGATTTAGGGATATTGGGGGAGAAAAATGTGTGCTAGGCAGAGTTCAGTACTTTCAGTAGGAGAATGTGAATAATTGAAAGGTTTCCACTGACTTTCCATTATCAGGCATTGTAGGGGAGGTGGGAAATGAAAAGGGTCCAGAAAGATTTATTTACCTTCAAAATTGATATAACTCTGATAACCAGTCACTGAATTGAATTTGATAAGTACTTTAGAAGCCACTTTATAGCTGGTTTAAGAGTATAGAGGCACTAAATAACATGAGTGGATAGAAATGGAAAACGAGTTCAGGGTGAAATAAGAGTGTGTTCGCGATGGAAGCAACTGGAAGGATGAGGACATTATAGTAGAAAGGTGGAAGTGCTAGGACAATGCAGAAGTAGAGACCTGTGTGTATTCAGGGTTGCTTTTGTGATTTTTCTTATTTACAAACTTTTTCTAAACATTTAATGTTTATTTCATTTTGAGAGAGAGAGCGAGGAGGGGCAGAGAGAGAAGGAGACACAGAGTCTGAAGCAGGCTCCAGGCTCCAAGCTGTCAGCACATAGCCCAATGCAGGACTCAAACTCAGAAACTGCAATATCATGACCTGAGCCAAAGTCGGACACTCAACCGACTGAGCACCCAGGCACCCCTACAAACGTTTTTTAAATTTATTTGTAACACTTATTTATTTTTGAGAGACAGAGAGACAGAGCATAAGCAGGGAGGGGAAGAGAGAGATACACACACAGAATTGGAAGCAGGCTCCAGACTCTGAGCTGTCAGCATAGAGCCCGACTCAGGGCTTGAACTCACAAACCATGAGATTATGACCAGAGCCATCCAGGTGCCCCTATGCTTTACAAACTTCTTAAAACAGAAAGAACATGGAAACTTAGAAGAAATCAAACTTATTACAAAATAAACTCTCAAACGCACATCTTTTAATTGATAGGGAACATATTAATAATACAAGGTCAATAGGAATCTAAAGACATTTTTATTGGATTACAACATATACAATAAAAGGCACAAGAGCAAATGCTTCTGAGCAAAACAGAACCCCAGTCTCATTTGTAATGTGTATATTTTTTAACACAAAAATATAAATATTGTGTTTACAATATAAACACAAAGATTTAAATGGAAACTCATATGGAAAATACTTAGAAACATAATACATCCAGAAAAAATCATTCACTCTACAAACATGTACTGTATACACCAGGTATTTTGCTAGGAAATAAAAACAAAAGCCATTAACCCTACTCATTAAGAGCCTGAAGTCTACTGAGTTAGACACTCAAGTTGCACATAATCCAGTGTGGTAAATGCCAGCTTGCACATGCACCAAAGTTAAGAAATTCAGTGGGGCATGCATTACTTTTTTTCAGGGGGTTTTATATTTTTGCTTTACATACATGTGAACAGTATTTCAATGCAAACTCAAGACTCCCCTGAACTCTTTCTCAATGAGGCCTAATTTTTTGACTTCTTTACTTTACCTGTGCTTTGGCCAATTTAAACAAGAATCTTGATAAATCAGTTAACTAGAATCTCCCATCCTCCATATTTGATCATCCTCAATATGTAATCAGGTTCCTCATCCTCCACCATCCCCCAGATGATGTATGATCATCCTGGCCTGCCTTCAACAGGAATCTTGTTAGGTGAGTTTAGTTGGACTCTCCCCTTACCTCAAATGTGTCCTCTTAGTAATTTTCATTCCACTGATCCCACCCTGTTCCTTGGCCAAAATTCCCACTTGTCCATGCTCTATTCAGAGTTGAGCCCAATCTCTCTGTCACACTACAAAATTCTATCTTAGTGGTCACCATACCTATCACACGATAGTGCCCCACCACCAACACCATGAATAAAGTCTTCCTTATGCTTTGACAAGAGAGATGTAGTTCTTGCTCCCATAAAACATATAGAAAAATGGGAAGGAATTTTTAAATTACTTTCACACTCAAAATACTTACTGCACAACAATAAGAACCATAATCTTGGGCCTGCACATGTCTACAGATGGCATTTCCCTTACCTTTATAGGAACCTAACAATTATTGTTTATCCCCCATCTTCAAAGAGCAATGGAACCACATTCATTTCTCAATGTCCATCCAATTCAGGAATCCAATTGCTGGAAAACAAGCAATGTTGGAGCTTCATAGTGCATGGTCTTTGAGAAAAAAGGCCATGCCCATTCTATAGTACCTAGCAAGAATGAGCATTCAATAAATGTTAATTATTGTTGTTAGTCGATGACAACCTCAGCAAAGGACCATAACTTGCGATTTCCAGAGTAACTTTTAGGGGAGTGGTCACAACTAACATTTAGAACTTCATTTATTCTGCTAAGAACTCAAGAAATTCTTGCAGGAGTTGAGGTGTGGCACTTCACTTCAGGCCACCATTAAAATGATGGCTTTATAGATAAGGTGGGCCATTTATTCATGACCCTTCTTAGTCTGCCAGTCCACTAATCTGCCAAGTAAAAAGCATCTAAATGGCATATCTTTGGTTCGCCTAAATAAAATTTCAGAATGGGATCTTCTTTCCAAGAAGACACAGTATTTTGGCATGGTTTCTTTTAGAGGAAAGGAAGTCTTCCATCGTTGAGACCAAAATTCCTCTGGATTTCTTCTATGTATTTTTCCAGTTTGACCTGAGTGACTTGTTTCTTAGCAGGGAAGATCTGTTAGCCAAGTTCACAGCTAAACACAGCTAAAGTAGTCTCCATTACGTTGACCTAGAAACTGTAATTCAAAGCTACTGTTCTTTCAGTTTCAAGGTATCCTTCCCTGAATCATAGGAGAAAGCTAATGACTTCGAGCTCAATGGCAAATGTTGATGCTGATGGTTGTTGACTTTATATAGCTCCCTGGGAACTCTTTAATTCCATGATATTTGAAATTAATGCCTTCTGTTCCAAAGAAAATTTGAAAATTTCTTTTGATTAAAGCAACTTCCTTTAAAAATTAAACTACTAAAAATAAATTCAAAACTTGATTCAGCCTTACAGAATGTCCCTTAAGAATTGGATCTTATTTTCTAAAAGTTGGGAAATAACTTCTAAGGCACTTTTATCTCTGGCACAGATACATATCTTAATTACCAGATAACAAGTCAAGTGCCCATCAGTAAAGAATTAATCATGGTATAGCCTCACAAAGTTTGTTCCTATAAAAGACTAGAAAAAATGAAATAAGTCTCTATGTACTGATAGAAAATTTTCAGGACTCATTAGGTGATCAAAGCCAATGCTGAGAAGTACATATACTTTTCATAATAACAAAAAGTGGAGATAGAATATAAATTTGTATTTGTTTGACTTGTATAAAGAAACAATAAAAAGGGTCTGAGTGGCTCGGTTAGTTGAGCCTCTGACTCTTGATATGGGCTCAGGTTGTGATCTCACAGTCATGGGTTGGAGCCCCACAGCAGGCTCCATGTTGAGAAGAGCCTACTTAGGATTCTCTTTCCCTCTCTCTCTCCTCCTTCCCCCTTCTCCTTCCCTCTCTGCCCCTCCTCTGCTCAAGGTGCTTGCATGCTTTCTCTCTCAAAATAAATAAATATAAACTTAAAAAAAAAAAAGCAATGGAAGGATAAGTTAAGATAAGGCAATGGGGGTGAGGTATCTTTTCTTGTTAGCAAGATGTCTTCATTCATGGACTCATATGTCTAAGAACCATTCACGTTGAGATAAATAAACCTGGAAAACAATTGATTCCAAAAGCATTTAATGAAATTTTTCTAGATTACATCAAGTCCTTTTTCTCCTTTTTCATTTGAGAAACTGCTTGATCCTTCCAATCCAGAAATTTAGAAAGAAAGCATTAAGAGTCTTGATTAGGCCAGAACTGAAAAATATCTGATACCTTTTAATATAAAGTTCTGTAATAAGTCATCCTAGGGCCTATGAAGCATATCATACCAGATCTGAAATGGTTTCCAAGCAATATTGGCTGGTACTAGAAATTTAAATTCCTGTGGATTGGATCCCAAATTATCATAAGGCTGAAATTCTTCCTCTGGAATTCATCCATCAAATTTCCCATAGCTTCATCCCCTTTTCTTAACTTACTTTTGTCCTGTTCACAGAAAAACCTGCAGGCCACTCAAACTGCGCCTGTTTTTCCTCCTTAACCCTGGGGCTCCCTGCCCTCTAGTCCCTAGACTTTGAATGTCACCACAGGATAACTGCTGCAAAAGTATCCCAGCCCTGACTTCTTCCCTGAGTTTCAAGTGATTCAGTCTGATTCTTTAACCTACACCTCTAAATATTAGAATTTCAAATTTATATATTTAATTCATATAACCAACAAATCTGTTTTTTTTTATCTTAGTCTCTTTTTTATTCCCCTTAGTCTTTTTTATCTCTGTCAATGACTATCACTAGCTTAGCCTCAAGCCAAAAGTCTTGTTTCTCTTCTTTTCAACATCCACCTTAAAACCATCAGCAAGTCCTATAGGGCCAGGATTCATAATCTATTTAACAATGTCGTTTTCCCACATTCTTGCTAAAATCTCACTGTCAAAAATTATCATTTCTCCTCTGCAAACTCTCAAAGTCCTTGTTCTAGTCTCAAATGGTCTCCACTTTGCTAAATCCCATCCTGGTGTAGTTGACAGATTGTTGGAATCAAGGGTCTCAGAGGGAATGGAATGCTAGTCAGTGAATGGGACTAAGGATAGTTTGGCAATGATAAAGTCCTAAAACTATGAGAATGAGTAGTTCCAAGCCACTCTAGGACAAGATCATGAATCTGAGTTGTAATAACTGAGAGGTCAGGGTGTTAGAAGGATACATATATTTCAGGCCAAGAATTAAGACAGTAGTAGAGTTGGAGAGAGTGAGCCAGAAGCTAAAATTTTTGAGAAGTATGGGGGAATGACTCTAAGGGTTAATAAAATGACAATGAAATATGTAGTAGTAGGTGATATAGTCTGGTGACTAGATAGTAAAAGCTTTGTTTTTAGGAATGCAGGAGGGAGAAATATATGGAAACAGCTATGAGGATCATCCATTCTACCTCCAAGCCTTACTTCTGAGGTGTATATCAAATCCATTCATTCTTCTCCATTTTCACTGTTGCCATCCTACTCCAGATTGTCTACCTTTCCCTTTCTCTCTCCTGGGTCCCTGCAATTAAGCTTCCTAATTTGTTTCCTTAATCCTTATTTAACATCTTATTTTGTGTATCTTTGATACTGTGATTTTACTTTGATGAAACTCACTAAGAAAGAAGGTGCCTGATAAGAAACACTGAATCCAAGATTGAGACTACCTTGATGACTAAATCAGAATTAAATGAGCTTTATGTATTCTATTCATTTTTGGTTTTTTAACTATGATTTTTTTTTCTGATTAAACAATGTTGAGACCTCTTAACACTATGTGTAGGAGAAAGATTTGACACTTAAATGCCACTATAGATTTTGAATGTTTTCCTAATCTATCTTATCAATTGTTTAATAACAATTATTCTAATGCTTCAGGCATGGAAATTTTATTAAGCAAATTCATAGCTTTGGAATATTTCAAGAGCTGTACTCCAGAACAAAATTATATATGTTCTTCATGTTTGAAATTGGCAGAAATATCAAAAATATTCTAGAAATGTATCTTACAGGAGCAACAAAAAGTATACACAAAAATTAGACTATAAGGTTATTCACATAAGTATTGTTTACAATGTTTTTAAAAAAGGGTAAACAATCTAAGTGTTCAAAAAACAGAATCATCTTAGCCTTTAAAAAAAAAACAATGCCCTGCCCTATTTGTGATCAAGTCAGTCAGGACTTCTGGGAGGAGAGACTGAAGCACTGCAATTTTTAAAAAGCTCCTTTAAGAAGTTCTTTTTTTTTTAAATATTTTTATTTATTTCTAGGAGAGAGAGAGACAGCGTGAGCAGGGGAGGGTCAGAGAGAGAGGGAGACACAGACTCTGAAATAGGCTCCAGGCTCTGAGCTGGCAGTCAGCACACAGCCCGACGCGGGGCTTGAACCCACGAACTGCGAGATCATGACCTAAGCAAAAGACGGACACTTAACCAACTAGGCCACCCAGGTGCCCCTCCTTTAAGAAGTTCTAACATGCAGTTACCAAATGCACCATCCTAGATGAATTTACCCAGACTAATCTCTCTATACACCATCAATATGTTGAAGGGGTTCCAAAATTACATCTTTAGCCTGGACCACCACCCCCCATTCAAATTCCATTCTTATAAACCCAACTATTTGTTTAACATTGCTCCATGAATGTCTAATAAGCATCTCTAATTTAACATGAACTTTTATTTTTACCACACCTATTTTACCTCCCATTTCCAACCAATATTTAAATCTGCCAGCTCCAAGTTCAAAATATATCTAGAATCCAACCAATCCTTACCAACCCCACCTCTTCTATCTTGCCCATATCATCTCTCAGCCTGGGTTTTATTGCAATAGCTTCTCAGTGCAGCTATCAGAGTGACACATTTAAAATGTAATTTAGGGGTGCCTGGGTGGCTCAGTCAGTTAAGTGTCCGACTTTGGCTCAGGTCATGATCTCACGGTTCGTGGGTTTGGGCCTCACATCAGGTTCTGTGCTGATACCTCAGAACCTGGAGCCTGTTTCGGATTATGTGTCTCCCTCTCTCTCTGCCCCTCCTCCACTCACACTCTGTTTCTATCTCAAAAATAAAATTTTTTAAAAAGTTAAAAAAAATTTTTTTTTACTGTAACTTAGGTCTTTTCTCTGCTCACACAACCTTTTAATGGCTTCTCATCACACAATAAAAGCCAAAGTCTTTATAATGGACCTAATTAGGTCTCTCACAACTTCTGTGATTTTACCACCTCTCTTTTCAGTATCTCCCGAACATGCTGTACCCAGCCATATTTGCCTTCTTCCTTTAAATAAGACAGGCCTGGGGCGCCTGGGTGGCTTAGTCGGTTAAGCATCCGACTTTCGCTTAGGTCATGATCTCGAGGTTTGTGGGTTCGAGCCCTGCGTCGGGCTCTGTGCTGACTGCCAGCTCAGAGCCTGGAGCCTGTTTCAGTCTGTCACTCCCTCTCTCTCTCTCTGACCCTCCCCTGCTCACACTGTCTCTCTCTCTCTCTCCTAGAAATAAATAAAACATTTTAAAAAAAATAAAAAAAAATAAATAAGACAGGCCTGTTCTGCCTTAGGGCCTTGGCAGGCCCACTGCCTGGGAAGTTTTCTCAAATATCCTCACTTCTTTTAGATTGAAATTAAAATGTAACCTCATCAATTAAGTCTTTCCCATATACCCTAAATAAAAATAGTATCCAATCCCAATACTCTTTATCCCTTTTCCTTTTCTCCAGAGTGCATATTACCATGTGATAAACTACATATTTGTTTACTGTCTTCCCCTCTAGATAGAAGTTCTGTGAGGGCAGGGATTTTGTTTATGACTATATCCCTAACCCTGATAGTGTCTGATACATAATGGGTTCATAATACATATTTGATAATGAATGAATATGTAGAGATATTTTCTCCACTATTTTTCCCCAAACAGTTAGACAGCTAAACATTCATTCTTATGTTTATCATAGCATTGCAATTTATAAGCAAATTGAACCTTTACAATGTGCTCATTGATATGGAAAAGCTTGATATGACAGGGTTTGACAGGTTAGCATTGGGGCTATATACCATATAAAATCATACATATACACACATACATATATGTGTGTGTGTATATATAAATATATGTATGTATACACCACATAAAATCACGTTGCCCCATCACTGAACAATCTAGTTGAGGAACTGCAAGGAATTTAATGATCCGAACCCCACAATTTTTTCTTCGGAGTACCAACAATCATCAATACTGTAGTCTCAATAGCTTCATGACAAGAGCCATTAGCATTTTTTTTGTATCCTCTGAAAAATCTGCCCTGTACATGCAAAACTAATTAAACAAAATGATGAAAGCAAAACTGTCTGAACTGCCTAAATCATATATAAAGGGCTATCTGTAAAGTAATGGATTACATAGTCTGTATTGTATTAGTTGTGAACAGTATGAATGGCCTGAAAACTTAGTTCATACACTTCCTCCCTAGTCCTTACCTCCCTCCTCCCCACCTCAACCCCACACAATTACACTGAATTAGTAACAATTTTAAAAAGTAATTGAACAACAATATAAACCTGGCAGAAATCTTAAATCACTAGAGCCTCAAACTAAATCATTTGCCTAGTGAGAGCAGCCCTCAGATGACTGTGACTCAGCATTTTATGGTGCCTGACACATGAAATGAGATAAAGGTCTTGTTCCCTTCATGGCATTAGCTAAATATGGAGCTAAAATAAAAGAGCTACCTTAAAAATACAAAGTCAGTGGCTGAAATGTTATAGTGCTCACAATGACACAGTTTTGACTCAGTATGGGATGACAGAGAGCATGTGTCAGCTGAAACACACAGAACTGTTCCGAAATAACTTGTCGACCTGTAAAATTAGCAAATAACAATACTGACTACAGTGAACACTCAGAAATGGAGGAAATATTATAAGTAAATGAAAACAAATTTATGAACTATGGTGCTGCTTAGAGACAGGTAAAAAAAAATAACTTCGAGCTAAGGAGGGAATTACCCAGCTACTCTTCACTAGAATATCAGAAACTAAAAATGAACCAAGTGAGGAATTTTTTCCTCTTGTAAAAAAAAAAAAAAAAAGTTTCAGTAAAACTGAAACAGAAACGTCCAGCTCTTTCTGACTCTTTACGGAGGAAGCTGGGGAATCCCGCTCAGTAAGCCAGGTATTTAAATGAATAAAGACAATGAATAGAGAGATATGGAAACAGCCTACAGGCAGGTGGGCAAAAACCAATTGCTAATATACTTGGTTTTAGCTCCTGTTCTAAGCATGCTACTAACTCATTTAATCCTGAAAAGAAGCCAATGGCATAAATACTACTAAATCTAATTTGACACGGGAGAAAATAGCCTCAGAAAAATTAAGTAACTTGCTCAAGGTCACATTTTTAATAAATGGCAGAACCAGGCCACCAATCCACATAATCTAACTTCACCACCACTTTACACTGCTTTTTATGAATGTCTCAAAATGCAAAAAAGAAGTGGGGAAACTGAAATTACTGAGGCCTTTACTGTATTCAAAGTCAGCCCTTGTGGGGTACAGAAGAATGAATCTTCCCTAAGTAACCTACACCCTATTAATGAAGTTCAGACTCACACCAAACTACTATTCAAACTGCACATGAGACCCATCTAGGAGTGGCACAAGCTAAAGGTGCTGGAAACTCAGATGAGACAATGGTGTTCACCGGGTTGGGGAATCAAAGACTTCACTGAAAGAACAGCATTTTGGGTAGTATTTGAGAAAAAGGAAGACTTAGGTGGAAAGAATACCATGACTGCCCATCAATTACTCCCCAGGGTTTTCAGGATAAATTTCCAACTCCTGGGCATGGTACTCCAGGCCCTCCATAAGTAGGTTTGGAGGAATGCCAAGGAAGAGAGATTAGCCTGAGTGAGATGATTATGTTGGAGTCTTTACCACCGGTTCAGGTTGCAAAGGATCAGAACATCTTATTTTCCTCTATCCATAAACGGTTAGCGAGTTGAAGGCACGCACTAGGGCTTATTCTCTTATAACACTCCCCTCCTCCAGTCTAAGTGTCTGTACCATCCCAGCACGTGGTACGTGGTAGGTGCACTGCAAACATTTTTGAGAAACTAAAGTAAACCAACGGATATCAATCACCAGGTGGCTATGTCCAGTCCGGCTGCCTTACACTATCCAGAACTCTGGTGTTTGGTGAGTTTAAAGCTATCAAGTTAGAGACTTAAACACATGACTCAGACGCAACGGGTCAGTCTTAATTTGGATCCGGATGTCACAAACCAATTGTGAAAAGACAATTTGTGATGAAGACAACTGTGAAAATCTC
Organism: Hyaena hyaena; assembly: GCF_003009895.1. Lineage (NCBI taxonomy): Eukaryota > Metazoa > Chordata > Mammalia > Carnivora > Hyaenidae > Hyaena > Hyaena hyaena. Next base: position 7,904,723 of record NW_024080639.1, read on the forward strand.
AACATGGACTAAATGACGTGATTATGCCTTAAAAATTCATGTTAGAGATATATTTGTGATTAAAACGGTTTCCCTAAAACACTTAAGATTAGGGAGTATGAGTTGGAGGAGACAGATGAAACAAAATCAGTAAAATGTAGCTAACTGTTGCACTCCTCGTTGTAACATACTACTTTTCGTGAATGTTTAAAAATTCCTTAATACAAAACGCGCCGACAGACAGACACGCACACCCACCCCCAGGAGCTGTTTTTCATCGTAGCCCTGAGGGAACGAGACGCAGAGGGTCCACCTGCGGCATCTCGGATTCGGAGGACGACCTCAGCGGGGCCTCCCGCGGGGGCCCGGCCCGGTTTTCTCGCCCGCCGGATTCGAAGCTGACCGAGGGGGCAGCCTCTTCATCCCCTCAGCACCCTCCATAAACGCCTTTCGCAAGGAGCTGAAGCCTTGGAAAGCGCGGGTCACAGCTCTCTCAGTTTCCCAGGGCTTGGACCCTACGGAGAAGCGACCCCAACGCAGGCTCAGTCACTACCCCGACCCCCAACGGCCGCGGCCGAGCGCTCGGGGCGGACTCCGCGTAGCGACGTCACGTCGCGCCGTGCGCCGGGTCAAAGTTCAGCTCCGCCCCTCTTCCCCCTCGCTGTCTTCCTCGGCATGCGCTGCCGCCGACGCCGCTGTGGGCCTGGCTGCGCTCGGTCCGCTCCGTCGCCTTCTCCTCTAAGCGTTTCCTAGCCCGCCGCCATGGCGAACGTGGCCGACACCAAGCTGTACGACATTCTGGGCGTCCCGCCTGGCGCCAGCGAGAACGAGCTGAAGAAGGTAGTGGGGAGCGGGACGGCCGGGCAGGGTGTGAGGGGCGCGGGCCTGCGCGGCCGAGACGGCCAGGCCGCGCTACGGGGCTGCCCAGGAGCCGGCGCCGGACGCAGCGGGCCCAAGCTGGGGGGCGGCGGCGGTGAGACCGGCCTCGGCTGACCTTGGGCTGTCGGCCCCGCCCGCCCGCAAATGCAGCAAATAAAACCCACCCCTGCGCAAACAGCCGAAGAACGCTTCCTTCCTCTCTTCCCCGGCGGGCGCCGGAGGCCGGGCGCTCCTGGGAGGCAGCAGCCTGCTCGGCCCTCCCCGCACGGAGGTCACCACCCTGGAAAAACAGGTTGGACAGAGGCGCACAGCGCATCCCGGCCCCGGGAGAGAAGTTGTCCACGCCGCGGCAGTCGCCATCGGGTCCGAATCGGGGCTAGGTTTAGGGTCTGGCTGGAGGGTTGAGGCCGCCCCCGCCGGTGCCTCCGGGCAGTTGAAGATGTTTCTTGGGTGCCGCGGCCTCTGGAGCACCTCCCTCTCTTCCTCCTCCGCTCACCGACCCGTGGGTCTCTGGGTGTATTGTTCTGTGGGCAGGTAACCTAGATGTTCTGTGCCCGCTTCAGGAATAAGCCATGGGTCTCAGCCAAACACCTGAGTGCACACTAAAAATAAATATAAGACCTTATTGATGTTTGCAATGCTGTGAATCTTTGATCTCAAGATTTAAGGCACTTGCGGCATTTGATTAAATCCTGTACCGTCTTCACCGATTTTAGAGTATCCAGATTTGTAAGCCGAGAAAAAATGAGAATGCTCCTTAGGCACTGGGACCGGTACAGTTGAGAGTAAAATGGACTTCCTGTTACCTTACCGGAAATGCTAGTCTGTATTATATAATTCATGTGTCTGTGAATAAAGACTTAAGTGCTGTATATATCCCAACCACCTAAAATGTATGCAACTTCACGAAGGCTGAGGTCACCGCAATTAAGACCCTAATTAATCCACCATATGAAAAATTAAAAGCTCCAGGCTTTTTCTTGATATTTCAATTAGAGGAAGGGCAGGAGCTATCCTGAGCAGAGGTTCTTACCTTAGTTTAATTTTTAGTAGTAATGTTTTGCAGTTTGTTAAGCTTGACAATCATTTCTTTAGAGTTCATTGAGGTTTTCTTGGTCTGGTTACCGGCCATCAAAGACATTTGACAGTACCGAGATGTGTAATTTTCCAATATTTTGTTTTTTTCTGGCATTGTTCAAATATAGCTGCTGTCTGCTTTTTTGGATTAAGTTAATGAGTCAACAGTATTGGGATGGACAAATTAGTAAAAACAATATTGCACTTATGAATCTAGATTGCCAAACAATCTCAGTGAATAAAAGATATTTTTGGAGTGTTATGAGTTGCTTCTCAGAAAAATGAATATTTAGTACTCAAAAATCTTTAAAGCAGATTTTTATGTAATCTTTTTTTAAAATTTTTCTTTTTTATTGAAGGCATACAGAAAGTTAGCCAAGGAATATCATCCTGATAAGAATCCAAATGCTGGTGACAAAGTAAGTTATTTGACACTTTCCCCATGAGATTTTAGTTTTAGATTATTCTCCTTAAAAACAGGAATGTTGTAAGAAAAGTGCCATCTATGCCCATAGAGCCAAATTTTTACATTAAGAAAATTTTGGTTTTGTAATGGGAATGCCAACATCCTGGGCAGTGGGAGGTAGGACCAGAATCCATCCAAATGTAATTTGTAGCTTTCTCTTAGATCCCAGATTCCTGTAACCTTCCCCCCCCCCACTCTCCTACTTGAAAACCCAATTGTTTTCCTTGTTACTTTTTTTATAGTTCAAAGAAATAAGTTTTGCATATGAAGTGCTGTCAAATCCTGAGAAGCGTGAATTATATGACAGATATGGAGAACAAGGTCTTCGGGAAGGTAGCGGCGGAGGTGGTGGCATGGATGATATTTTCTCTCACATTTTTGGTGGGGGATTGTTCGGCTTTATGGGCAATCAGAGTAGAAGTCGAAATGGCAGAAGAAGAGGAGAAGACATGATGCATCCACTTAAGTGAATATCTTTTTTTCTTTCTTACAAAAATATTAAGTACTATTTTTTCAAGTAGTAATGCTCAGTAAAGAGAAATGTATCAAAAATATTCATCCTTTGTCAGAAAAAAAAAATCTGCCATGTCCTTGCTGTCTTTGGGTGACTAAATTGAAGTTGGTAACCTGAGTGTTAGTATTTTGCTACAGATCTTAAAGGATGGTGTTTTAACTGAGTAGGCAGGTGGTTTTGTTATATGTGTCTGAAGCTGCTTTTACTAAATGATTTAATGTTTCAATTATGAAGATTATTTTTAAGTATTTAAATTTTCCAAGTTACTTTTTATTTAAAAATTTACAAAGTAGGTGACTCTCTGACTAGTTTGTTTACATGTTACAATCACTCATTACTTGATCCTCAGTGTGAACTCTCCTAAATTGGTTTCCATGGAGCTTCCTGGCCTCAAGCCTGACATTAACCTGCCAACGTATGAATGGTGTCTGACCTTGATCTTAGACTGTGAACCAGTGGGCCCTCTACAGTATGAAAATAGCTATTTTACTTTGCAAAGTTTGTGAGGTCTTTTATTCTCTTCACAAACCAATAAGGATTTTACTAGCAAATGCCAGAGACCAACTTTCATCGTTTATTTAAAATATTTCATATTACCTAATTTATATAGAGGAAGCATAAACTGTTACATTGTTTGAATCTCATTCTTAAATTTGTGTTTTAAAAGAATTTATCCTCAAATAAATTACCATTTGAATATTTTTCCAAGAGTAATATTTGTATGGTATGGTTTAGTTCTTTTTTCTTTGATAAAAAAAGTGATCTAAGAAGTAAATAGGATTGAGAGTGCTTGCTGTACCTTAATAAATTCTTAATATTCTCCTTCAATGTTATTTCAAATTAGGTAGTAAATGCTGTTTTAATATTATTTAGAATTTACCTGTTGTTACAACATTTTGTTTTCAGAGGCTTTATAATATTCCATTCCATGATTTACTTAATCATTCACCTTTTCTATAGGCTGTTGCTAATTTTTTTCTGTAATAGCTGCTTTGAGTATCTTTATATACAGCTTTGTCTCTTCTTGGCAGAGATTCCCAGGCAGGCATCAGTATTTTGAGGCTGATAAATATGACTAAATTGCCTTGTAAAGGATTGTACCAGTTTAGCACCATTGGTGGATAGTGCCAGCTTGGCCAGACCATTATCCACATTTTTCCTTCATTGGCCATGTTTGTTGAAGTGCGTGTTTTTATGGCCTCTTAGAGAGTGGTTTTGCATACTAACTGCAGTTTAATATACAAGGAGGAAAAGATGTACCTATTTTATTTTTTGGTAAATTATTTTGTTAAAGATTGTTTGAGTATTAAAAGACAGATGCAGCCAATTGCTTTTGTCTAAGATGAAGCTGTAGCTATGTCATTATTTGGAAATGTTGGTAATATTTTGTCCCTAAGTGTTTTATTCTTAAACTGCCTAGAATGTGTACAAATAATATCTTGAAATAATGATTTTGGGAAAGTTTGAATACCTCAAAATAAATAGTATGGGTGCTTTGCAAAGTACTTTTAATTATTGTTCCTCTATTTTAAAGTGAATCTTCACTGCTAAAAGAGATTTAAAACCACAACGAGATGGGTAAAAAAACACATTAAAAGCATTGCTTTCAGATCCTAAGTGTATAGTGTTTAAAAAAATTTTTAATTAAAAAATTAAATTAGGAAAGACCCTCACCCCACCCTTCCCACCATGCAGAGCTCGAAATCATGAACCTTGAGATCATGACCTGAACTCAAGTCAGACAACTAACTGAGCCTCCCATGCACCCCTGAATAGTGTTTGAGACTTAATATACATAGATTTTTTTTGAGGTTAGTTTGGAAATGAATGGTCCTATAATTCATCTACTATATAAAGATGAGTTGGGTTTTATCAGTTGTGTTTTTAACAGGCTTTTAAATTCTACCTTGTTTATAAATGTCTTATTTAGAGAGAGAAAGAAAAAAATACATGCGAGCAGGGGAGAGAGAAAGAGAATCCCAAGCAGGCCTCATGTTCAGTGTGGAGCCTGATGCTGGGGCTTGGTTTCACGAACCATGAGATCATGAGCTGAGCCAAAATGACTGAGCTGACTGAGCCACCCAGGCACCCCTTATTTAACCTATTTTGATCATAGACCCCTTTGAAAATTTGGTAAAAGTTAATTCAAATATATAATTTTGCTTATAAGTCAGTGGTTTCTTAAGATCTCTAAAACTTCTAGGCTCTCTGTTGAAAACCTTTTCTTTTCCTCCTGTCATAACTGTTGATAAGGTCACTTTTTTTGTTCTGTTTTTGAGACATATGCAATCTTAAATTGCTTATGACTCCCATAAGTTGTAATGTAACTTTGTAGCTTTCTAAAAATTGTCCTTAAGGGGAAGTCTTTAGTAGAGCATGAACTCTGGAGCCAACCTGCCTGTGTGATCAAGTAAGGCAAGTTAACCTCTCTGTGCTAAGTTTTGTCTTGTAAGATGAGGAGGATAATTATACCTCATTCACAGGGTTGGATTAGATGAAGGACTCCTGCTTGAGGCCAGAAGAAGGTTGATCCTTGAGTTTGTGCAGTTACCAACTTTATCAGAAAATGCAGTATAGTACATTGTTGCACTGATCCTGTAGGTTCTGGTTTTGACACCATATATTACCGTCCATAACCATAAAAATCCTTCTGTTAATTTGAGCCACAAAATAAAACCTTAGTTGACTTAATGTAAGATGTTTTTGAATTCTTTGTTTTAAAAGGCTATAGTGGAATATGCTGTATCAGCTGTCATTTATATATTGTATTTAGGAGAACTTGGCAAAATTTGATTGAACCTAATTCTTTTCTCCCCAGAGTATCTTTAGAAGATCTATATAATGGCAAGACAACCAAACTACAACTTAGCAAAAATGTACTCTGTAGTGCATGCAGTGGGTAAGTGTGTGTTCTAGTCTCCAAAATACATTTCATCTGTTCTTTCAGTGGCACATTTCATCTGTATCAATTAAAAATTATTCATGATTTTAACTACCTGACTCAGAACATTTTCTGATACCTCTGAAAGTCCATTTAAATACTAGTCGTTGGGTGTTGAGAAAATGAAGTTGAAAAGCACAATTCTTGTTTGCCGTGGTCTATTGGAACGGTTTGTGGGCAAAAATTTAATTACACTTTTGCTTGCTTTAGCCAAGGTGGAAAGTCTGGAGCTGTTCAGAAGTGTAGTGCTTGTCGGGGTCGAGGTGTACGCATTATGATAAGACAGCTGGCTCCGGGAATGGTACAACAGATGCAGTCTGTGTGTTCTGACTGTAATGGAGAAGGTATGCGTGCCAATACTTCTCTGCTTTTATGTTGAAATGGTTTGGGAATGCAGGAGTTGGAGAGGCTTACATTTTTTTTTTTTAACGTGTATTCATTTTATTGAAAGATAAAAGTTCTCAAAGAAAAAATGAAAATTATTATGTATAGGCCCAATGAACACAAAGAGTAAATTTATATTATGTTCGGTGAAATGTTCGTCTTTTTTAGTTCCAAAAGGATGGGCACAAGTTTTTTTTCCCTTTATATTGTTAAAGGTTATATTTGAGAAAGAGGAAGATAGCAACAGACTTTACTGTAAGCTGCTAGCTTTTAAGGATGGTTACAGGGACTGAAGTCCTTCCTTCTCACAGAAGTAAATACTTTAGGCTTTGGATGTCTTTGAAATACTTAGACTCAGAATAGGTTTTGAAACTACTACTCACCCCTGTCCTTGTAATGCTTTTATAAACACGGACAATACATAACCAAATGGGCATGACTGACTTCCAGTTAAACATTTCTTAGAAAAACAAGGGCATACCCAATTGGCCTGTGGGTTTTAGTTTGCCAGACCCTGTTCTAGAGCAGTGCTATGTAATAAAATTTTTCTACAATGATGGAAATGTACTGTACATACAATGTCTCCTATGGTAACCATTAGCCACCTATGGCTATTGAGTACTTGAAATTTAGCTAGTGAGACTGAGGAACTAAATTTTTAATTTTAATTAATTTAAACTTTAAATAGCTACAGATGCCTGGTGGCTACCATATTAAAAACCATTCTAGAGCATCTTTTTCCAGATTGCTGCAGGAAGTGATGAGATAGATAATGGAGAAACTGCATATTATTATTCCCCTCCTGGAAAGTCTCAGTGCACTTTACCTTATTAAAGTTTCTAACAGTTCCCGCAATCTAAGAAACCAAAGTTTACTGAAATCTTTTCCCGTGTTCCATTACCATTGTGAGGATCTGGTGTTTTGCAGAACATACTTTTTGAAAGCAGTATTCTAGAAACAGTCCCTGAGGTCATTAATTATATGTGTCATCTAAGCATTAATGTGTGCCAATAATCAGCCTTCAGAAATCAATATTTTTTCACAATACATTATGTACAATTTCAGGTTTAACTTCATTATACCACTAATTAAATGTTTCAGAAGAATGCAGAGAAAAGCCGTGTTGTTCTAAACATGGTGTGGAGGTACTCAAAGTGTTATTTAAAATATATTATACTCTGAAATAGAGGAGATTGGGTAGCTGGGTAGTAAGATGCAAATTTCTATTACTAACAATGATACTTTAAACAAAACTTCAAATAGCAATTAAATTCAGAACGTTTATTTAATGAATAAAAAGCAGTACCAAGACAGTATCTTAAGAGTGCAGTATGGTACTCTTGTTGGAAGTTTGAATGACCTATCTTTCTAGGAGAGGTAATTAATGAAAAGGACCGCTGTAAAAAATGTGAAGGCAAGAAGGTGATTAAAGAAGTGAAGATTCTTGAAGTCCACGTAGACAAAGGCATGAAACATGGACAGAGAATTACATTCACTGGGGAAGCAGATCAGGCCCCAGGAGTGGAACCAGGAGACATTGTTCTTTTGCTACAAGAGAAGGAACATGAGGTAATTTCCTTTTTATTTGATTTTTGTTTTATGCAGAAATAAGTGTTGTGGTCAAGGTACAGGTTAGATCTTTTTGGGTTCTCTGGAACAACTTTGAACATAAACGAAGTTAAGTGGTTGGGCTGAGTTTATAAGAACTAACTAGTAGACCGACAAGCCAGGTGCAGTCAGAAGCCCTGAAAAGGAGTCCGTTTTGGTTGCAGCTCAGCCATTGATTAGCACTGTAATCATAAGTAATCCTGTTGTGTCTGTACCCCAGTTTCCTTGTTTATGAATGTAAGGACATTGGGCCAGATGATCTAAGGCAGCTTATTTTTCATTGTGAAACTCCTTTGATGGGTGTTGAGTGGTAGTTAGGGCTTCAGTCCTCAGTGCTGCTCTGTTGAATTGTTTTACATGTTGGATTAACCAGGTGAGCTTTTCTTGACAGAAAAAGTTCTACAGTTTAAAAAAACTTATTTTGCTTTTATGTTGTATGTTAACTACAAGGCATAATTAACTGGTCCAACGATGTGGTCTGTTGTATATATTCTTTTGATAATGCCATGGCGCTTCTATTTTCTGATGTGCCATAGACTATACTGTGAGCCTTTATTTTTTTGTGTGAGCCTTTATTTTTTTTTTTTAAGAGCCTGTGATTATTTTTCTTTTTTTAATGTTTATTTTTGAGGGAGAGAAAGATAAGGGCACTACCAGGGAAGGGACAGAGAGAGAAGGAGACACAGAATCTGAAGCAGGTTCCAGGCTCTGAGCTATCAGCACAGAGCCTAACACAGGGCTTAAACCCACAAATCATGAGATCATGACCTAGGCCAAAGTCAGACACTTAACCTACTGAGCCACCTAGGTACCCCTGTGAGCCTTTATTCTTTTTTTTTTTTTTTTTTAAATAATTTATTGTCACGTTAGCTAACATATAGTGTATACAGTGTAGTCTTGGCTTTGGGAGTAGATTCCCACGATTCATCACTTACTTACAATACCCAGTGCTCATCCCAACAAGTGCCCTTCTCAATGCCCATCTCCCATTTTACCCCAGTCCCATCAACCCTCAGTTCTCTGTATTTAAAGAGTATCATGGTTTGCCTCCGTCTGTTTGTAACTTATTTTTCCTTCTCTTCCCTATGGTCTTCTGATAACTTTCTCAAATTCCACATAGGAGTGAAAACATATTTGTCTTTTTCTGACTGGCTTATTTCACTTAGCGTAATAATACCCTCCAGTTCCATCCTTGTTGCAAATGGCAAGATTTTGTTTTTTTCATTGCCAAATAGTATTCCAGTGTATGTATATATACGTATATACACATACGCCCCACATCTTTTTTATCCATTCATCGGTTGATGGACATTTGGGCTCTTTCCATGTTTTGGCTATTGTTAAGAGTGCTGCTATAAACACTGGGGTACATGTGCCCCTATGAATCAGCATTCCTATATCCTTTAGATAAATGTCTAGTAGTGCTGTTGCTGGGTCATAGGGTAATTCTATTTTTTAATTTTTTTGAGGAACCCCCACACTTTTCCAGAGTGCCTGCACCAGTTTGCATTCCCTCCAAAAGTGCAAGAGGGTCCCCCTTTCTCCACACCCTTTCCAAAATCTTGTTTCCATAGTTGTTAATTTTAGCCATTCTGACCAGTGTGAGGTGGTAGCTCAGTGTGGTTTTGATTTATATTTCTCTGATGATGAGCTATGTTGAGTGTCTTTTCATGTGTCTGTTAGTCTGTTAGCCATCTGAATATCTTCTTTGTAGAAGTGTCTATTCATGTCTTCTGCCCATTTCTTCATGGGATTATTTGTTTTTCAGGTGTTGAGTTTAGTAAGTTCTTTATAGATTTTGGATACTAACCCTTTATCCAATATGTCATTTGCAAATATCTTGTCCCATTCTGTTGATTGCCTTTTAGTTTTGTTGATTGTTTGCTTTGCTGTGCAGAAGCTTTTTATCTTTATCTTGATGAGGTCCCAATAGTTCATTTTTGGTTTGGTTTCCCTTGCCCCTAGAGACCTGTTAAGTAAGAAGTTGCTGCAGCTGAGGTCAAAGAAGTTGTTGCCTGTTTTCTCTAAGATTCTGATGGTTTCTTGCCTCACATTTAGGTCTCTCATCCATTTTGAGATTATTTCTGTGTATGGTGTAAGAAAGTGGTCCAGGTTCATTCTTCTGCCTGGTGCTGTTGAGTTTTCCCAGCAACGTTTGCTAACGAGTCTGTCTTTTTTCCATTGGATATTCGAAGATTAGTTGATCATACATGTGTGGGTCCATTTCTGGGTTCTCTATTCCATTGGTCTATGTGTCTTCTTTTTTTTTGTGCCAGTACCATCCTATCATGATGATTACAGCTTTGTGGTAGAGGCTAACGTCCAGGATTCTGATGCCTCCCACTCTGGTTTCCTTTTTCAACATTACTTTGGCTATTTGGGGTCTTTTGTGGTTCCATACAAATTTTAGGATTGTTTGTTCCAGCTCTGAGAAGGATGCTGGCGCTATTTTGATTGGGATTGCTTTGAATGTGTAGATTGCTTTGGGTAGTATCAACATATTAACAATAATTTGTTCTTCCATCCAATCCATGAGCATGGAATGTTTTTCCATTTTTTTGTATCTTCAATTTCTTTCGTAAGCTTTCTGTAGTTTGCAGTGTGCAGATCTTTTACCTCTTCGGTTAGATTTATTCCTAGGTATTTTATGGTTCTTGGTGCAGTTGTAAAGAGCCTTTACTGTTGAAGACTGTAACTAGAGCTATTCGGGAAACCCTTTTAATAATCACCCAGATTCTTGACTATAGAAGCCTTTGACATGGTTCTGGCATTACTTGATCTCATTGACTTGAGTTTCTCTGAAGAGCTTTATATCACAAGTCACCACCTTTTTAATTTACACTAAAATTTTCTCCCATATGATGTGATTTCTACAAATAAAGTAAATTTTGAAAGTCCCTTCAAGAATCTATTAGAGGGGCACCTGGTGGCTCAGTCGGTTGAGTGTCCAACTCTTAATTTTGGGTCAGGTCATAATCTCATGGTTGTGAGATGGAACCCTGTGTTGTCACAGAGACTGCTTGTGATTCTCTCCCTCTCTGCTCCTCTTATGCTAATGCTCTATCTCAAATAAATAAAACTTAAAAAAAAAGAAGAATCTTATGGCGAATAAAGCCATATTGAGATGCAGATTCTGGGAATTTGATTAGATCAGTTTCCTCACTAGGTTATGGTTTGCTCTCCTAGCCTTTCTCAGGGTAAGTTTATTGCCTTGGGAAAAGCTATAAATTACTATCTGTATCTGGGCCCTTTGTGGATATTGCCAAACCTGCAAATGACAAGGGCTTCTTGATTGCTAAAAAACAGTAATTCCTAGAATTCTGACTTAGGATCTTATAGGTTGAAATATTTGTAACTCTAGATTCCCTGTTAATTGGTATTTTATCCACTTCCTCATTTGTTCAGTCATATCTTTCAAGCACAACACCATACAAAGAATAAAGGCAGATAGATAGCTGAGTAATTGAAATGTTTATAAGCTTTATAATATGCTTGAGTATAAACTGTATTTTGAGTTCAGTTTGGACAACATGTGGGTATTTCCTTTTTTTTTTTAATGTTTTATTTATTTTTGAGAGAGAGAGAGAGACAGTGTGAGCAGGGGAGGGTCAGAGAGAGTGAGATACAGAATCCGAAGACAGGCTCCATGCTCTGAGCTAGCTGTCAGTACAGAGCCCGACGCGGGGCTCGAACCAACGAACCATGAGGTCATGACCTGAGCCAAAGTCAGATGCTTAAACGACTGAGCCACCCAGGTGCCCCAGCATGTGGGTATTTTCATTACTATGTAATTGGAACAGTTTGAGGGCAGTTACCAAATGATATGTGCAAATACAGTAGCAGGAGAGTAATGGGGAAGTTAAGAAGTAATGCTGATTTGGCGGAGAGTTTTTGGTATGTCAGACTGATGGTGAAACCTTTTTTTTTTTTAACCCCTACATTCATTCTTTAATGTTGCTACATAACTTTTTTTTTTAATGTTTGAGAGAGTGCAAGTGGGGGAGGGGCAGAAAGAGGAAGAACGAGAATCCCAAGGAGCCTCTGTGCTAACAGCATGGGGCTCAATCTCAGAAACTGTGAGATCATGACCTCAGCCAAAATCAAGACTCAAATGCTTAACTAACTGAGCTACCCAGATGCTTCTAATGTTGCTACATAGTTAAATTGAGATTTTTAAAATGAAGATTACTGGATTTGGAGACAAGCACTTAAGTTCTGACTCCCCATTTACTAGCTTTGGGATCCCTGGGCTTGGTTTGGCTTTACTAAATACAAAGATAGTCCTCCCTCAGAAGGATATTGTAGAATCAAATGAGATCATGAATAAGCTGCTTTTCTTTCTTGGGGCTGTGGGGAGGTATTTGGAAGAAGGTCACTTCTTAATATTGTTGGAAGCTGTGGAATTGCATGGAATTCCAACAGACAGCAGATGTAACTGTCTAAAGAAAATAGAAGATAGTAGAGGTTAGAGTGGAAGTTTAGCTAGTGAGAGGTCAAAGATTTGGTTTTATTATGACCAGTAAAGTAAATTTGAGCCCAGGGAGAGATTTAGGTGTCTTGTTTAATTTATACCACTGAAAATATTAACCTCCTTTTTCTTAAAATGTTTATTCATTTTTGAGAGACCAAATGCAGGTAGGGGAGGGGCAGAGAGAGAGGGAGACACAGAATCTGAAGCAGCTCCAGGCTCTGAGCTGTCAGCACAGAGCCCGACCTGAGGCTTGAACCCATGAATCATGAGATTATTACCTGAGCTGAGGTCACTCAACCGACTGAGACACCCAGACACCCCAAAAATATTAACCTTCTGAGAAAAGTTGGGTAGTCTCAACTAGTTCATGAAAAAGTTTGTAGTTATTTTGTTAGGGTTTTTTGGTCCCCATCCCCCACTCCCAACACTTGTGCTGAAGGAGTTATGAGGCCATGAGATTAGGGTGGGTGCTGTTAGCTGAAACAGTATAAATCTTCTGATAAAAAAAATATTTGATTTTGAGAGTGCTATAGATCATGTGTATTTGTCTTTCAGTACAGGTGTGTATCTGTTTTGGTGCTATGCCTACCATCGTGCATTTGTGCAGCAAAAAAGCCATCATATCTGGTGATGTTAGTCCCTTCTCTGTGCTCAATACCTTTGTTTTCCAGAAATTCTTAGAGCTTTTTAAGTCTTTCACTATTATTTCTTTTTAAATGTTTATTTTTGAGAGAGAGTGTGAGCAAGCGGGTGAGGGACAGAGAGAGAAAGGAAGACCAAATCTGAAGTAGGTTCCCGGCTCTGAGATGTCAGCACAGAACCCAGTGTGGGGCTCGAACTCACAAACCATGATATCATGGCCTGAGCTGAAGTCTTACACTCAAGGACACTCAACTGACTGAGCCACCCAGGCACCCCTAATTAACCTGGCTTTTTAAAAAATTCTCTGAGTGTCCTTGCATGATTACTTTCTGTTTGAATTTTAGCATCGAGTTTTCTAACCTACTCACCCCTTCACTAGTCCCTGCCCCGCCCCATTGCATTTTTAATTGGATCACTTTAAGTTGAGCGCTCCTATCCAAGAACGTGGTGTCCCTTCTTGTTCCCTATTTCTTTTTAAGTTTTACTTATTTTGAGAAGGAGAGTGAGTGGGGGGTGAGGTGGAGAGGGAGACAGAATCCCAAGCAGGCACCACATTGTTGGCACAGAGTCCGACTCAAGCTCCAACTGATAAACCATGAGATCATGGCCTGAGCCAAAATCAAGACTCAGATGCTTAACCAACTGAGCCACCCAGGTGCTTCTTGTTCCCTATTTCTAGTATAGCTTTAACCAAAGGATATTTGGTTATAGGTGGTTCTTTGAACAATAATATCATAAGATGTTCAGAAATACTAGCATTTTATAGTTATAAAAGGATTAAAACATTCTGCATTAAAGAGTCCTTATTGGATTTAATTTTTCCACCCATTGTAAGAAATACTTGAGGAAATGCACATAGGTAATATACATTCAGTGGGTCTCAACTTTTGCATACATTTAGAATCACCTGGTGTTAAAACTATGGATTACTAGTCCCCACCTCTATAGTTTCTGACCCAGTAGGTATGGGGTGTGGCCCAAGAATGTGCATTCCTAACAAGTTTTCTGGTGCAGCTGAGGCTGCTGGTCTAGGACCACCGATAAAGATAATGGTATTTCGTTTCATCCTAAATCTCAAAGGCTAAGTATAGATATTTGTAATTTGGGGGGGGCGGGGAAGAGAGAGTATATGCGAGCAGGGGAGGGGTAGAGAGAGGTAGAGAGAGAATCTTAAGCAGTCTCCACACTCCGGACAGAGCTCGAAGTAGGGCTTGTTCTCACAACCATAGATGACCTGAGCCGAAATCAAGAGTTGGACACTTAACTGACTGAGCCACCCAGGTGCCCCGATATTTGTAAATTCTAATAAGCAAAAATTATAAGTCAGGTATGTGTGAAATTGGATGTATTTTTCCTATACATTGATAGCTCAGAAACATATTTGACGTTTATTGACTAATCATTGCATTACCTAGTCAATAGGCTTATAGTGCAGTTAGTCACCCTTAGCATTTGCTGTTTGATTTACATTCACCTAAGCAAATTTTGAATTTTAGATGAGATAAAACTTGTTTGTACATGTGTAATATATGGTATTGACCCCGTGTACTAGCTGAGCATTACTGATTGAACTTTGTGTTGAACTTGTACTCTCCTCTTTTTAGGATCATGTCCGGGGAGCACTCCCAAGGCGAACCTGTTCTATAGAATCCTACAGGACTGTCTGCACTGTTTTGGTTTTGAGGTTTTTTGTTTGTTTGTTCTTGGTTTTTGGTTTTTTTGCTCAGAGTCAAGAAATGGGCCACAAATGCAGACTGTACCTCGTCCTGTTTTTTTGGAGCTTCAGCCTGCCTTATGCGCTGTTTTCTCAATTCCATTGTTTTTCTGATAGAAGTTTCTAGCATATTATGTGAAAATAGCGAGGTTTCCTTATATAAATTTAGGTAGGGAAATTAGGGATGATGACAGTTTGGTTTTTACAATGAATGGTAGATTTAAGGTTTTGAAATCATTTCAAGGAACACTGCACAACAGGGCATGGCTCTTTACTTTTTAAAATGTTTTTTGTGTGATTTATTTGTAGGTGTTTCAGAGAGATGGAAATGATTTGCACATGACATATAAGATAGGACTTGTTGAAGCTCTGTGTGGATTTCAGTTTACATTTAAACACCTTGATGGACGTCAGATTGTGGTAAAATACCCCCCTGGAAAAGTAATTGAACCAGGTAAATCTCAATTTTTGTTTGATCCAGGATTCCATGTGTTCTGTGACTTGTAAATTTTTATAGTTAGTGAGTCTCAAAAGAATTATTGAGTACCTTCTTGAATAAATTCCTAATAGTTACATTTTTACTTAAATAATAGGATGTGTCCGTGTAGTTCGAGGTGAAGGAATGCCACAATATCGTAATCCCTTTGAAAAAGGTGATCTGTATATAAAATTTGATGTGCAATTTCCTGAAAACAACTGGATCAACCCAGACAAGCTTTCTGTAAGTGTTCTTTAAATATAAACAGTAGATGACTTAAAGTTTAATAATAGTTATGTTTCTTTGTCAACTGTTCATTGGTTTTTGGTGCTAAGATTAGAACACATAATTTATAAAATTTGACTTTTTCAACATTTCAGTGATTGTTGGGCCATCCTGGTGGTTATTAAACTCAAAGCTTGTTGGTGTAAATGTTGAGAGGGCCAAGGAGGGAATAGTAAAGAAGTAAAGCAGACTGGGTATGAGTTGGTGTTAGGAAGATGGGGGCTCCCTAGAGACCAGATCCCTCACCTGAAGAGGCATCCAGTGTATCATAGTATGCCAGCTTAGCAACTTTTAACTCTTCCATGCAGGAAAGTGTGTCTGATGTGAAAACTTCCAGTGTTTTAGTGTCGGGAATTAATTGTGGCTTTTTATTTTCTAAATAGTAGTTGGGTTGTACAGAAGATGTCTGCATATTTGGCCTGTGGGTCATCAGTTTGTGATCTCTGGCTTAAAGTGCACACAGATTTACCTATCTTAACTCTTAAACAAGCATATATCTTGGATTGTATCCAAAGGAAAATTGAAAGTATCTTTCAACTAATCTTTGTTCTGTTTTAATGAAGGAACTAGAAGACCTTCTGCCATCTAGACCAGAAGTTCCAAACATCATTGGCGACACAGAGGAGGTAGAGCTTCAAGAATTTGATAGCACTCGGGGCTCAGGAGGTGGTCAGAGGCGTGAAGCTTATAATGATAGCTCTGATGAAGAAAGCAGCAGCCATCATGGACCAGGAGTGCAATGTGCCCATCAGTAAACTCTGCAAACAAATTGCACAGGTGGATTTTCTTTCCACATTTGCTCGGTTTGCTTTCAGCCATCCAGCTGGAGTGTCTGGTCAATCCAGATGAACTGATGGACATCTGTTGGTCTATGTGTAACTTTTAAAATTGGTATAGTATCTACAGAGTGTATAATTTAAACTAACCACAAAGCTTTACATCTTCATTTTGACTGTTCTGTAGCAGAATAAAGCACTTGAAAGGAAACAAGACTCCCTTTCACACATGGGTTATAAGTTTCAGTCCTGGTATCTGTGCTTGATTTTTATCAGTTTTGTGTAGATTTTATGTTTCATATTTTAAATCCAAATCCCACATTGTAAAGTTTGTGTACAATTTGTCCTGAAGCTTTGTGTTTGGCTGCACCTGCGTAAGCTGCTACAAATAGAATAAAGAATTTCATAGCCTGTATCTATCATTTAGATGCATGGAAAAATGGGCTTTGCACACAATGGGTTTGGAGCTGACTGGGAACAATGGAGAAAATAACATTAGCTGTGGTTGTAAAGTTTTTTTTTTCTTACCCCACCTCTTTTTTGTTTTTTGTTTTTTTACCATCTTGTGAAAGGTTTCTAAGACTCGATAATAAAAAGCAGTTGGTATAAATTATTCTTTGTGTCACATTTTTAGAAGGAAGAACATACTTTGAACTGTAAAATGTATCTTTAAACTGGAGAATGTATCCTTCATTCTGGTTCTTCAGCAGCCCTTAAAAACCCATTGACCTGAAGCTTATGGCTCAGGTACATGCCCATTTTATAGTTTTAAAAGACAAAACGAAAGTTTGACATGTTGGTAAAAAACAGGCTTTATGGCTTCAACTGATGCTTTGTACAGTCAAGGACATCTGAGTTCTGTGACTCATAAGTTATGATCCTGAGCATTGGGGCAAGGTTAACCTAGCCTCTGTATTTCCCCACCACCTCCCCCTTTTAAAAATAAGGTAACAGCAAATCAATATTAGAACCATGTCTGCATAGAACTTGTTAAAATGCTCTGTTTTCATTAAATGTTAAGTTAAAGATTCTCTGTCTCCATTAAGTTGAATATTTGAGATTGGGGGAAGCATTGATCACTAATGTTTTATAGAAAAGTAAGATTCTTAGGCTGGTATGAGAAAAATCAGGTAAAACAACTATGAAAAGGATGTTGTGTTGCTCTTCTTTCCATCTACTACCTTTTTTCCATTCCCAGAGTAGATATTTTTAGAACACACTTTAATTTTAGGGAAAAGAGACATCAGTTGTACATTTTACATTTGTAAAAGAACAAATGGGGAAAACTAAAAATTAAAAATGTATTGTGCCATCCCTGAGCCTAAATACAGTACTTGTAGTTTATTTCTAGGCCTACTAGAACCTGAATGGTGGGTGGGTGGGGATGGGTGGTGTCAGGAAGTGTCCTGGCATGAATCAAGGCCTGTGATGATTAAATTAGTGCCGTATCCACTCTACCTCCATTGTACAAAAAAATATTTTACAACCAGCCTGGGCAAGATTCAACAGCATAGTAGTTTTGTATCCAAGGTTACTTCCCCCCAACCACTTTAAGGTTAAGAAATGCAGTGGCAATATGAAGTTTGTAGCCTTTCCAATAAAGGTTTATAAAACATTAGAGTTGTTCAGTGTAGTCTTTCTTTTAATTCTTCTACTCAGGTTTTTTGGCTATAGCAAAGAAAAACATGGAGAATAAGAACTTGTTAAGATCTGCTGTTTCTCTCAGTTGTGCTCTACTAGAGCACCTGTTTATAGAATAAGCATATATAGTATCAAACAGCACAGTCTTTTTAATAACTATTGAAATAATTCATATGCCATTAAATCTACCTTTTTATAAAAGGTGTACAACTCTGTGGTTTCCAGTATATTTATAGAGTCTGCAACCATCACCATAGTCTAATTCCAGAACATTTTCATTGCCCTAGAAGAGAAACCCCAAGGGACGACTGGGGGCCTAGTAGTGTGAAGTGTCTAACTTCTGTTCGTGTCATGATCTCACGGTTCATGAGTTTGAGCCTGACATCCGGCTCTGCTGACAGCTGAGTCCAGCCTGCTTCGGTTTCTATGTCTCCCTCTCTGCCTGTCCCCCACTTGCATTCTGTCTCTCAAAACTGAATAAACATTTTTAAAAGTTAGTAAGAAACCCCAAATCCATTAAGCAGGCACTCCCCATTCCGTTCCCCAGCTCCCATTTCTAAGGGTTTGTCTATTGAACATTTTGTATAAAACTGAGTCAGCAATATGTGGCCTTTTGTAACCTGTTCATTATGTTTTCAAAGTTTATCCCTATCCTGGTATGTATCAGTTCTTCATTTTTATTGCCAAGTAGTCTATTGTATAGTTAGCATAGCCATGCATTTGTTTACACATCCATCAGTTAGTGGACATTGGTTTTTTTCCCCATTTGAATAATGCTGCTATGAACATTCATGTGTAAATTTTTGTATGGACATACTTAGAATTATTTTAGATCTATACCTAGGAATGGAATTGCTGGGTTACGTGGTAAGTGTTTAATCTTTAGAAAAACTGCCAAACTTTTCCAAAAAGCCTGCACCATCTTACATTCCTACCAGCAATATATGAGGTTTTAATTTTTCCACATTAACTGCCAACACTTACTAGTATCTGGGGTTTTTTTTAATGTAATTTTAATCTTTTTAAGTTTCTGAGAGAGAGAGAGAAACAGCATGAGCAGGGGAGGGTCAGAGAGAGGGAAACAATCCAAAGCAGGCTCCAGGCTCTGAGCTATCTGTCAGCACAGAGCCCGACGCGGGGCTTGAACTTAAACTGTGAGATCATGACCTGAGCCAAAGTCGGATGCTCAACCGGCTGAGCCACCCAGGCGCCCCTATTAGTATCTGTCTTTATTACAGCCACCCTAGTGGGTAGTGAAGTGGTTTTTATTTGTGTTTCCGTAACGTCTAATGATGTTAGGCATCTTTTCATGTGCTTACTGTATTTGTGTAGCTTTGGAGAAGTGTATTCAAATACTTTGCACTGTACTTTATTCAGATTTTCTTTTTGTCTATTTCTGTGCTGGGATATATTACATTTATGCTTTTTAATATTTTTTTAATGTTTTATTTATTTCTAGGAGAGAGAGACAGCGTGAGCAGGGGAGGGTCAGAGAGAGAGGGAGTCACAGACTGAAACAGGCACAAGAAATGAGCTGGCTGTCAGCACAGAGCCCGAAGCGGGGCTCGAACCCACGAACCGCGAGATCATGACCTAAGCGAAAGTCAGACGCTTAACCGACTAAGCCACCCAGGCGCCCCAATATTACATTTAGACCTGCCTGCATAGGTGCCTCTTTGCTGTGACACTTCTCAGACTTGCTTTGTTTTTTTGTTTTTGTTTTTGTTTTAAATGTTTTATTTATTTCTAGGAGAGAGAGAGACAGCGTGAGCAGGGGAGGGTCAGAGAGAGAGGGAGTGACAGACTCTGAAACAGGCTCCAGGCTCTGAGCTGGCTGTCAGCACAGAGCCCGATGCGGGGCTCGAACCCACGAACCGCGAGATCATGACCTAAGCGAAAGTCAGACGCTTAACCGACTAAGCCACCCAGGCGCCCCAGACTTGCTTTGTTTTTGATGGCACACACAATTTTGAGGAATACTGATTAGGTTTTCTGCAGAATGTCCCTTGAATACACATGTAAAGTTGTTTCCCACATCAACAGCTATAGGAATGAATTAGTATAATGTTAAAGAAAAACCTGTTTTATCTGCTCATAACACTTCTGACTGACAGTACTGGAAGTTGGTGCAAACCTCCCAGGTAAGGTCTCAGGCCCACAAGACTCCCCTGACCTCAGTTTCCGTCACCAGTCAGTCCCTGGTTGTTGCCTGTAGTTCTGACCAACTGGTAATAAACCAGCCACACACAACTGCCCCTTCAGGTTTGATAATTTGCTACAATGGCTCATAGAAAACACTGCTTACTAAACTGCCAGTTTATCATAAAAGATACAATTCAGAAGCACCCAAAGGGACGAGACGAATAGGGCAAGTGATGTGGAGTGGCCATGTCCTTTCTGAGCACATTACTCCTCCAGCACCTTGATGTTTGTTCACCAATTTGAAGCTATCTGGACCCTGTCCTTTAAGGTTTTTCTGGAGGTTCCATTACATTGGCACAATTGATTAAGTTCGTAGGTCATTTGTGGGTTTTTTGTTTTTGTTGTCTCATTCAACTTTTGTTTTAATCGGTCTCAAAATTCTGTGACAGATTTTTGGCCAAATTGTTTCCATTAAAAAGTACTTATTTTAAAAATCAATCACCTAAAACCTCCATACACACACACAAAACATGGTTCACAAAACATTCTCCTTTTCTTCTGAACATTTTACGATGCATTGTTATAATTAACCAGTTTTTTTACTATTAAATGGTGTCATCAAAGTAGTGGCAAGGAGGCAGCTGGGCAGCTGGTGGTCACAACTGTGCCCAGAGAGCTCACAAGGCTAAAAGAATATTATCCCCAATACCTGCCACCGTAATGTTCATCGATGGTGGAAGAATGGTCTCAGAACTGTTTGTGTCCTTGGCCATTTGTGATTGGACTTAATCTCAGCCTCTCTCCAAGGCTGGAGGTATGGGGGTGGGACTGAAAGTTTCACCCCTCCACTCACGTGGTTCTTTCCTCTGGTAAATAGTTCCCAGCATGTCCTTCAAGAGTCATCTGATTAGCATGAACTAAGGTATGGTTGAAAGGATCTTATTATGAATAAAAAAGATACTCCTCCCACCCCATCAGGAAATTCCAAGGGTTTTAAGAGCTGTATGCCAGGAACCAGGAATAAAGACCAAATGTGTATGTTTTTATTCTACCACGATATCACAGCATTATCTCAGTGAAACACAACAGCACACACTGCTGCATGTTACAGCTCTGTAAAGGCACATGTGTAAAACTTGTTTCT
Source organism: Hyaena hyaena (assembly GCF_003009895.1). NCBI lineage: Eukaryota > Metazoa > Chordata > Mammalia > Carnivora > Hyaenidae > Hyaena > Hyaena hyaena. Next base: position 7,925,864 of record NW_024080639.1, read on the forward strand.
AACAGGCCTACTTGCATGAATGAATCAGTTTAGTGTTATTTCAGTGAACATTGAGAAAGCTTGCTCCTACCATCTGCATACCATTTGCTTAATTGTTGAATTCCAGTATGCATGTATAGTGGTAGAACTATAAACACATGCCCGCATGGGAAACAATTTTATCAATTACCATGAGTACTAAGAATAGTCCTTTTTACCTTTAATTTTATAGATTTCATTTCCAAAGTGACTTAGGTCAGCAACCTTACCCTCTTCAGGGAGATTGTTTAATATGTTTGTAACATAGTTAGATTTTGCACTCTGCATTTCATCCTGAGAACCACCACCTCCTAGATGAGTTTTTTAAATCTGCATACATTAAGCATCATTGTACTATAAAGTTCACTGTGTTTTGATAAATGCATTGTCATGTATCTACTATTACAGTGTCATACGGAATAGTGTGGCCACCCTAAAATAAACCCTGTGTTTCACCTATTAAACTCCCGCTCCCCACTCCTGAATCCATGGCAACCACTTCTTACTGTTCTCCTGTTCCAGAATTTCATATAGTTGGAGTGATACAGTATATAGTCTTTCCAGACTGGATTTCACTTAGCAATATCCACTTAAGATTCAATATCTTTTTGTGGCTTGATAACTCATTTCTTATAATTGCTGAATACGTGTCTATTGTATGGATGTACCACAGTTTATCTTTTATTAAGACACTTGATTTGCAAAATCGTTTTCCCATTACATGGTTGTCTTCACTTTCTTAACAGTGTCCTTTGAAGCACAAACGTTCTTAATTTTTAAGCCCAATGTTTTTGTTTTTGTTTTTGTTACTTGTGTTTCAGGGCCATATAGAATTTTAACTAGGGGTGCCTGAGTGGCTCAGTCGGTTAAGCGACTTCAGCTCAGGTCATGATCTCACCATTTGTGGTTTGAGCCCCGTATCAGGTTCTGTGCTGGAAGCTCAGAGCCTAGAGCCTGTTTCAGATTCTGTGTCTCCCTCTCTCTCTGCCCCACCCCTGCTCATGCTCTGTCTCAAAAATAAATAAACTATTAAAAAAATTTTTTAAAGAATTTTAACTAAAATGTATAACACTGAAGTTGAGACCTTCAGTGTTTATTTTGGTATAGTAGCTGTTTTGCATACAACAGTCATCTGGTTCTGGGGAGTAAGAAGGACATTGTAGATACTACCTAGTAACTGATATTTTACTCGGGAAGTAAAAATCCCAAGTAAACTTCATGTGGGGAAGCCCACATGAAGTTACTGTTAACAATTGTATCAGTTAGGTCTTGTGTATTTTGCTGAGTCGTATAAGTAGTCGTATAAGTAGTACGACTCATTTTCTTGCCTCCCCATGCCAACCCATTTACTTTGTCCACACAGAGTAAGTTAGATCCATAAACCTAAGCTTTTTTGGTTTGCTACTTGGCAATTCTTATGTTCTATCAGTGTTGAGTAAACACATTTTATATTAATATTAATAGCTGGAGTTTCATTACAAAGAGATGCATGTAATCTAAGACTCCAAAAGTCTTGTAATTAATTCATCTCCAGTTGCAAGGGATTTGATAAAATCCTGAAGCAGACTTAGTCTGGTGCAGGCTTCTAGAGATGTTGTTAGTATGATTCTTGTTTGTTTTTAATTTCTGAGAATTCAGTTAAGTCTTCTTTGGTCAAAGCGGACCAATTGCCAGTACCACCATGAGTCAGGCTAAAGAAAAGGACATGAGGAAGCTCTCCAGCAGTGGTAGGTTGAAGACATTCAATTAGTGATATATTTTACCAGTCTATGTATGACCAGCTAATCCCCTCTTGTCATCTACAAATTATGCCTATTAGGAAGGCAGCACATGATCATTAAAAAATGAGATGTGAAAAAATGAATAAACCACTTTCCTCAAATCCCATACTAATGAGACTATCAATACAGATTGGTCTTTATTCTTCAAGGGTTTTTTGTAATACACATAGTACCAAACCTCCCATCTTTAGTCCTCTTCTAAGATACAATCACTTTTACTATTTCTTATGTATGTGTATGTGCAAATGGGATACAACTTCTTTAACAACTTTTCTTTGGTCTTTTTATTCCTTTGCTATATTTGCATACTAATACATAATGGTCTATGTCTTCTTTTTAATGACCTCACAGTTCTAATGTTTGAATCAACAATCAATCCAATTCTCTATTGGTAATGTTAACATTAAAAATAAAATAGCCAGTTAAAATGAGTTTATTTGGGAAATAGCAGAAGAATGACAATTCAGGACATGCAAGCTGTGGCAAAACATAGGCAAGTCTGGAGAATAAAGGAGAGAAATATTACTTTATAGAGAAAAATGAGGAAGTTAGGAGGGGCTGCTTTGAACAAGTCTGTTGGAGGGAAGCAAGACTTTAGGGTGATGCCAGTTTCTCATTGGCTGAGTTGTGGTTAGTTTCTCACTAACTGGGCTGTTGGTGGGCAAGGAGAAAAATATTCCTCCCTCTTGCTGGGACAGTAATGTAAACCTCTTGCTCAGGAATATGAAGTAAGTTGTGACAGAAGTTTGTGTGTGAGAGGTCCCCATTCAGGTTTCCTGACACCATTTTTCTTTAAGTAGGCTTCACACCCAGCATAGAGCCCAATGGGGGTGGGGCTGGGGTGACGCTTGAACTCAAGGACCCTGAGATCTAGACTTGAGCTGAGATCAAGAGTCAGCCACTTAACCAACTAAACTACTTAGGTGCCTCTCCTGACTTCATTCTAAATGAGATTTCCCTTCATTACTTTCCACAATAGATATTTGGATTGCTTCCAATTATTTCTTATTGCAAGCAATAATATGGATAATAACATCATAAATATATGTCTTTGTGCATTTTTATGTTTATTTCTTTATTTTGAGAGAGAGAACATGTGCAAGTGAAAGAGGCGCAGAGAGAGAGGGAGAGAGTCCCAAGCAGACTCCACACTGTCAGCACAGAGCCTGATGTGGGGCTTGATCTCATGAACCATGAGATCATGACCTGAGCCAAAATCAAGAGTCAGACACTTAACCAACTGAGGCACTCAGGTGCTTGTCTTTGTGCATTTGTATGCAATCACCAATTATAAAGTTAAGCTTCCAATGCATTGAACACTGGTGCATAGTGGAACCTAAATAAACACTTATTTTAAAAAAATTTTAATGTTTATTTGTTTATTTTGAGAAAGAGAGAGCACTAGCAGGTGAGGGGCAGAGAGAGAAGGAGACAGAATCCCAAGCAGGTTTCACACTGTCAGCATGGAGCCAGATGTGGTGTTCAAACTCATGAACCATAAGATCATGACCTGAGTAAAAATCAAGAGTCAGATGCTAGGGGCACATGTACCCCAATATTCATAGCATCACTTTCAACAATAGCCAAAACATGGAAAGAGCCTAAGTGTCCATCAACTGACGAATGGATCAAGAAAATGTAGTTTATCTATACAATGGAATACTACATGGCAATGAGGAAGAATGAAATCTGGCCATTTGTAGCAACATGGATGGAACTTGAGGGTGTTATGCTGAGTGAAATAAGTCAGGCAGAGAAGGACAGATACCATATGTTTGCACGTATAGGAGAATTAGGAGGAACTTAACAGAGGACCATAAGGGCGAAGAAGGGGAAAAATAATTGGGGAGAGGGAGGGAGGCAAACCATGAGAGACTCTTGAATGCTGAGAACAAACTGAGGGCTGATGGGGGTGGGAGGCAGGGAAAGGGGGGTGATGGGCATGGAGGAGGGCACTTGTGGGGATGAGCACTGGGTGTTATATGGAAACCAACTTGACAATAAACTATTTTTTTAAAAAAAAAGAGTCAGATGCTTAACTGACTGAGCTACCCAGGCACCCCTAAATAAATACTTATTGAATGAAATGAGTGCCTCTTGACCTTCTGAATCTAATCTGGAAGATATGAAATAATGACCGAAAATCTTTGAGAAAGGATTCTAGAGAATAATATATCCCTATTAGAACACCAGAATTGGAGGACAGAACCAAAATGAGTTTCTCAACCTCTTCAGTACCAAAGACCGCATGCTGAAATATTTTGCTTGCCAAACAAATTATGATTACTTATATTTTTACTTTATGAATGAACAATTTTCAGTCCTGAAAGCTATGATGTAATTCATGGTAGAACCAAAACCATAAAATGAGTATCTATATTTCAAGTGGTCTACTTAACTTTAGAAGCCACAAGATTCAGTCAAGGAGAATGACTGAGAATGCCACTTCCTGTGACACTATGACTACTTCTTCAGTGAAATACCCAAAAAAGATGGCTCAGTACCAAGCCTTATGAACTAACCCTGATACCAGTGGGAATTGGGCTTTCCTTATGGGCAATTGATTTCAGCTAGACTCAAGTCTCCAAGGTTTTGACCTTGCTTAGGCACGTAAAGGTAGAATGAGGGTTGAGCTATTTCTTTGAAGACATAGTTGATTCCTTATTCACAATGCTCTCAGTGACCAGGCCCTTCAAACAAGACTGTCAATATGAGTAGCAGTGGCATGACAGACATAGTGACACTTCATCCCATTCTCTTTCTCACCATGTTGGCCCAAGAATGTCTCATAGCTAAAGCTACTTAGGTTCTAGGTCCTCTCTGGCTTGGTCCTAGACATTAGTCGGTAGCTAGATATCCAGAATCATTACCCTAGGAAAGACAGTGTTGGATCTTCCCTATGTATCCCAATAATCTAGACATGTCCGCTGTAGCAGTCCCATTACAGGAATTTATGCTCTGAATGCTTCATTTCTTGCTATCAAAGAGAAGAGATTCAACTATAGGTGAACCTATGTGCCTATAGGTTAGGCTCTTGTCATAGTTTATGTTGATGAGAAAGTTCTAAGACTTCAAGGATGGAGAAGCAGTAATCCACTGGCCAGCCTTGCCATCTCCTTTAGAAAAATTCAAAGAGTTTGTCCACAGAGTTTCCTTGTCCTTCCTCATATTTACTCACAGAAGACTAATGACTACATTTGTTCAACACAAGACTCCCCAAACTATTTAATATTTGGTCCGCATAAAATTCTTATCATGCCTTTACCAATGGTATACATATTTATCTGACCAAGACACTTCAAAACATAAGTATATAATAGTGGATTAACATCCTGCTAACATTGATCAGTACATGCTTACAACTAAAACATTTGTGATTGCAATTAACAAAGACACACCAGTCATAAGCAGTGAGACCCATCTTGTATATAACATGTATACATTTTCTTGTATCATTGAAAGTCCAAGAGTCTTGATTCATGGACAATTATGGCTCCAGCGGTCTCCCTAAGAAATTAGAGCTGGCACAAAAGAAATGAGCTTCTAAAGAGTAAAATCTCAGCACACAGGCTCTCCAGCATGCAGTATTCCCTTCTTTAAGGTCCTGGGTTTGAATTTCTGATATAGTAGATCCACAGAGAGAAAAAACCTCCCTTTGTTATATCCACATAGACTAGATCCCTAACCCAGCTAATCAACATCATTTTCTTTTGTTTGCTTGAAGAGGACAGAAAATGCAAACTATGTCAGGAGCATCAAAGGCTTATAATGGGCATTTTCTATATTTTGGCTACTTCCTTTCAATCTCCTCTCTTTAGGTTTTTGTAAATAAAGTTTTATTGGAACACAGCCATATGCATTCTTTTACATATTTTATATGGTACTTTTATGTTATAATCACAGGGTTGAATAGTCACATCAGAGATCATATAGTCCGTAAAGCCTAAAATATTTACTATCTGACCTTATACAGGAAAAGTTTGCCCAGTTCTGCTCCAAGAGACCTTCCTCACTCTTAGTTCTTGTGATTAGAGCCAGTTTGAGTTGGGTTTTCTGTCACTTGACAACCTGATACAAATCTATCTCCTGGCAAGGCCTAAAACACATGGCCAGAACAGCTATGGTCCTTTCCTATCTTATCTTTGATGGATGGGACTATATGTTCCTTTGACCAGAAGCTGCTACTTGTTTTCTGTCAACAGGATCAAATATTTGAAATTGGGAGTTTCCCCCCAAATCCCAGTGTATCGTCACCATCTGATGATGCCCTATTAAGAAATACACACACACATAGTGTAAAAGGATAAAGGATATACATATATATTTGGTGAGAGAGAATAGTGCTGTGGATTAACAGGCTTAACAAGATGGAAGCTTGTTGCCTTCACGTACCAGGGTGTGGATGGTGTCTTAAGAGCCAACAAACATCATGGAATGATTGATATGTGCCAGTGTTTTACATGTGTTACATCATATGAACTCCACACCAAACCTGTAAAGTAGAAAATTATTCTTGCCCCAGTTTACAGATAAGAAAAACGTACCTCAGAGATACCAAGGAATTTCAAAAGGTTACATAGCCAATAGGCAATGAAGAAAGGATTCTAATTCAAGTCCAAACTTCAAGGACTTGTTCTTCTACCTGATGCTATACAACCAAGTCAGTAACAACGTAAAAGCAGCAACTTCTCATACTTTGAGCAAAAGTCCCGAGTGAGGCTCTCATTGACTTGTAGACAAGTCATATGCCACTCTTCCTTCAACCTGTAACTGGGGTCAGGGTTGCTGGGCTTGGGTTACATCCCCAACCATGATCCTGAGAGGGGGCCATGCTCATCTAAATTGCATGACACAAGCAATGCCAGTGCCAGCATGTCCACATAGAAAGGGCTCAGGAATGGAAGATGATGGCATTTTATTTTATGTGTTTGAGAAACATCAGTTTTCCTCATTTGTTGGAGGTGGACAGGGAGTTGGTGTTGCCTCTACTACTGGCCTTGGTGCTTCTCTTCTTCTCCACTGTCATCTTTGACCAGCTGAAATGTTGGGAAGTCATCCATAGAACACCCTTTTATTTATTTATTTAATATTTTTATTTATTTCTAGGAGAGAGAGAGAGACAGCGTGAGCAGGAGAGGGTCAGAGAGAGAGGGAGTCACAGACTGAAACAGGCTCCAGGCTCTGAGCTGGCAGTCAGCACAGAGCCCGACGCGGGGCTCGAACCCACGAACCGGGAGATCATGACCTAAGCGAAAGTCAGACGCTTAACCGACTAAGCCACCCAGGCGCCCCCATAGAACACCCTTTTAAAAAATATTTATTGGGGTGCCTGGGTGGCTCAGTCGGTTAAGCGTCTGACTTTGGCTCAGGTCATGATCTCACGGTTTGTGGGTTCAAGCCCCACGTTGGGCTCTGTGCTGACAGCTCAGAGCCTGGAGCCTGCTTCTGATCTGGTGTCTCCCTCTCTCTCTGACCCTCCCCTGCTCATGCTGTCTCTCTCTCTCTCAAAAAAAATAAACAAAATATTTAAAAATATATTTATTTATTTATTGAGAGAGACAGAGAGACATAGCTCAAGCAGGGGAGTGGCAGAGAAAGAGGGAGACACAGAATCCGAAGCAGGTTCCAATCCCTGAGTGGTCAGCACAGAGCCTGATGTGGGGCTTGAACTCATGAACCATGAAATCATTACCTGAACCGAAGTCAAATGCTCAACCCACTGAGCCTCCCAAGCACTCATCTTTTTTTTTTTTTTTAATATTTGTTTATTTTTGAGAGAGAGGGAGAGAGAGAGACAGACAGACAGAGCACAAGCCATGGAGGAGAAGAGAGAGACACACACACACAGAATCTGAAGCAGGCTGAGCTGTCAGCATGGAGCCCAACACAGGGCTCGAACCCATGATCCATGATATCATGACCTGACCTAAAGTCAGATGTTTAACCGACTGAGCCACCCAGGTGCCCTGATAGAGCACCTTTTCTGACAGAGCGATGTGAATCTATTCAGGGATGGGACTTGTAGGCAGCACCTGAACCTGAGAGACTCTAAATTAAGATCTCAACAATCTCTGAGGAAACACAGTTGTTAAATATCTCAGTTTCCTTCTTTTTTTTTTTTTTTAAGATTTTATTTTTAAGCAACCTCTACACACATTGTGAGGCTCGAACCCAGAAACCCAAGCTCAAGAGTGACATGTTCTAGTGATTGAGTCAGCCAGGCATTCCTCAGCTTCCTTCTGACCAAGTCCTCAAACCCAATCAAAATCTCAAAATAACCCCAAGGCTTATGGAATGTACAGGAAGGTACCAGAAAGAATCATCTGTAGACTAAGAAACTTGCCCAGTGAGTAATAAAGAAGGAAACAAGTTCACCTTTTACTAGATTCTGGTATTCATGTCTATCCCACCCACCACCCATCTCATCCCTCTCTATGCACAGGGTCCCTAAATTGATAGTCACATAACTGGCATACAACTAGGGGATCTGTTAAGTGTTACTGGGTACCAGACATTGTTTAGGAGCTGTATGGCCAGGTGTTTGACACTTGGATCTTAAAAAGCTGAAATAGGAAGTCCAAGATGGGCTCGGCTGCTAATTTTGAGGGTGAGGGTTTGCTTTAAAACAAAACAGAACTGCCTGTGCGGATCCTGTAGGTGACCAGCTCCCCCTGGTGTTTAAACATATTTTCATTGGTAATCCCCGTTGAGGCCTTTATCTTAGGGAAATGATTGCTGTGCTACAAGATTCAATACAAGAACGTTCCCTGAAAGATCATTTATGATTGTGAGAAATTGGAAATTACCCAAAAATGTCCCCATTAAATTTTTTTACATCCATTCAATGCATCATATGTACTTGTTAAAACACAATGTTTTAAAGAATGGTTTATGACATAATGTTAAATACATAATAATAAATACATTCAATATGGTACTATTTAAAAAATACATTCCTGCATAAAAATACATGCTCTGACAGGAAGTACACAAAGTTGAAAATAATGGTTTTCTCTGTTTCTCATTTACACATGTTTAAAAACATTTTTATTATGAAAATACACACCTGAGTAGAATTATATAATGAACCGCTCTACATTCATTGCCCCAATTCATTAATTATCAACGTTTGGCCATTCTTGCTTCACCTATTCTGTTTTTAAAAACCGACCTCCTCTCGGGGTGCCTGGGTGGCTCAATTGGTTAAGCGTCCTACTTCGGCTCAGGTTATGATCTCACAGTTTGTGGGTTCGAGCCCCGCATTGGGCTCTGTGCTGATGGCTCAGAGCCTGGAGCCTGCTTCGGATTCTCTGTCTCCCTCTCTCTCTGCCTCTCCCCTGCTCACGGTCTGTCTCTCTGTCTCTCAAAAATAAATAAGCATTAAAAAAATAATAAATAAATAAATAATAAAAACTGACCTCTCAATCTCTTTTGCACTGCTGGTAGGAATGCAAACTGGTGCAGCCACTCTGGAAAACAGTATGGAGTTTCCTCAAACAGTTTAAAATAGAACTACCCTATGACCCAGCAATTGTACTACTAAGTATTTATCCAAGGGATACAGGTGTGCTGTTTCAAAGGGGCACATGCACCCCAATACTTATAGCAGCACTATCAACAATAGCCAAAGTATGGAAAGAGCCCAAATGTCCATTGATGGATGAGTGGATAAAGAAGATACGGTGTATATATATATATATATATATATACACACAAGGGAGTATTACTCGGCAATCTAAAAGAATGAAATCTGGCCATTTGCAACTATATGGATGGAACTAGAGGGTATTATGCTAAGCGAAATTAGTCAGAGAAAGACAAATATCATATGACCTCACTCATATGAGGACTTTAAGATACAAAACAGACAAACATAAGGGAAGGGAAGCAAAAATAATATAAAAACAGGGGAGGAGAACAAAACATAAGAAACTCTTAAATGTGGAGAGCAAACAGAGGGTTAATGGAGGGGTTGTGAGATGGGGGATGAGCTAAACGGGTAAGGGGCATTAAGGAATCTACTCTTGAAATCGTTGTTGCACTATATGCTAACTAACTTGGATATAAATTAAAAAACTAAATTAAGAAAAACAACGACCTCCCTGGGCTCCTGGGGGGCTTAGTCAGTTAAGCATCCGACCTTGGCTCAGGTCATGATCTCATGGTTTGTGAGTTTGAGCCCTGCATTTGAGCCCTGTGCTAACAGCTCAGAGCCTGGAGCCTCCTTCAGATTCTGTATCTCCCTCTCTCTATGCCCTTCCCCCTCAAACTCTGTCTCTCTCTCTCTCTCTCTCTCTCTGCCTCTCTCTCTCTCTCTGTCTCTGTCTGTCTGTCTCTCTCTCTCTCTCTCTCTCAAAAATAAATAAACATTAAAAACTGACCTCTCGCAGGACACCTGGTAGCTTAGTCAGTTGAGTGTCAGACTCTGACTCAGGTCATGATCCCGTGGTTCATGAGTTTGAACCCCACATCTGGGCTCTCTGCTGTCAGCCTGGAGCCTGATTTGGAAACTCTGTCTCCCTCTTTCTGCTCCTCCCTTGCTTGTGCTGTCTCTCAAAAAATATTTTAAATATGAACTTTTTCCTTAAGTATTTTATCTTATTTTTAAATATTTATTTATTTTTGAAAGAAAGAGAGTGAGCAGGGGAGAGGTAGAGACAGAGGGGGACAGAGGATCTGAAGCAGGCTCTGTGGTGACAGCAGAGAGCCCAATGTGGGCTTGAACTCACAAACTGTGAGTTCACTCAGCCACCCAGGGACCCCATCTCCTGAAAGCAGATATCAGATATCACTGGGTTTTATCCCTGCATACTTCAACATACATATTTATTTTATTTTTTAATGTTTATTTATTTTTGAGAGAGAAGGGGTGGGGAGGGGCAGAGGGAGAGGGAGACACAGAATCTGAAGCAGGCTCCAGGTTCTGAGCTGTCAGGCTCGAATCTGCAATGAGATCATGACCTGTGCCGAAGCTGGATGCCCAACTGACTGAGCCACCCAGGTGCCCCAACATGCATCTTTAAAAAGGACATTTCTTGGGGTGCCTGGGTGGCTTAGTCGGTTAAGCGTCCGACTTTCGCTTAGATCATGATCTCGCGGTTTGTGGGTTCGAGCCCCGCGTCGGGCTCTGTGCTGACTGTCAGCTCAGAGCCTGGAGCCTGTTTCAGTCTGTGACTCCCTCTCTCTCTGACCCTCCCCTGCTCATGCTGTCTCTCTCTCTCCTAGAAATAAATAAAACATTAAAAAAAATTTTTTTTAAATAAAAAAAAGGACATTTCTTATGTGTTTACAATGCCATTATCACACTTAACAAAATGTTCACTAAACCCTTTGCATTCTGCACTACCCAGATTATAGTCATATTGCCATGAGTGATTTTCTCTTCTTTTTTCTTATCTGTGTCTTCTAGTTTTTTGTGCTAAACATATCATCTATTATTTAAAAGAAACAATTTTTAAAAATGAAAAATTCTGGGGTGCCTGAGTGGCTCAGTTGGTTAAGTATTCAACCTCAGTGCAGGTCATGATCTCACAGTTTGTGAGTTTGAGCCTCTCATCAGGCTCAGTGTTGACAACTTGGAGCCTGCTTCAGTTTCTGTGTCTCCCTCTCTCTCTGCCCCTGCCCCACTCACACTCTTTCTCCTTCTCTCTCTCTCAAAAATAAACATTAAAAAAAAAAAAAGAAAATCTCTTCGGTTCGCACATTTTTCCCTTCAGAAACACACTGATTACATTAACCAATTAAATGCTAAATCTGATGGGTACAGCAATGCTCTAAAGACAAATAAAGGCTTGAAACTTTTTAGCAGTGGAATGTTTCAGATTTCTTAAGAATTTTCTCCTTAAGTATTTAGGACAGAACAGCATTATTAGGGAAAATCCCTTGTTTTTAAGAGAGATGCAGAGACTGAGAGATGGAAACTAAGAGAGACAGTGAGGGAGAGGGAAAGAGACTGATTCCCATAATAGATACTATTTAGGTACAGTCCTATCTCAAGGTTACCCAGTAGTTTTCTGCTCCCTGCTCAAAATACAATCCAGTAATTCCGCTTCTGGGTATTTAGCCAATGAAAACAAAAACACTAATTTGAAAAGATGTATACACCCCTATGTTTATTGTGGCATTATTTACAATAGCCAAGATTTGGAAGCAACCTAAGTGTCCATCCACATATGAATGGATAAAGAAGATGTGATATACACACACACAAGCACGCATGCACATGCACGCATACCCACATACACAGTAAAGCTGTAGACTGTGAACTTGTTCTGCAAGACAAACATTTCTAATAAATTTTAACTTGATAAATGATATATGTCTTGCAATATGAGTAGTACATGACACTGACCATCACATGATCACAACTGAGCCAATGGTTCTTGACGTTCACTTTGATATATGAGTACTTTGGAGTACAAGCATGTTACCAGAATGAATTATGCTCGTAAACCAAGGTTTTACGGTATGTGTGTGTGTATGTATATGGAATATCACACATATGGAATATATATAAAGAAATATCACTCAGCCACAGTAAATGATGAGATCTTACCATTTGCAACAACACAGATGGACCAAGAGAGTATTATGCTAAGTGAAATAAGTCAGAGAAAGACAAATACCATATGATTTCACTTATATGTTGACTCTAAAAAAACAGAACAAATTAACAAAAAACAGAAATAGACTCATAAATTCAGAGAACAAACTGGTGTTGTCAGAGGAGAGAGGGTAGGGAATAAATGAAATAGGTTTACCTAAGGATTAAGAAGCATAACCTTCCAGTTATAAATTAAGTAAATCATGAGGATGAAAAGTACTGCATAAGGAATATCAATAATATTGTAATAATATAACTTCATGTGTTACTGGTAACTACAAATGGTAACTAGTAACTACACTGATTGTGGTGAGCAATGAGTAATGTATAGAACTGTCAAATCACTGTTGGACATCTGAAACTCATATAATATGGTATGTCAACTATATTTCCATAATAAAAAAAAAATCCACACAATCTACCCTTAAACAGCCCAAACCAGACCCAGCTTCACTTCCTGCTCTGACAAAACTGGCAACAGTTGTGGATGGCTGTGTTCACGCCATTTCCTTCTCCCAGCTGTTTCTGCCAAAAATCAAGCTGAGTAGATTGAGCATCTATAATCCACATATATATAATGCCTTTTTCCTTCTGTATATATTGAGATGTAGTTTGTCTGAAAGTAGTAGAAACTTAACTCTAGCTAATTTGGACAAAAGGGAGGATTTACTGACCCTTAAAATATAAGAAATCAGAAGTTCAGCGATATTGCTTAGGTTTTAGGCCATAGACTCTCATCTCTGATTCTCTATGAATGTCAGTTTTGCTGAAGATCCCATTTCCTCCATGAAACAAGAGCCATGTTGTCTTTGAAATTCGAGTTTCATGGGTTGTTTTTAGTTTCGCTTATTTCTTTTAATAATTTTAGTTTTTGGAGAGTTAGATTCTGTTTTTCAAGTTAGAGAATCCTGGGAATGGACTTACTGACCCATCCAAAGACCAGGGATTTGCAGATTACCTAAGAGGAGCTCCCTTACTTGGGGGAGGGAAGAATATTACCCGGAAACAGACAGGATGAGTCTGATCAGACAATACTGTAGATGTCCATTACTATACTACATATGGCAAGGGCAATCTCTAATTCTAGTTAATAGTGTATCTTGAGGTACCTGGATGGCTCATTCAGTTGAACGTCTGTCTGACTCTTGATTTCAGCTCAGGCGAGTGGGATGAGGGAAAAATCCCTTGTGTTTAAGAGAGATGCAGAGACTGTGTGAGGCTCTGCATTGAGCGTGGACAGTTCTATATGTTTTGACAAATGATCACACCAGTGTAACCCACAGCTCTATGAAGACATAGAACAGAACTTTGTTCCAAGCCATGATGGAGTAACAGGGACTGGACTTACCCGACTACCTTAATCAACTAAAAAGTTAGAGAAAAAAAAAAAAACCCTTACAAAACAAAAGGTGAGGCAGTAAACAACAACAGGCAGCACAAGGTAGTGTTCTCTGAGATAGGGAAACAAATGGAGCAAGTTGCAGGGTGCCCCAGCTTTCCGTCTAGCAAAAGGTTTTAGGCCACAGGGAATAGGGAGGGGAATACCAAACAAAACCTTTTTCCACAAGGCTTTGGAGGACATGTGTTTTTACTTCTCTTAGGTGATTTCCCAGCTAGGAGTGGAATTGCTGGGTCATAGAGTAGATGTAGATTTAATCTTGTAGGAATCTACCAGTTTTCCAAAGTGATTGGATTATTTTTCATTCCCACAATCAAAATTTTGATTGCTCCACCTCCCTGACATTTGATATTGTCACTCTTTTCATTTTAGCCATTCCAGTGGTATCTCAGTACTTTTAATTTTCATTCCTTTTGAGCACCGATGATGTTGAACATTTTTCCATGTGCCTATTGGCCATTTGTATATGCTTTGATGTTTTGAAGTTCTTTATATATTCTTGATACAAGTCCTTTATGAGATTTATGTTCTGAGAATGTCTTCTCTCTCTGTGAGGCTTGCCTTTTCATTTCTTTATGGTGTTCTTTAAAAAGCAGAAGTTTTTAATTTTCATGTGGTTCAATTTATCAATTTTTTCTTTTATGATTTGTGAGTTTCTGTCCTCAAAAATTTTTACCTACCTCAAAGTGGCAAAGATATTCTCTTATGTTTTCTTCTAAAAGATTTATAGTTTGAGCTCACATTTTAGATGTGAGCTCTATCTCAAATTTTGCATATGTGTAAGGTAGGAGTTGAAGTTGATTGTTTTCCCTATGTGGATATCCAGGTGCTGGGGTACCATTTGTTGAAGAGACTTTTCCTTCCCATTGTATTGCTTTGTCTTCTTTTTTTAGTGTTTATTCATTTTTGAGAGAAAGCACCTCAGTGTGAGCGGGGGACAGGAAGAGAGAAAGGGAGACAGAAGATCTTCCACACTGACAGCAGAGAGCCAAATGCAGGGTTTGAATCCACGAACCATGAGATCATGACCTGAGCCGAAGTCGGATGCTTAACCGACTGAGCCACCCAGGCGCCCCTTGTTGTACTGTTTTGTATCAAGAGTTATTTTGTCAATACAAGTGTATCAAAGACGTGTGTGTGTGTGTATGTGTGTGTGTGGTCTTTTTTTATGCTACAGTGACAAACGTATGAGTCTATTTCTAGACTCTCTTCTATTCTTTTGTCTGTCCTTTCCATAACACCATACGTTTCTGTAGTAGGCATATGCATGTTTACCATTGACAGTGCCAAATTGCCCTTCCAAAAGGTTGTACAAATTCACACTCCTACCAGCATGAATCCCCACTCTTACAAGCATGGGTCATTATTAACTTTACAAATCATGAGACCATGTCATATTCACTGCTGTTTTCCCATCACTGAGCATGAATGACAAGAAGCATGAGTGTGTGTACCCAGCATGAATGACAAGAAGCTCTAATATATCTGTGAATGTTGCCAACACTTACTAAGCTGCCCTAGTGGGTAACAAGATGAGACAATCAAGCTAAACTCCAGGCAGGTGTTTCTGAAAGCCCAAAAGATTGTGTCCTAAGATTAGGGTAGAATAACACAACAGCAGAAATAATAGCTAAATCTCACACAGTGTTCACTACATACATACATGTTGTCCTTGTTGACATGGCTCAGATGTCACCCATTACAGCTGTATTCCAAGCAGCTAGAGGACAAGGAAGAAAAGGGACAAAGGGGAGGCACCTTCTGATAAGGGAAGTTCCCAGCAGCTGCTACATGACATTATTTATGTCCCACTGAATTTATGGCCAGATATAGAAGCAAGGGAGGCTGAGAAATGTAGGTTTGACTTACCCAGTTCTTAATTTCTCAGGTTTGTTCTTCCCTGTCACATGCAACCAGAAAAACCCTAACTTAAATACTCTGTCTCCTCGAGTGGGGTTTTAGTACACAATGTGTATCCCATGATGCTGACCCAAAAGACTGGGGGCATCCTGTTTAGAAGTTTCAAATCAGCAATGGCAAACAGCAGCTTACCTTAACCACAAAGGGATAAGGGCTCACAGAGGTCCTTTGGGGGAGGGCACAACCCCATGTAAATACCAAGGAGCCCAGTGATTTCAGTTCCTAACTGGCACCAGCCAGTCAAGGTGGACCCATACCAAAAATAAATATCTAGTTACAATGTCCAGTTGTAAAAAGTAAAGTTTAAATTGGACTTACCTCATAAAGACCCCAGTGTAACTGGACTCAAGACATTTTTATTTCAGAAACTGTGACTAAAAAAAAAAAAGAGACAAGATATCACTGACAAAAAAATAACTAACCAGTGTACTCTGCCTCACAGATTATGTTCAGAAGTTTTGGCAAATGGTCCTCACAGATTCTGTCATTTTCATATTGTATCTGGCATATTGAGGGCATATTTTCCCATTCAATTTCAACATCATCAAACATAGGTCATATCAGCACTGCTCTAAACTGGAGATACTCATGGAAAGTGCTCAGTAAGTAAGGCTACTTGCCAGGAACTATGCTAAACTCTCTCTCTCTCTCTCTCTCTCTCTCTTTCTCACACACACACACACACACACACACACACACACACACAATTTTTCCCCATTTAATCTTCATAATTATCCTACTACTCCATGTTGGGATATTAGCTCCATTTTACAGATGGGGACAGAGGCTCAGTGATCCTACAACTAGTAAGAGCTAGAGCCTAGGTGTGCCCCATGGTCTACCCCACTCTGGACTCTGCCCTGGGGATGAAGCCCTTGAAACTCATGACAAACACTCAATCCTAAGAATGTTCCACAACAAGCCTAAATACAAGGGCGAGGGAGGTGTGATACCCTCTTAATGTGAGGATGCTAGTTATGTGGCATTATTTTTAAAAACCAAGAGCCATATACAATCTAAATTCTTAAGAGTACACTTAACTAAATGATGGGATCCTCCACAGAATTGATGAGATGACCAACCAAACTGCTCATCAGGCACCTTTATTAACATGTTGTGTTGCTAAGTGGGGAAAAAGTCAGGATTCAAACCACACACACACACATACACACCTCAACCCCATTAAAAATATTCTCAGGAAAAGGACAGTAAGGAAATCTTCCAGTATGTTAGACTTCTAACTCTGGTTAGGGGATTTCAAATTTTCTGCTTTTTTTAAATTTTCTAACTTCTCCACACAAACATGTTTACCTTGCTAATCAGAATATTTTTTGAGTTTTACACTTTTGTGGATTGCATACTTTTATGGTCTGAACTTGTCAGTTATCACTGGGATTCTGGATGTTGAAATATCTTCAAAGTCTTTAATATCTTTATAATCTTCAACATTTCATATCTTCAAGGACTTCAAGGGGATGTCACAGTATGTGCATTCAGAGCAAAGGCAGATGAAGTTGGGGAGGAGACAAAAATTCAGTATGGTTGTTTTTTTTAAGTGGGAGAATGAAATCTTTTTTTTTTTTTTTAATGTTTATTTTTGAGACAGAGAGAGACAGAACATGAGCAGGGGAGGGGCAGAGAGAGAGAGGGAGACACAGAATCTGCAACAAGCTTTGTTGCTGACAGCTCAGAGCCTGATGTGGGGCTCGAACCCACGAACCATGAGATCATGACCTGAGCCGAAGTAGGAAGCCCAACCGACTGAGCCACCCAGGCACCCCAGGAGAATGAAATCTTAATAGGAAACTTTATCTGACCTGTGCCTTGTAAGGAAGAGAGCTGAGTGGTGGCAGTTAAGACCCATTTTCTTTGTTTCTTAGGGAGAGGGATGTCTCCTGGCTTGGGGGCAGGATGAAAACCAAAGATATCTGGCACACCTCAGAAAGTACCAATCCTTAAATTGGTAGAGAACAGCATCATCCCCTTCTCCTAACCCACATGCTTCTTTTAAGCCCAGCACACTGGGTGGATTGAATTTGAGTACTGAACTGTCTGGTGGCCATTGCATGTATGGCTTTTTGAGGACAATGATATCTTATTAGTTTTGACTCCCTGTTCCCTAGAAGTCCATCAGCTTTCTAGGTATTATAGCAAACCATACCAAAAATAATATAGAATAAGTCCTTTCTAACCTGTTTAATAAACTCTGTGTATAAAAAGCTACACCAAGTTTAACCTCCAGATAAGTTGTATATGTTTCATGTATATGAATGATGAGGAAAGATACAGAGAACATCTCTAGTCCCCTTGGTTATCAACCAGTAATGACCCTCAGCACACCCTAAACACACCATTTCCTCCCCCAGTGTCTCTCTAAAGAGACACTTTTGGTAGATGAGGCCCCCTGTCCTACAAAGAGCAGTTCCTCCAATGGCTCTGATGGAGCTGGTGACTCTAAACTCCTCCTCTGCCTCCCCAGAAGCACAGGGCCAGCCAAAGTACCCTGGGCCACAGAGACTGATTCAGGGAAGGACACATGGGCCAATGTACCCAATATAAGTCCTTCCTTGGAATTTTTCAATGTGGAGCTGGTCAAGACAGGTTTTGCATTTAATAGAGTAAATAGGAATCCTCCAGGACTTCAAAAAATTCCTTTTTCCAAACTCAGGCTACTCTGAGTAGGTTTCCATTTCTTCCAACTAAAAGAATCCTACTTTTTTCCGTTTTACATTTTCCAATTCTTCTTTTATTTATTTATTTTGAGAGGCAGAGAGAGGGGGAGAGAATCCCATGCAGGTTCCATACTCTCAGCGTGGGGCCCAATCCCACGAACTGTGAGATCATGACCAAGAGTCAGATGTTCAACTGACTGGGCCACCCAGGTGCCCCTCCAATTCTTTTTTTAATAAAAACATATAAATTTTAGTTTTGAGTGAAAAATAAAGTTTTGAATTCAAAACCACACATCAAAACTGATGCAGTTGTATCATCAGTATCAGTGACTTGTATCAATGACTCCTCCTTTCCCCACAGGCCTCTCTGTGCTTGTTGAGCCTCTCCTGACCCCTCTGAAGAGGATGTTTGTTCTTATTCTACCAGACAAGGTCTGTATTCATTTTAACAACATCCCATTTCAAGAATCTGTTTTCCGACCTCAAACAACAAAAAGTGGCTCAGAGTCCTGGGGGTTGACATAAAAGGAAACAGAAACTGAGGAGTTGTGAGAGAAGTTTGTAGTATTTGAGGAAAATATTCATTCTAGTGCTAGGACCGTTACATTATAAAGAGTGAAGATGTACAATTAGTGAAATCCGCTTGCCTTTTAAACTACAAGAAAAGTTAAACACCGTCACCATTTTGGACATGTATTTTATTGTTTAGAAATTTCCAGCAGAGCTATCATTAAGTACCTTTTTCAGAAGATGCCTATGAGAATCTAAATTGGGAAACAGGGACAGGCAGGCCTGTCAGCTCTTCCTGCAAAATCACACAACACTGGGACGGCAACACGCCGGGCCTCGGGGTATGAGGTGATTGACTGCCCAAGGTACAGTCCAGTGTCCCCCGTGTGAGGATCTAGATGAAGAACATAAAACTTTGCAGGTGTAGATTTAAAGTGCGACCCCAAATGACAAATTACTTTCTTTGGCGGTACCCAAACAAGATACCAGAATAAAGTCTGTAAAAAATCAAATCTATCATGATCAGCATTCCTACCCTGAATGAAGTTAACCTCCTAAACAAGGTGACCTTAGTATGTTTTTATTTATTTTAAAAGCAAACCAAGTGCCTACGGTGTCTTTTAAAAAATCATGTAAACGTTCCAAAGTTTTTAGGTGTTATTTATAATCTGAAGAGATTTATAAAAAACTACTAGGCTTGTTAAGACTACAAATACTAACCCCCTCATCCCCCCATGAAAAAAGCAATTGTTACAAAAATATAAAAAATAGACTAGCTTCTACTATGTAACCTCTCCACCAGAAACCTCATGACTCCGGGACACATTCTGGTTGATGTGCCATCCAACAAGCACAAGTGCAATTTTCTCAATTTTTAAGGAAGGAAAAGTTCCAAAGCATTCCCTTTGTTACTGGATACTGTGGCTACTTTCTTCACAGGAACTGTAATGTTAGCAAGTAGGGGCAGTCTGTAGTGTTCTATCGAATTCCCCCTGCACAGGCCCAAGCATGGAAATTACAGCCTAGGAGGCTGCCCTCAAAGCTCGCTTCTCTTCATATTTGTCTCTCCGGCCCCTTTGATTCCAATTTGGGACTTGCTGGGCCCCCAGGCTCCAGAGAGGGCCTTGGCTTCCCTCACTGCCCACTGGGGAAGGCCAATGGTAGGAGGGGTCTCTTAGTGAAGGGACTCTCAGATAAGCCTATGTCTCCCATAGCACCCACTTTGTTCAAACTGTGGGTCAGGCCCCAACCCAGGCTTGCTAACACCAGGGAAGTGGCAGGCGTGGTGAAGGATACTCCCCGGCTGGAGACCTGACTGATGCCACAGCACAGTCTGCAGAGTCTGGGAGGGGAGCCAGCAGCAAATCTGAAGGCAAAACACTTGGAATTCAGTTAAAATACTTTTATAAACTTCAAATCCGATTACATGCATTCGCCCATGGCAGCCAAGCTACCAGCCACTTTGACCAGTTATGAGCTAGGAAATGGACTGAATTCAGTTTGAAACAATTCAACAGACACTACAAGAGGGGACTGATTTGGGGGGCAGGGGACTTGACTGGTCAAGTCCTTGAGGATGCCCCTCCCTCATTTGGACATCTTCAGTGTTTCCTTTTCCCTGCTGTTGCCAACAGGGGCCGATGTGTGGGGGCTCAATCAAGCCCTTGGTAGAAAATGGCTATTGGCTAACAGCAGGATGAATCCACACATCAGCGGGCAGAATGCCTCCAAGTGATTGGGACAGGCTGAACCCTATGTCCCTGAAGTCCAGGGAGACCTCCCAGATAGGGGTCCCAGCCTAAGCATGCTTAAGAGAATGTTTCACCTCCAAAGCCCTCATTACTTGTTGCTCAATGTGCAGAGTCCTCAGTACCTGGTGTGTGTGTTCCCAAGTGAAGACCTGATTCAACTTGGAATCTGGCTCATACCTACTCTTCCCCTGCAGAACCCTTTGACCTTGGCTGTCCCCCAGTACCTGTCACAACCTAGTCTGGCATCTAATCCAATTCACATGCTATTGCCTTCACCATTCTTGTCTGAGAGGCAGACTGCCTACAGGCCAGAATGGTGGGCCCTCTCTGAGCCTCTAGTAGACTTCCCGGCTCTCCTATTTGAAGAACTAGATTTTCACACCACTAATGGTTTTATTTCACAGATCACAGTGGTGAGTTTAGGATTTCCATTCCTCACCATGGTTGTCATACATTTCCCGACACCTTCTTGTTTCTTCAGATCTGAAACATCTCGCCCAACATACCCTGGTTGTTTTAAACCCCAAACGACCTCTCCAACAGCAACAACAACAGATTCAGAGAATACCGGCCACATGTGCTGAACAAGTCCCCTCTACTTTGGTTGCTTCCAAAAAACAAACAAACAAACAAACAAACAGGGCTTCTGAGATATCCCCAATTCACATTTGCTCAGAAGAGAAGTGCTCCCAACATCAAGGCACAAAGAAAGAAGTCTCTTGGGGCAAAATGACAACGAAAGCGACCAGTGGCCTTTGTGAGGCCTGAGGCAGAGTCGCTGGGGAAGGCAAGTTCAGTCTGGTGTAGGTGGGCCATCAGGAGGAAAGCCCGAGGACTGGGTCTCCCTTTGGGCCCAAGCAGTCCTCATGCGTACTTCTCTAGGAACTTTATGTGAAAGTCCTTCACCTTCTGTAGAACCGTTTTCAGCTTCTCCACCGGAGGGAGGATGGTCATTCTGTTAGGAAAGAGGACAGCATCAGCCTGGACACAAGTTGCTCTGGAAAAGGGGAGAGGAGTGAACCCAGCAGCTCCCTCCTTCAGCTGCAGTTGTGGAGATGAGGGGGTGTGGGCAAGCAGTGCGGGAGGGGGAAGGCTCGTCTTGTCCACTGCGATGCAATAGCACCAGCCCCTGGACAGAACCCAGAACTTGTTGACTTATTGAACCACCTCCCACCCCAACTCATACATTTACTTTTTACTCAAGTAACACGTATGACCAAAAGCAGTAAGATGGCGGCTGCATTTAAGCTCACTAACACATCCACCCATTGTCACAGAAGGCCTGTACAACATTCTGACCTGTGTATACAGCTTTCTCTAGAGCATGACTTGGTGTTTCCTGCAGATACAGTGCAAGATGTTCCTCCTGCTAGGTGGGCCTTTTTAAAATTTCTCTTATAGGAGTGCCTGGGTGGCTCAATGGGTTAAGCATCTGACTTTTGATTTCGGCTCAGGTTTGTGAATTCGAGCCCCACATCGGGCTCTATGCTGACAGTGCAAAGCCTGCTTGGGATTCTCTGTGCCCCTCTCTTTCTGTCCCTTCCCTGCTTGTTCTCTCTCTCCAAAATAAATAAAAATAAACTTAAAAAAATAAAATCTCTCTTACAGTGAGAACCTCCAGTCACAACTCTTACTCCAAAGGAACTCCCAAGTTGCCATAGTAACTAACTCCTTCCTCTAATACTATTGGTTTGCTTCCCTACCCTAAAGGCAGCCCTGTCAATTTAACAGTTTTTTGAATGAGCCATGAACTGCCAAGGTGAACCTCACTAGGGTGGAAAGGCCAACCAGACACGTTTGTCCAACTGGGGCACACTGCCCACAACCTGAGTCAGGACTTGGCTCCAGGTGCTAACTAAGCTCATGACATTTCTTTTTTTAGCATCTGCTGCAGGAGACATCTGAGAGCACTGAGCACGGAGAAGATGCTGTTCTGAATAGAACTGGCCTCAGTGGGGAAACCCAGGCTGAGCTGCTCTAGCCTGCTCTGCTCCTGGGGTTGCCATCCACACAGGGGCAGAGTTGGCACACCCTGTAAAATGCGTCACAGTAAGTGAAACTAATTCCATTGTTTTGGATGCGGTGTCCCTCCAGACTTTTGAATGAGCTACTGAGCACCTGGGTGCTGCGTGCTGCTATCATGGAGTTGGAAAAGGACAATGGAAATAAAGAAGAAAACATCCCACTGGGAACATTTCAGATAGTATGCAATAGATGAAGGCAATGGAGGAGGAGACAGAGTGGTCAAGGAGATGACCTTGGAGTCTACCCAGAGTTCTCCTTAATCCCTGGACCCAGGTCTTGGCTTGGCTCTGCAGGACTGAATGGGAGGGGGTGGGGCAGGTGGTTTGCAGGGAGTTTGGGGCTGCACACACCTCAGTTTCTGGAGCCAGCCTGTGTTCTATGAAAAGAAGCCCAAATTTTCCAAGACAAACCTGGGCCCAGCCCTCTGGCACAGAGAGGCAGAGGTACCTGAAGTGGTAGGTGCCTTCCCTCTGCCCGAAGCCGCTGCCAGGTACGACACAGATGCCAGTCTCCTCAAGGAGCTTCATGCAGTAGAACATGTCAGGGGCCATTTTATGGGCCTGTGGGAGCAGGGCAGGACTGAGGGTTCATTACAAAGTTACAGCTTTGGACTGCACAAACCCACCACTGAACACTCAAAGCCAAATACAACTGAAATGTCAGCTTCTTTCCCGTCCCAGGTCCCTGCAAGGACCAGGGCAGGACACTGCTGGAAGCTGGGGCCTGAGGGCTACTTCACGACGCCCATGGGTTGCAGTACTTCTACTCTCTGCCCGGGACAGACAGTCTCTCCTCTGCGCCCTACAGCCAGGCAGTAGCTCCACAAGCTTTGATGGTGGCCCCCTATATGCCAAGCCACATAACCCTCTGACAACACAGCCCTGAGGTCTGTGCCCAGGGAGGCTTTAGAGAACAGTTACTTGGGGGCTCTGCTCACAGTGCCTCTCACACCTTGGTTTTTACAACCTGGGGTACCTGTTAAATGGCTTCCTGGGCTCCAGCACCAGGGATTCTGACTCAGCAGGTCTGAGTGAGTGAAGGAGGGCCCAGATTCTGAACATTTAACAAGGTATTGAGGAGGCTTGAGGGGACACCAGGACAACACTTTCAGAAATACTGCTCTGGCTTCTGATCCTCAAAGTAGCCAGATGTCTATGACACGGCCTGAAACTTGTTGCAAACACAGAATCTCGGCCCCTCCACAGATTTCTTGAACTGGCACTGGGTTTTAACAAGGTCCGCAGGTGATTTTGTGTTTACATTCAAGGACTGAGAAATGCTGCTCCAGGGCATTCGCTATGCACGGGAGATGGGTGTCACTGCCTCCCCAGCATGTGTTCAGTTTTGAATGCATCACATCACGCTTGGGCACCTGCCTTCAGAACACTGGAGGTAACAGAGCCCAGATCAGCACCACTCGCCTGAGGCTGACCTCATTTCTGCCCCTTCATCACAGCATACTGCAGGACTGAGCCTCCGGGGGCTTATCACCTTTATGCTGTAAGCACCATCTGGATGAGGGGGCAGCAAAATTCCAAGCTTCCAGAGGCAACACTTTTGCTCTCCAAGGCAAGAATCAGCCACCAACCCAGCAATTCCAAGTGAACCCAGTAAGCCCCAGCCCAGCACTCCAGACCTGAGCTGCTTCCACGGCTTTGCTGGGGATGAAGATCCGAGGAAAGGCATACATAGCTCCCTGCAAGGGGTTGCAGTGAATTCCTGGGACTTGGTTAAACAGGTCTTCTGTCAGCTTGGCCTTTTTAGCCAGATTACCCAGGACAGACTCTTTCTCCTGATGAGACACAGAAAACATAAGAGTCAGCACCTCTGGGCTTCATGGAAGGCTCCAGCTACTGGAAACCGTCTCTTCAATGTGGAGGTAATGGGGTGGCCTAGTAAAAAGTGAGCCTGTGTGTGCATGAACACAGCAAACCAGGGAGGTGGGTGACATGCATTCCTCTGCAGGGACTTCTTCCCTGGGTGCTCAGCCCACAAGGCTACCAAGGGCCTGGGGCACACAAGTGCAGGGAGTTCTGGGAAAAAAGGTAAGTCCTAGGTAACTTGTGTCATGGCTTCCATTCTCTTACCAAGAGGTCATTCCTGAAAATGAGAAAACCCCATCCCTGCCCAGCAGTCTGAGTG
Source organism: Hyaena hyaena (assembly GCF_003009895.1). Taxonomy (NCBI): domain Eukaryota; kingdom Metazoa; phylum Chordata; class Mammalia; order Carnivora; family Hyaenidae; genus Hyaena; species Hyaena hyaena. The sequence continues at coordinate 7,950,685 of NW_024080639.1, forward strand.
GACCTGGCCCTGGATGGAGTGTCCTTAGACATGCTTCAAGGAGGTGTCCCAATCACTTCATTTTTGGGGGCCACTTTCAATCCATGTGGTGTGCACAGGGCATGTGACTCAGGCAAAGCAAATCTGTGGCTGGCTCAGAGGTGCACATGTGTCAGTCCAGGACTTCTGCAAGTACAGGGGATGGAAGCTATGGCCTGAAGATAAAGGAAACGTGGTATACACACACAGTGGAATATTACTCAGCCTTCCAAAGGAAGCCAAGTCTAACACATGCTACAACACAGATGTACCTTCAGGACATTATGCTGAGTTAAATAAACCAGTCACAAAAGACATACACTGTATGGTTCCATTTAGATGAAGTACCTAGAGTAGTCATGTTCATGGAGACAGAAAGTAGAACAGAGGTTAGTCACCAGGGGATGGGGGGATAGAGAAATGGGAAGTTAGTGTTTAATGGCTATAGAGTTTCAGTTTGCGATGAGGAAAAGGTTCTGGAGATCGATGGTGGTGATGGGTATGCAACAATGTAAGTGTACTTTATGTACCAAACTGGTGGGTGAAAAACAATGAAGACAATAAATTTTACGTTCTGTGTATTTTGCCACAATTTTTAAAAAATGTGAGCCTAGAATAGCTGGGAACTGACTTTTTGGTTACACGACCCATAAATTCCTTTTTTTGTTTTGTTTTGTTTTGTTTAAACAAGTTAAAGTCAGGTTTTTGTCACTTACAATGGAAAGGGTCTCACCAGATCACTTTGAGCTGTGAGGACATATGGTTGGCCAAAGGCAGGCCTATGGCCTAGAACCAATGCCATGCCCATCCTTTTCTCCTTTTTAGTTTAGAAAAGAATCCCCCAGGGTGTTCTCAGCACACAAGGCCCTTCCCTCAGGGTGCCTGCCCATCCAAGGTGCTCACAGGGGAGGAAAAGGTAGGGGTCCTCCACCCACATGCATGCACAGTCCTCCACTTCAGAACACAGCCCAGCTACATCTTCACACTGAACCTCGTGGAATGGTTTAGATACCAAAAGGAACCTAGAGAACCTGGTGGAGTGTGGAGAGAGGCTGGCCATGGTGATCCTGAATATACCATGAATACTCATGGCCTTCGCTATGGCAGGAATGCAGATGGGCCACAGGATACAGTGACTCACCCTGTGGAACAGCTCAAAGGACTCCTCTCCAGGCACTGGGGGGTTCACAACGATGTCCATGGCAGCCTGCCCGGACACTGGCGGGCACAGTCGTACAGAGAGCAGCTTCACCAGCTGGCCTTTGATCTCAGGGTGCAGGTTGATCACCTCCATGTAGCCTCCTCGGTAGCCACACCTGCAGGTTGAAGATGGTGAGAGGACCCAACAGTCACAGAGAGGTCTCAACCAAATGCAGTCTGGTCGGCCAGAATGTTCTGTAATCATCCCCATGCCCAACACTGAGTGGTCAGGTATGGCTGAGTTCTTCCCAATGGAAGGTAAATGGAAGTGACATGAGCAAATTCTACATCACTTCCTTACAAGAAAAAAGTATGCTCTCTTCTTTTTCTTTGATTTTTTTCCATTTCCTGAGAAATGGAGATACTGGAGCAGCAGCCTCAGTGCTAGAGATGGATGCCACATGTTAACATGGCAGAGCCACCCTACCAGCCCTAGTCCTTGAGCACAGCCTGTCCTGGACTTCCCCTACCTTTGGCCTATTATGTTAAAGATAGATCCACTCTCATCTTGTTTTAGCCACTATATTTTTGGGCCTCTTTGTTAAAGCAGCTTAGCCTGAGTCCTACCTAATATACTAGCCCCTGTTCTAAAGGGGCACATGATTCAAGCCTGCATAGGCTCCAGGGGTAGGTACCTGATTCACTGAGGCCAATGGGCACAGTCTGAGGACTTTTGCTGGAACTTTCTGCTTTCTGAAAACAAAGCTAACCTATAGGAGAGCAGAGCTGAGAAAAACAGCGAGACAAACCAAAATATCAGAAACAGAGTCCCACTGACATCTTTGACACTCCTAGACTTTTTACTGATATTAATTTTTTTTTAAAAAGCTTCTTTGGTGAAGGTCAGTTCAAGTTGAGTTTCCATTACTTATCACCACAAGGATCCTGATATTGATATTTGATACAGAGTCAAATCACAGGAAAGTAAGATGAGATATGCAAGGAGTTAAAACAAAAACAATACCAAAAACTTTCAGACCTGTATCTGCCCCAGCAGTCACAGTTTCTGGAACTGTGCCTCCTTCTCTGGACTGTGATAGATAACGTTCAGACTAAGACCCCAAAAATGCAGACTCCCTGACATGGGCACCTAGTCTTACCTTCCTCTGTATACCCAACACCCTCAACCTCAGAGCACCTGACACAATGAGACACTCAATAAAATGCCACTGGAATTAGGCTGCAGAACTGAACTGGCAAAGGCAAGTTACCATCTCATTTCTTGACTGGACTTTCCAAGGCAAGAAGATAAATTCAGGTCTTGCAGAAAGGTTTCCCATAAGAAAGGCTGACAGAAAGAACTTTCTGCTTAATCCTCTGCTGATGAGCAGAAAATCAAATTGAGAAGAGCAGTCTAATTCTAGGTAATCAGGATCTGAGGATTACAGGTCATAACTCAGGATACCAACATCCAGAAGACTGTTAAAACAATAATCAATAACACAGATGCAGACATGGCTAGGCTTGTGATAAAAATGCTTGAGTTTGAAAAATGAGTTAATAGAGAATAGACTTGTTTAGGAAAAGAGGTACATAGCACACGAAAGTCTAGCAGAGATAAAGCACGGCTATTCGCATAGATCAGAAAGACCAGCATAAATTAACCTCTGCCTACATCAAATAAAGCCAGCTGGCAATCATCCCAATGGTGCAGCTCCCTCGCCCTGGCCAAAATATTCCTCCAAGCTTTATGGTTCCACTGGCCTCCAGCTTAACAAGGGAGATCCTTCCCCATCCTGATAGCTGGCACATAAAAGAACCCCCACAATGTTGGGGGATGAATGCCCTTAGCTGTAACCTCACAGCCTTTCCTTCTCATTCTCTTCTGCAGGTTCCTCCTCTTCTCCTCCATTTTCTGAGCAATGAGGGCCTGAACCAGTCCCTGGTCTATCTATGCTCACTCTTTGTGAGACGTCCAGGCTCAGAGATCTAACAATTCATTCATTGCACCTCCCAAACTTAAATCAGCTGCCTATCAGTCCTGAGCTGGGGACTCACACATCCATCTCCATCTGGATATGTAATGGATATTTGCAAATTCAACAAGTCAAAAAACCAATTCCAAAAATTTCCCCCAAACCTACTTAACCCATAGACTTTCTCATTTGTTGATGGCTACTTCATCCTTCCTGTTGTTTGAATAAAAAGCCTGGGAATCATCCTTGATTCCTCTCTCACATAATCATCTTTTCCATCAAGCAACTCCTGTCCACTCCAGTTTTGAATATATCCAGGATTCAGAGTCTTCTCCTCATCTTGATCCTGACCCACAGAACCTCACCTGACTGTAACAGCCTCTTGACTCGTCTCTGTTCCTGTCCCCACCAGACAGCAACCAGACAGTGTCCATTAAAACTTAAGTCAGGAGAGTTCATACCTCTGCTGTATGAACTTCCAATAGATCCTCTCTCACCCTGAGTAAAAGTAAAAAATAACCTAAGTAGTCCAGATGATCTGGCCTCTTATGACTTTTTTGGTCTCAATGTCTGCCACTTTCCCCTCAAACACTCCTTTCCAGTTCCCCTGCTACTCCTTGAACATTCCAGGTATGCCTCAGGGCCTTTACACTTGAAATTCTCTCATCTTAGAAAGTTCCTCCCTCTGATACCTGCATAGCTCCCTCCTTCCTCCTCAGTGACCCCACTTCTACCTACATTCCCATTTCTTCTCTATTTTTGTCCACCTAACACATGATTTTATTCATTTGTCCCCTGCCTCTCTCTCTTCACTAGAACATAAGCTGTTAGGGCAAGGATTACTGAGGTTTGCTCACTGCTGTAACCTCAGAGCTGAGATCAGTATTGGACTTACAGCAGGTCATCAAACAGTATTAGCTGAATGAGCAAATACAGGATTGAAGCAGACTCTCTGGCCCCAGTACTAGGGCGAGGTGCACATATAGCTTGGCCCACTCACCGGCCTGACAGCATCTGTCCACTCAACCTGCCTTCCCTGGCCCCTCAGATTTCCATCAATGTTGGACTGAATTGGGTTGGCAGAAAACACTAGTGTTGGAAGCTGCTTTAGGTCCTGCTTTCATTTGCATTGTTTATTGCAGGCAGGTTTCTTTCAAGCATGACCTTATTTTATACGTGCCTCTGCACAAGGCTGTCCTGCTGTCCTCATACCACAGAGCTTCCCCTTGGGGAGATGTGGCCTGTCTCCTGCTTTTTAGGTCAGCAGAGGCCATAGATAAGGGCAGCCATCTCTGTCTAGAAGGTTGACTGTGATGCAAAGGAGAGGGGAGCTGGTACAGGGCAAGCCCAGAGGCAGTGAGAGGGAGGTGAGGGCCAACATACTCGCCCATGTAGCCCTTGGAGGTAGAGTGGAAGGAGGCAAGCTCCACGTTGCTGGAGTACTCGGGCCCCATCTCATAAAGCACCTTCTTAAAGGAGTGGAATCTGCAGTCCGGAGAGTACACATTGTCCTGGTACACCTGGGGGAGAGGACAGGATGGGGACAGTCACCCACATTCCCAGAGAGGCCTGAGTCCATGCAGGGAGGGCACAGGTACTCAGGGCCAACCTGCAGTCAGGCTGTGTGCTGTGAAGCCCATTCCAGGAATAAGGCAGACATGCCCGAAGGAACCTTCTAGAACAACCATGGAGAAAGGCTTTGGGTTGTATGCCCACTTGATTTCTCCCATTCACCCACATTCACCTCTACCCAACTTCCAGATCTCCTTTCTACCTCATCTGACCAGTGATAATGTCAGGACTACTACCTGCCCAAGCAAGTTTCCTCCCTGAATGTTTACTTCTTTCCATAAGATTAATAATGAGCAGTTCAGGGACACCTGTGTGGCTCAGTTGGTTAAGTGTCTGACTTAGGCTCAGGGCATGATCACACTGTTCATGAGTTTGAGCCACACATCAGGCTCTGTGCTGACAGCTTGGAGCCTAGGAGCCTGCTTCAGATTTTGTGTCTCCCTCTCTCTCTCTCTCAAAAATAAACATTAAAATTTTTTTTTAAATAATGAAAGTAGTTCATGGAGCTATCACCTGACTTCCCTACTTGAAGAGCTAAATGAGTTGCTCTCCTGGCCTTTTACAACACCTACCCCATTTGGAACTATTCTGTATTTCTATTCACTTCACTGTCAGCTTTCCCACTAGACTGTAGACATGAGCAGTGCCCACACATGCTTTGTTTTTCCCTGTCCACATAGTCTACACTCAGCAGGCAAGCACCCTCCTCTGCCCTTGAAGATGAACTTCCCACACCCATTTCAGAGATCAGGGAAACTGACATCTCCAGGTCACTGTGGGGCAGTGGGAGGGTCAGCCCAGCTCCATCTTCAATGGGCCAGGCACACTCCTCCTTCTCTTCCTCCTTCATGCCCTCTTCTTCCTGGACTTCAAGGGGAGGAGTTTTGTGAACCTGGTCACTCTGCTGTCCCTTCTCTCCTTCAGAAATGAAGATTTTTAACACCTGACACAAATATAATCCTGTATGTTAACTATACTGGAATTAAAAAAAAAAAAAAAAGAAAAGAAAAAGGAAATGAAGATTTTTAGGCCCATCTACTAACCATGGAAACAATTTGGTACATAAGTTATGTGTATATGTAGGGGGGTGTTAATGAGCAAAGAAATGAAACCAGTGTGCTAGAAGCTACTACTAACCAGAAATCATGCAGAAATTAAGAAGTGAAAAGAGAATTTGACAGGCCTTGAGTTTCTTCCCTTGCAAAGCAGGAAAAGAATGGGCAGCCTTGGCTCCAGAACTGGGGTTCAAAGAGTGACAATCATGAAGTTAATTAAGATTTCCCCACCTCCCCTCACAGGCTGCATTGAGGACTAAATGAGATGGTAGATATGGAAGCAGAGGAGGCACAAGAACACAGCATTATGTCCACCCAGCACCCACTCTCCCTTCCTGAGAAAGAGTTCTCTGATTTCCTCTCAGGGAACACTGCTCCCGGGCTCAGGGAAGAGAGCTTGCTCCCTGCACAGGGCCTGGCTAATTTGCATATTGCAACCACTTGCCACAGTGATTGGCTCAGCAGTGGGTGTGTGATTCAAGCTGCATCAATGAGGCTCAACTCCAAGACTTTTGCTAGAATCACCAGGAAGAAATTCTCTTCCTAGGCTGGGAAGATAGGCTGTGAAGGCCTAAGTGGAAGGAGAGAGAATCTGAGGGATATGGTTGGAGTCCCTGGACTTAGCCCCACACCTGTTACTCCACTGCCTTTTTTCTTCTTAAGTTTATTTATTTATTCTGAGAGAGAGCGAGCTAGTGAGCATGAGTGTGAGGGGGGCTGGGGGCCGGGGAGCAGGAAGTGGTGGCAGAGAGAGAAGGAGAGAGAATCCCAAGCAGGCTCCACTATCAGCGTAGAGCCTATGCAGGGCTCGATCTCACAAACCCTGAGATCACGGACCTGAGCCAAAATTAAGAGTCAGATGCTTAACCTCCTGAGCCACCCAGATGCCCTTCTTTTTAAGTTTAAAGTGGTTTAGGTTAACTTTCTGAAATTTATAGTCAAGAATCCAAACCAATAGAGGGATGATTTAGGCCGCAGCTTCATAGGTTGTTAACATCCTCCTTGGTTGGAAACACTCCTCCAACACCTACAGAGTTCCATGTGGTACAGAACAGTCAAGTCTGGCTCCCTCCCCCTAGAAGAGAAACCTCAGCCTCACTTCTCATGGAGAAGAGAGCTGAGCAACTCTTACCTCATCAGCCAGAAGAAAGAGCTTCTCTTCCCAGGCAAAGTGAATCACATCTTCTATGCACTTTCTGCTTTGGACCTGTCCTAAAAAATCCCCGACAAAACCAGAATGTAGCTTGAAATGCTGTTTAAACTGTCCCTAGGTAAGAATCCCACCCAGAATCACTCAGGTATCCTATGTTCCTGCATAACCCTTAGGGACCACCCAAGTTGCTGTGCCTAATAAATAGGGTGTAAGTCAATGTCTAGGGACTCCTGAGTGTCAGCCCCTTCTGTCTGACTCACTTACACCAGGTATGTGGGGGGAGAAGTGTTTCACACTCAATTTCTTTGTTATTCTTATGAGAGATGTGTGTGGGCAGGTCGTGGGATGTGTTTGTGCTGGAGGACAGTGTCTTAAAGAACAGGAAAATAAAAGTCAAGGGGTTAAATCAATCAGCTCTGAGCCCCCCTTACCAACCAGACGAACAGCAACCAACAGAGAGAATCACACTGGCTGATGGACAGTTACCACAGCTTCCCAGGGAGGCACACACAAGCCCCATGAGGCAGGGACAAGGTCTGTATGGCTCATAGGGTATCCTCAAAACCCATACTCAGCAGGTGCTCAGTAAATATTTGCAGAGTAAGCACTAAATGAACAAGCCTGTGCATCAGCTCTGGTGTCTCCTGTTCGTGGCCACATGGGAACTATGTATGCATCACTGATGATGATGGGGAACACTCTACAGTCTTCCTTTTCAAGGTCTCCCCTTGAGCACTTGACTCAACACAAACAGTGGAAACCACCACCACCCATTTAACAGAAATGAGCACAAATAGCAAAATATTACTCTACCAGTTCACCAGAAATGCCATGGGCTTAGGTGGGGAAGAAACAAATGCAGCAAGATGGAAACAGAAACTTTCCCCAGAGTTTCCTGAGACCTGCTATTGGTGTGGCACTGGGGGTTATCAGTGGTGCTCATATACCTTCCAGAAAAGCACCACCACAGACAGGCTCACTGACTGCTTAAAAAGGCTATTTTTTTTACTATGTATATATGCATCTCTATGGATATTACATATAGCTCTGTACATACATGTGTACGTATATGCATAGGTACTATTTACATACATAGAGTATGTTGCCTTTTTGTTAAAAATAAAAACACCTATATTCTTCTATGTGTGAGAATATCAAAGACATATCTGGAAAAAAATAGATCTATTTTATAAGAGTACAGTATGATTCAGCTAGGATCTTGGCCTTGAACTATCTAAGCAATGAACTAATTCCTTTACTAAAGGTCAATTCCCTTATGAAAGATCCAACTTTTTTCTTCCCAAGCAACCACCAAACCAGGCTTCCTATGAAGCTCAGGGTTCTGGGATTCTAGAAGGGAGGCAGCCCAGGATTCTACAAGGAACCAGCCACTGTTACCACTGACTGACAGGTGCTGGTTCTCCAGGGGGCTGAACCTGCCTGCAAACCCTACTGCACTTGCCATTCCATGCCTCTGATCCCACAAACTATCCTGTTAGAATGCAAGCAAAGATTTGAGCAGCAAGAATATCAAAACCATGTGCACATAATGCCAAGGGGAGTGCAAAGAGGAAGTAAGCAATGACCAGGGCCTCAGAAAGACTGTAGCTCAGTAGAGGGAATGGATACACTATATGTAAATAATCCCACTGATGTGTGCAACGCAACCCTGAGGATGAGGACAGAGCTTATTTCTCTCCAGTGTCTGGGAGTCACTCAGAACATGCCTCTGAGCCAGTAGATGGACAAACACATACAGTGGTATAGAAAGACAGTCATAAATGGCATTAGAAGGCCAAGGCAAGCTGTGCCCAGCAGGGGGAGACATGAGACTACCTCATAGAAGGGATGACTTTGACACAGAAGGCTGGAGAGGGGTCTTCCAAGTGCCTCTCACTAGAGGCCAGGTCAAAGGAAATTTCTGGCAACCAAAGAGAAAATCTGTTGCTTGTCTGCCCAGTGTCTTTCCCTTCTTTGAGTGACAGAGCTCAGCTGTTCTGTGGGGAACTGCTTCGCTCTGCACTCCAGCAGGGCCAAGGGACACAGACCTGGTCACAGTCTTAGCGATATGACTGGTTCAGAGATGGGCTGAAGACCCAATCTGGGCCAAAGAGAATCTGGTCTGGAATTTTTGTTAAAACTATGGGTGAAGCTCTCTGCTGAGGTTGCTCAGCTGGTGGGTGGTTGGAGGTGCTGAAGGTCATTCCAAGGACAGATCCTTCCTGAGAAGGACTCCAACTGAGACCTGGGAAATGGACCGAGGTCCTATGACAATGATGCTGATTCAAATGTGCTCCTTCACCCCTGGACTTCACAGTTCTAGGACCCAATCTCTTTGGTCTTGAGCTGGGTTTTTATCTTGGAACCCAGAGTCCTGGCTTAATATCCCACTCCATTTTCAGCCTAAGTGGTCAGTGTATGGTCCAGATACATGGATGATACATGGCCTTCACTGGAGGTTTCTATTAAGAGCTCACCGATTTTCACACATTTCAGGCCCCAGAGATCAACACCAGCCTCTGCCCACTTATAGTTACTCTAAAAATTACTCATATTAATGTACATTCCCATGATTCCTTTATCTAAAATAGTAACGTCTCTGATGCAATTATTTCTTCCCAGAGAATCTGGTGAAAAGAAATGCATAAACACCTGGCCTTAGACGTTACCAACCTTGTTATATAAATGAGGTATACAGAGTATTTCCCAAGATGTAGGACCTGTTACTCTACATTGGGACCAGTAGCAACAGCATCACCTTGGGAGCTCATTAGAAATACAAACTCTCATGCCCCAACTTAGCCTAACTACAACAGAATCTCTTGGAGTGGGGTCCAGCAGTTTGTTTTTTAACAAGCTGAAGTCTGAGAACCACTGTCCTAAGGTGGTGGTTCTCATCATCAGCCGCAGGGAATACTGATGCCTGGGCCTGATCCCCAGAGATTCTGGGATGCAGCCATGACTCTGGCATTTTTAAAAGCTCCCTTTGTGATTCTAATGTGCAACCAGGATTGAGAACCCAGCTGTAGTCATTTTCCTATTGCATTAGGGTTAGAATCTGCATTCCTACCCCCAGGGAGCTGATGTAAATAATGAGTGTTACAGCCCAGCGCACCCATTTTCTGCACTCAGGAATTCAAGTGGTGCTTTCAGCTTATTGAAGCATCATTTAATGTTCCAAAGAAGCAGATTCCACAATCAACTCCAACGCATTTTGGCCCTGACCCAATTTATCTCAACAAAGGAGGAAAGAGGAGCCCTTGTTCTCAGCATCCAAACAGCACTGGGGGTAAATGAAGCCAGCAGCCCAGAAAGATCTAAACAGGCAGGGCTGGATTTTAAAGAAAAATATGCAAAATTAGGAGTGCTTTTCAACTTCTGGAAACAGGTGTTTTTTTGTTTTTTGTTTTTTTTCAGTTTATTTGCTTTTGTTTTTAATAAGGCATTTCCTTTTCAGGTCTCAAAGTACACAGTAATGCTGTGTCAAAGAAAAACAAAAGCACACACCAGCAATCTGAAAACTGGTTCAGAAAAACAACTAGGAATAAAGTAAAGGTAAAATGAGGCCTATGATTAACGGCGGCAGGTTGTAAGTAACCTCAAGGAGATTCTTTGCAAATGTAAGAATGGAAAAAAGAAAAAAAGCTAGTCTTAATAATGCAACTCTGTCCAAAAAAAATGCCTGCATTTGCTCATCTCCTAAGGTGGCCTGCAGCAGATTTTATGGCTTTATGTTAGCAAATCTGGAACTGGATTGGGAAAATGGGAGCAAAGAGAACAGCACATTATTTACTCTTTAGTGTCCAGAAGTACATGGGCTGCCCTGCCCCCACCCCCTAAGAAAGTGCAAAGCGAAGCACAAACCTGTAGGGTTCCCGGGGTTGATGATGCACAGCACCTTGGGGTCACAGTGGTCTTTGGCCTCCTGCACGGCCCGCCGGAGCTCATTCACATTTAGGGCCCAGCAGTTCTCTTCATCCAGGTAATAGTTCACCTGGATAGCATCGAGCTCAGAGATGACTGCTGAGTAGAGGGGGTACTGTGGGATGGGGATCATGACGCCGGTGCGTGACTTGCCACCCCCAGAGACCAGGATCTTCAGAATTGTCTGCAATAGAGAAGTCATGTCTTCCAGGAACACCACCACTCTGCACCCTTTGGGGGCTACCAGGCAGACACTATGGGAGACCCCACCCCCAGCCATTCGCCAGCCACCCTGCTGTCCACCTGCGTGCAGCCCACATGAGCCTCTTGGCTTCCCTGAGCCTCACTTTCCCCATCTGCAAAATGAGGTCTGCTATGAGGAATAAACAAAATGAAATGCTTTAACATTCTTAGCACAGTAGTTAAAAGACTCAATGCTTCTACTTTTTAAAGAGGCCTTCTAAAGCAGTGGTCCACAAATTGGCCCTGTCTCAGAATTACTCTGACCTCAGCCCTTAAGTTCATTCCGTCTGTCCTGGCAAAGAGGAGCGGCAGGGATCTGTCTCATTAGTAATTACTGTTGCCCAAGGTTGGACAGGCCCCTGAACAAGGGATTGTCGAACTGGAAGAAAATACCCATCTACTACCAGCAGGTGGTGCTTCAACCTGGTTGTTTCCACAGCTGCATGGGCTCAAGGTTTGCAGGACTCCTGAGAAACCAGGCCACGTGAGTCCTATGGGCTACTGGTGGACGTGACAGTAGTTCATAACAAACCCTCTTCTGGCAGAGGCCCCACCTTACACACAGGCTCAGTTCCTTGTTTCAAGAGTGTCAACAACTTGATTCTTTTCCCTAAATCTTGAAGATCCCTCTCTCCCTGCTCCAGGACATCTGTGTAGGTGGGCTTCTCTGGGAATCACAAGGGGCTGACAGCAGAACACAATGGAATGTGCCACGGTTAGAAACCTGAGCCCCAGTACTCGAATCCCAGATGGCGCAAGAGGCTGACTTAAAGCCTGCAGACCACTTAACATTACTGGTCCTGTTTCCTCACAGGCTCCAGTAAGAGTCTAATGCATCTGAAAGGTTTAGGGAAAGGATTAAAGCACTCAACAAACATTAGAAACAAGAGCCTTGGAGGTCAAAAGACAAAGATAACCATTAAAGGAAAGATCAGCACACACTCCCTAAGGAGGGAAAATAAGTGAATTGAAGGCACCCAGCACTGATTAGGCACAGGAAGGAGCATGCTACATGGGAATGGAACACAGGTCCCTTAGACCTAGGACTTCAGACCCCTTCTGCTAAGCACACTTTGATACCAGCACCTCCTCACTCCATCCACAGCTGAACCCCAGTCCAAGTCACTTCTTCCCCCTCCTCCTAAACACTCCCTCACACTGATCATGCCCCTTCCCTGCCAAAGTTAAAACATAAACCTAATTATCTGTCTTACATCACTCCCCCACCTTCAGATCCTTCAATGGACACTGTTATTAGGACAATGACCTAAATCCTCAGAATGGCCACAGAAGCCCTTTAGGTCTCCAGCTCCAGTTGCCTCCCTAGCCCATTTCTGGAAATTCTTGCCCTTGCTACATGTGCTCATTCACTCCAACTCTCCATTTCCAAACACAAAGTCTCCTTCCAGCTCATGGCCTCTGCACATGTTGACCTTCTGTTCCAAAAACACTCTGACCCCAGCCTCCCCTATTCACACCTACATATCCCCCAGATCTCTGCTCCTCCATTCTTGGAGAAACCTTTCTGCCCCCCCACAGCCATTCCTGCTGCCTGCTGCCCCTCCTGTAGCATTTTGTCCTCTTCACCCAGAAGAGAAACTGAAAGCGTGTGATGAGACATTTATTTAAGTGATATGAAGGCTAATCTGATCCAATACAAGTGTGTAAGCAGAGGCCAAACATGTTTGGTTCCCACGGTGTCCCCAGCACCTGGTACAGTGCCTGGCAGAGAAGGAACACCAGTATGTACCTAGTGAGAGAAGGGCCAATGCACCCTGTAGTGCCCATGGCTCCTCTCCAGTGGGACCTGCAGGTGTGCACTCTGGAGGGACACCAAGGCTGTGGGGGTATCCAGCTTCAAGGCAACTGAACAGGGGAAGGACAGCAGCACGGGGGAGACAGCAGGAACCAGAGGGTAGCCAACCGCTCCTCCCAGGCCCACGTCCCTGCTGGCAGGCTCACATGCTTGGCCCTAGTATTCAAGGCTACTCTTCACATGGGTGAACACTAGGTACCACATACAGAAATGCCGTCACTGGCTCCAGTGGTTAGGTAAATGTTGTCTGGGTCTGCAGGCACACCGCCGTCTCTCCTGGTAATGTAGGCAGCCACGTCTTCACGGATGCAATTGACGCCCTGGCTAGCACTGTAAGAGCCTGTAAGACAGTAAATAAGACAGTGACTAGAGAGGCAGGATGACTGGTACTATGGAGTCTCTGCGCAGCTCTGCTACATCTCTGACATCCACGTAATTAGCTAGGGTGGGGTTGGAGAGGTCTTGGACAGGACCCAACTCCCACTACTCTAGGCTGTGGAATTGTAACCAGCTGTTTAATCTCTTATCCAGGCTTCATCCACCCACCCTCTCATTCATCAATCCACTCATCTGCTATCTATCCATTCATCCATACATCCATCCACCTGTCATCCATCCATCTACACATTTGTTCATCTACCCCCCCCACTCATTCATCCACTCAGTATTCACTGAGAACCCATTATATGTCAAGCATTATTCTAGGCCCTGGCTTCCCATCAGTTAAATGTGCCCATACCTGTTTTATCCACCCTTGTGGGATTTATACACGTTCTACAACAGTATAAATCATTTCAGCTGGGCTTGCTGTGTCTTTATCACTGCTGCCTACACACAGTTCCACAGAACCTGGAAGAATGGGTCGACCCAAAATGGCACCAGCTGCCAGCCCCAAGACACCAGAGCCCTGCTCAGTACTAACCACAGATCCCCAGGGCTGCTGGGCATGACTCCCCTACCCCTACACCATGTCAACAATTACCTTAGGCTATCATTTGGATTAAAATCCAGACTACCACTTACGTTTAGTTCAAAAACAGGCAAAGCTAATTGACGGTGCTGGAAGGTAGAACAGTGATGACCACTCTGGGGTGGTGGTATGACTGCCAAGGGGGCACAAAGCAGCCTTCTGCAGCCCTGGAAACGCTCAATGTCTTGATCTGGGTGGGGTTACACAGGTGTACACATGCAAAAACTATGTGAGCTGCACATTAATATTTGTGCATTTCACTATAGGTTTGCTATACCTCAAATAAAGAGGTGGGGTTATTTTGTTGGGTTTTTGTTTTGTTTTGTTTTTAGGTCAAGCCACTGTTTTTAGAGAGAATTTGAAAATAGGCACATGCACAAGATCTGGTAGGCATCTCAAAGTGGTGAGCTGAACTCTCTGGGGAAGTGGACAGGAGGCTGGGGGTCAGAGGTGGGAGGCAGATTTTTCACCCTCTATCTTTTTACACCATTTATATTTTATACCACACTTAAAAAGAACCAGCCTATTCCTTCCAAGTCTACTGCAAAACCACCAACAGGAGGCGGGATGCGGCTTCTTTGGGCCTCAGTGGCTATCATTCCAAGCCCTGCACCCTGGAGGAACATGGTTTGAGGCTGCACTGAAGAGGGCCAGGCAAGCTCTGCCTCAGCCTCTCCTGGAAACTGGCTCACACTTCCCCTCTGACCAGCTATAAAATGGAGGGGGAGGAAGAGGGAGGCTAAGCCAATTCTCAAAGGTTCATAGGCAAACATTAACATGTATTAAATCTGGGTGGTAGGTGTGAGGTCTTTTGTTACATTACTTCCAGTATTCTATTGCAGTTGAAATTTTTGGTAAATTAAAACAGTGAGAAGTATAAATGCTGGTGTTAGAGAATCCTTCCTCTACTGAGTGACTTACTTATTTCTGAGCTCCCATGCTCAGAAACCTTCTAGGATTCCCTATTTCCCTAAGCCTTCTCTCAATGCCCTCTTCTCCACTCCATGGGGCAAAGCCTCCCTTTCCTTCCTGCCTCCAGCTCAACCACTTCCTTGAATTGCCAGGCCTTCTGCCATTGGCAAACTACCTGTTCCAGGAGCCCATGACCTTCTACCCTTTTCCTTTAGCTTTTCTGTTATGATCTGAACCACACTGGTCCTTCAGAGCTCAATCTAGTCTCTCTCCAGAAGGCCTGTCATACCCCACCCCCAGACTCTCTCCTGACATGCAATTTCTCCAGTTATTTTATTGTATACACAAGAAGCCCTGCCTCTCCATCTTGACTGTAAGTTCCCTGAGGGCAAGGGCCTGATTCTTCTGTGCATCTCTGCTACAGCACCTCTCCTCCTGCTTGGCCCACCCCACCACACCCCTGCTTAGGGCCCACTGCACTCAAGCTGATAGCAACATGCCTCCCATGGTCTCCAGACGGTCACCATCACCCCTACCAAACTTCCCAGCCCCATCACATACTGCCCCATCCAGAACTCTTCACTTAATCACTCAGTTCTTAGACCTCAGGACCTTTGCACACACCATTTCTTCTGTCTGGTATGCACTTGCAGATTCTCTATTTCTCAACCTCCACATGAATTTGAAAGGTATTTGCTCCTTAAACCTTCCCTGGATGAGAATCCCTTGTTAAAGCCCCATAGCTCTCTCCTTTTTCTCTAAGAACTCATGAAAACTAGAACATTTTTTGTCCTGAATTCTTTTTAATGTTTGTTTCTCCCAAATCTGACAGTGAGTTTTGTGAGCATGGAAACTCCATTTACCTGGTTCACCAGTGTCCCTCAATACCTAGAGCAGTGCTCAGGAAGGGCTAGATAAGGGCTCGATTCCACCTTAATCCTACCTAAGATCCAAGATACAACTTGAGAGCAGAATTACTTGTCAAACAGATAATAAAGGAAACTCTAGTAAAAAGTAATTTTAAAGGGCACAATAAAAACATATCCAGGTGAGCTCTAAGACCTTGTGTGTGTGTTTAATAATCCCCACTTGGATCAGAGTAGCCCTAAGTACACTGACATTTTCCATTTCCTTTACCCTTATGGGCAGGCAGGTGCTCAGGCTGCCCAAGGCTTAGTGGACAGAGCACTACCCTCTGGATGACATTGCCCTGCCCCCTATAATGGACAGTAACTGGTAGCAACCCCCAGAGACAGGGCTTCTCCACACCTGACAGGAGGCTTTAGCATGTATGTCAACCTTCACAAGCCCAGGAGATGAGTACAAAGTACTTCCTAGTTCAAGGATGAGGAGAGGGACTCAGAGAGCACCTACCTCACCTATCTTCATAAAGTCCTCAGAAAGAACTCAGTGCAGGTCCCCCAAACCCCGACTTTCCTCTTGGTATAATACCCCAAGAGGAAACTCACAGCAACATGGCTTCTCAAACTCCTTCCTATAGCGTGCTTGACAGAGTTGCAAAAACTTGATGAGGCTTCCTACATGGAACAAAGAACTCCTCCTTCTTCCCCAGACATTCCCCTCAGACAAGCAGAAGGCAAACACTTCCTCCTCCTCTGTCTCCTTGCAGCTTCCAGGAGTCTTAGGCCCATGGCCAAGGGGTCTTTGAAAAGCACCTTTGTCCTCTGGGCTGGGCAGAGGGTGCAGGAGGAGAGGAGCCTGGAGGCCGGGCCTCTGGGCTTGTTGGGTGGCTCTCTACCAGCTTGTGGTTTAAGCCTTGCCACACAAGTGCTGGCCCACACCCTACCCAGGCTGACGGGCAGGAAAGCAAGGGGCAGCTGGCCCCTTCCTGAGAAAGACACCATTAAAGACAGTGAACAGGGCACCTAGGTGGCTCAGTCAGTTAAGCGTCCAACCTCGGCTCAGGTCATAATCTCATGGTTCAGGAGTTTGAGCCCTGCATTAGGTCTCTGTGCTGACAGCTCAAAGCTTGGATTCTGTGTCTCCCTCTCTCTGCACACCCCCCTCCAAATAAATAAACATTAAAAAAAAAATGACATTGACCAGACTTGGATAGAGGGCTAGTGGGGTAACCACGGCAAGGAAAGTAAGCATAGGGCTCTCAATAAAGGGAAAGAGCAGAAAAAGGGAGGGGAGAGGCAGAGAGATGGCAGAGAGGCCAAAGGTAGCTGATCCTCTGCTGAACAAGCCACAAGAATCCCTCTCCCACATTCTAGTACATTTAGGCATGTGTCCTAAAAAAGCACTAAGAACAACTGTTTTTCTTCAGGTGAGGAAAGCTGGATCCCCTGTGTAGGCTCTGGGCAAAGGAATGGGGCAAAAACAAACTGAACAAAGAACATGAGATGAGAACAAAGAGCCAGAGGGCCAGAGACCAGAAATCCATCTCAGCAGCAAAGGGAGAGAGAATATCATTTCCACATGTACAGGGACCAACTTCTGGGGCCTCCTCCATGGAGCCCTCTGGTGCCTGGTGTGCCCCCTCCATAAGGAGGCAGATGGCCAGACATGGGCTTCCGGCAGAGAGGACCAGAGGCTGGGGTGGTGGGAGCATAGCCAGAAGGAAGGAAGCCACCAAACAGGGGTCACAGGCATCTCACAGCACTTCCCTTCCCCCATAACTGACCACCACTTCCTGGATGCTGGGTGGGGGCCATAGACAGGCAAGAAGGCTGGACAAAGCCGCACACTGAACTTTACCCAGCCGCCTGTCACTGAGGCCAGTCACTGGGTTAAACCCTCTCCTCTGACAGAGGGCTCAGCTATCCAAGCTGGCTCCCAGGTGTAACACCAAAACCCAGGCAAATGTAACCTCTTGTACCTGATGTGCCCCGACCTACTAAAGAGGAACTGACCTCACTGCTTACCTAACAGGAGGTTAGCAGAGCACAGACAAGAAGAGGAACACTATTTTTCCTTTACTCTGCATGTCATCATCCCATGCACATTCACACACTTACACGAATATCTCTCCATTCGGGACCACGGCCCAAGCCCAGGCTCAGAACACACTTTCATTTCACACCCTCTGGGACCTAGCCAGTCAGGGGCCTCACCCAGGCTGTTTCCGCCACAAGCCTGCAGGATCCTTCGTGCTCGTTTCTTAGCATCTTCTGGGAAGCTGGGGCTGTCCAACAGGTTTGGGTAGGTACAGAGTGCCATCACCTGGGGGAAAAGAAGTGCAGCTGGGCTCCTAGCACCCCCCACTCCAGAGCCCCAGGAGAGGTAAAGATGACAACTCAGGGACATGCAGCAGACATGCCCCACAAGGCCTCCAGCCAGCAGGGGGTTGGGGGTGGGTGGGGAGGAGCACACTGGGCTCTCAGGAGCAGGAGAGATGCTGAAAAGTGGGGTATGTCATGACCTGGGCTTGGGGCCCAAAGAGGGTCTTCCAGAAGAGGAGCCAGGGGACAGTCCCTGGCACCAACTCTTCCAAAAAGGACAGGAGTTCACACACCAGGGGGCTCCTGAGCAGGAGCCAGGACTGAGCAAGCAGGTGAGCCCCAAGTGACAGGAACATAGGCCCCTTCCTAAATCACAAACTGACTGTACCTGATCCCCATGCCCCAGGCCCCCTTCCCCTTTCTCACCATCATCCCCTTTCCTGGCCAGAATCAAAAGCCGATCAGCTTTCTCATCTCTATAACAGAGAAAATCACTCTAACCTCGCAAATTAAGAGGATTAAGCAAGGAAATGTTTGCAAAAGTGCTGGTAAACCCCAACTCACCGGGCAAGTCTAAGCTGGCAGTTTAGGAACTGTGCCAGGACCACTAAGGGGAGGGTGGGGCTCACAGCTTTGACCCCAGCTGGGTGACTTCAGGCAGGTGCTGGCTTTTTGGAGGCTCACTCTTCTTCATTTGTGCAATGGGTAGTGACCCAGCCAGCGCTCCTCCCAGGGGCACTTGTGAAGGGGAGAGGAGATGGGTGAAGGTTGCAGGAGGCCAGCGTAAGGTGGGAGAGGCTAGGCTTGCCATTGCCAGTGGCAGAGCAGGATTTGGGAACATGTCAGCCAGACGGAAAAGGCTGAGGCAACAGGAGCCTCTTCATGCCCAGAGTCTTAGGCATGTGTGGGGAACATGTTTTGCCTCTCCCCGCCAAAGCTGCATGATTCCAGGACAACCAGGGCCCCCCAGCCTCCTCCTGCCTCCACTTCTCTGGCAGAGCTGCTCTATTTGGTCTGATTCATTTCCTCATCCTGGGCCCAGTTTGGGGTCTCATATTCACAGGCAGCTGGCATGCTCCTGAGGTTAGCAGCAGTGGCCACAGGTGGGGAGGCCAATGGATGTCCTTCAGGTCAGTGCCAGCCTTGGTTCTTTTCCTCATACCCTGTGTGTGCTCCCTGAGCTAAGGTCCCCAAGCACCCCCACACCCCTCCGCCAATAGCAGGGCAGGGTCGCCCTCCCTGTATTGACCCCTGCAGCAGGAGACACAGCACTCAGCTTCCCTGCCTGCGCCTGCAAACCTTAACCACACAAGGACCATATTTTGCTCCAAAAAGGGCCCCAATTCTTTTCTAGGAAACAGCTTTCACCACAGCTGGTCTCCAGCCTCTGTTCAGGAGGCCCCATGGCATTCTCCCACCCTGTTTTTCCCCCTCCAGCCCACCAATCCCACAATTTCAGCCCATGCAGCATCCTTGTGGTTGGTGCTCAAACTGAAACATTAAAACTTGCCTCCTGGAGACCTCAGGAACAAGCTGGGTCACATCAGCAAGGCAGCCAGGAGAGCAGCAAGTGACAGTGACCACCAACCCCACACTCTCCTGCTGAGCCAGGGACAAACACTTTACACTCATCATCGCAATGAGGCCCCCAGCTGGGCTCCAAGGCAGTGCTCTGGTGATCTTCACTTGCTCAAAGCCACACAGCTGGTAAGTGGCAGAGTCAACACTCAAACTCGGGGTATCTCACTTGGGAAGCTATATCTGGACTTCCACATACCACTCCAGGCTGCTTCTCTGATGCCCTCATCAACCAAGCTCTAAACTCAGTATCCAAGACCATGGACTATGGAAGGGCATGCCTGGGAGCCTGGTACACTAGAGTAACCCCAAAATGAGTCTAGGAATTATAGACAACTTTGGAAGGGAAGGAGGTTGAAGGAGAGACCCAGGGGACATCAGGCACTGGAGGGGACTGCTACTTCAATGGCACCTCCCTGTGAGATTCTGGTGCCTGCTGTGTCCTGAGGGGGCTGGAGAGAAATGGGCTGGTTCTACCAGCCTCTAGTTCCTTGCTCTCCCAGTAGCTTCTGCTCCTGAAGCCCAGCTTACCTGTCGGAGGAAGGTTATAGGCTGCTGGCCCATGGCCTGGGCATCCCCAATGTTGGCACGGATGACCTCAGTGAATGGTTTCTTGATACCCTGAGCAGAGAGAAGGCAACAGGTGGTTACTTGGAGACTTTCAGGTCCTGGATTCCAGAGGCCAAGCAATGCCCCCACAGGATATTAATAAACACTCCTATTTTGAGCCTTAGCAAGTGCCAGGCATACTGCCAAGCCCTTGACATGTCTAGCCCCATTTAACCTTAGCCACCACCCCCATGAAGAAGGACTGGTATTAATCTCATGTTACAAATGACGAAAATGAGGCTTCAAAAGGTTAAGAAACTTGCCTGAGGTCACTCCAAGATCACTCTTCTTAACCACTATGCTCACTGCCCTCCCCCCCACCCCCAACACCTTTCTGAGAAGGCTGGAAGAGCTCTCCGGCTGCCAAAGCACCCTGAGGTAGCTGCAGGTCCGGGGCTAGCCCACTGCAGCCTGGAAGGGCTGACTAAAAGAGGGCCATGGAGCAAACGTGGCAGGAGGAAGGCAGGGGTCAGCAACAGAGGCTGCCAAACGCCAGGGAGAGGATCCCACTACTTATCCCCAAGGCAGCTCCACCTTGACAGCCTAAATAAATGGGAGGGGCACTAAGGCACCCTCCCCTCCAGAAGACCCCAATCATCAGGGACCTCTCTGGTGGTTCCCTTGCAACCTGGCTTTGCAGAATAAAGAATGTGGGCTGATTTTTACTTAAAAAAAAGGTATAAAGGTATCAGGGATAGAAGACTGGCTGATGGACAAACTCACAGCCGCAGCCTGTGCAATGTACTTAGCACAGGAAGGAGGTCCCAGAAAGGAGGAACTCAGAGACCCCACTGACAGCACCATCACTGGGGGATGCCTGAAAGGCTCCTGACTGCTGCAAAGGAGAAAATGCACTTTGGATGGAGGATTGTGAAGACCTGGGAATGTGGGGATTCCACAGAGCTCCCTGATAAGTCCAGAATTAGTCACTGGAAGAGTAAGAATCAGCAGCAGATTCCAGGACCTCCCAGAGCAGCTGAAGGATTACCCGAGACAAACAGTACGAAAGCACGTGGCCGAGTACAAACATCATCATCTTACAAAGCCGGACCAAGGACGAGGCTGAGAGGGTCATGGTGGAGGAAGAAGGAGGTGGGGCAAGGAGGTGGCAAGACCGAGGAGTGGCCTGGATAGAAGGCCTGGCCACCTCATCTCCAGCTGCCCTTTCCTCAAGTTTCCTCAAATTTTAAACATACAATTCTATGGCTTTGACACTTGTCTTCTCTCCATTTCCCAGTGTGTGAATAAAAGCACCTTTAGAAAACTATTTTTTAGAATCAGTAATGTATACCTTAAGTAAAAAACAGTGGCCCTAAGGGATGAAAGTAGTTGGCACATAGTTTTTCTGACCCTCATCTGCCACCCCTAAGACCCTCCCATATAGAAATTCTCCAGCTGCTCTGGGGCAAAGAGACATGGGTGGCTGAGGAGGGTGCCCAGAAATGGCCCTAGACCTTCATAAATAGGGCTTGATAAGTCTCCAAAAGTTTCTGCAGGGAAAGTTTTAATTCTCTTGTGTCCCTTCTGAGGAGCTCTTTGGAGGTGGACAATACAGAAAGAGGTCCCAGGGTGAATGGGAGAAGCATTCAAAAGGTCCTGATGGCCAAGGCAAGGGGTGGCACCACCCTCTGCTCCAGGGGTAGGCCAGGAGTGAGAGCAGGCACCTTGGAGACAAGCTGTGAGGCATATGGCCTCAGGGCTCACCCCACAGTTGAGAGGCAAGAGGCCGGGGATGGGGGAGGAACCCAGGCCACTGTGTGCAAAGGGGCAGGCCTGACCCAGCCCTTGGCACTAGCCTGGGCTCTTGGCACAGGTCCCTCTATCAGCCTGACTGAATTGGCCCTCTAGGCCCAGCCAGCTGAACACAGGTGATTTCCATGGTATGGGCATAGTCCATTCTTTGGTAGGGAGTAAATCTGTCACAATTGAGGGCCAGGAACAAACATGCAGCTGCAGGCCCTCAGCCAGCCCAATGCAGGGGGAGAATGATGCCTGGAACAGTGCTCTGGATGTTCCTTTGTCGTCCCTCCCTCTGTACTGCTCATCCAATTCAGAGCCTACTGACAAGGAGCCTGGGAACTCTGAACATCTCTTTTCTTGGGTCTGGGTGCCCACAGACCCCAGATACTTTGCTGTGATGGATATGCTGGGGGGAGAGGTGGGAAACTGGCTCCCATGAATGGGCAGGAGACCAGCCTGCCCAAACAGCCACCATAGAAAGGAGACTGTTCTGGGCAGACTTCTGTATCTAAGCACTAAAGATGTACATGGGATGGGAAATACCAAGGAGCAGGGGACAGACTCCTGCTCATACTGACTCATCCAGGTCTGACAGGCACACCTAATGCTAACCTTGCTTCAGGCCAGCCCAGGAGCCAGCCAGGTCAGCATGTAGCAACCTAGTTTCCTCTCACAGTATCCTAGAGCCCATCTAGATAATCCACTTGCATATATCCCGCCCAGAGCTGCCTCCCTGTGCAGCAATGAGATGAAGGTCCCACCCAAGGGAGCTCCCTTCCCACCATTCAGCTTCAGTAGGGATTGGGGGAGTAAGCTCTTGTGTTCTAGGGATATTTCAGCAGGTGTTAGCAGGGAGCAAGAAAAAGACTATCATTATCTTCCAAGATCACAGGCCCAGCATCACCATGAGGGCTGAGGGAATGACAGATGATTTTTTTAAGTTTTTTTTTGTTTTTTTTTTTTTTTTTAATATTGAGAGAGAGAGTAGACAGAGAGAGGTGGAGAGAATCTCAAGGAGGCTTTGCACTATCAGCACAGAGCCTGAAGCAGGGCTCGAATTCACAAACTGTGAGATTACGACCTGCGCTGAAATCAAGAGTTAGATGCTTAACTGACTGAGCCATCCAGGCCCCCTGGATGACAGATGATTCTAACAGGCACAAGGCAGCTTCCTTGAGTGAGGGATGGCTCTTGTCATTTCATGTGACACGTGGGTGGAAAGGCTTAGTAGGATAGTTTCCCCCCAGAGAATCTCCCTCTCATTCAACAGATACTTATGGATTGCCCACACTGAGTGACAGAAATGTGCAAAACAGGAGATAGCACCACCCGCAGAACCCAGGTAAAGAATAACAAGTGGGCACAGGGAAAGGAGAGAAGGCACAGCAAGTACCAGGCCACGAACACCATGTGAAAAGACCCTGAGGCAGCAGACAGGACTAGAGTAGGCAGGAAGTCCTACAGAGAGCCCCATAAAGAGGCCCCAGAGACAAACTCCAACCAGGCCCCACTGTCCCTGAAAACAGGTGCATTTCACAATTGAGGAAACTGAAGCTCAGCACAGGGTCTGGTCCCAACCATTGTGGGAAGACAAACAAAGCTAGAAGAAACCCAGCTGAAGCTATAAATGCCCACAATTAAGAGACTAGATGGGAGCTCCAACGGCTGAGTTTCCCAACCACTAAAGCAGGGAAGGCTGGGTGTAGGCTGCTGAACTCTGGGGGTCTGTGGGAGAGTCAACCATAGAAACTGAGACTCACAGGGCAGAAGCAGGGATGAAAGCTGAATGAGCTCCAAATAGGATAATTCACGACAGCAAGGCTGAAGCCCAGACAAGACAGAGCAAACTCCACAGAATGCACATTCCCAGACCCAAAGAGGCTTGACATGAAGGCAAGGACAGGGGGTCTGTTGGTGCTTCTCCTCAAGCAACTCTCATTAGTTTAAAAAAAGGGCTCTTAAGAGTTCTACCTGGCTTCTGTTTTCAAAGCATCATTACTGACATCACAAACTAGTCTTTAGGAGAAACACATTGGCCCCATTTTGCAGAGGAATAAACTGAGACCAAGGTGGTCTGAAAGACCTCACTGAGGCCCACAGCACATAAAAAGCAAAGCTGAGGGTGCAGGTCTATGTGACTTGAGCAGGGTGGGTGGTGGAGGGTTCATCTTATAATAACCCCACACAACACATTTATTTTATCTTTAATTTTATTTTTTATTTTTGAGACAAAGACAGAGTGTGAGAGTGTGTGCACAGTGGGGGAGGGATAGAGAGAGAGAGGTAGAATCCAAAGCAGGCTCCAGGCTCTGAGCTGTCAGTACAGAGCCTGACGGGGCTCAAACCCATGAACCGTGAATCATGACCTGAGCTGAAGTCAGATGCTTATCCAACTGAGACATGCAAGTGCCCTATCTTTGTTTTAAAGAGAGAGGGTACACATGTGACTGGGGGAGAGAATCCCAAGCAGGTTCCATGCTCAGCATGGAGCCCAATGCAGGGCTCAATCCCATGACTCTGGTATCATGACCTGAGCTGAAATCGGGCATTGGACGCTCAACCGACTGAGCTACCCACGCATTCCTACAAATTTATTTTATTATTTTTTAATGTTTATTTATTATTGAGAGACAGAGCATGAGAGGGGCAGAGAGAGGGAGAGACACAGAATCTGAAGCAGGCTCCAGGCTCTGAGCTGTCAGTACAGAACCTGACGGGAGGCTTCAACCCACAAACCGTGAGATCATGACCTGAGCTGAAGTTGGACACTTAACCAACTAAGCCACCCAGGTGCCCTGCTACTAGTTTATTTTAAAGTAGCATCTAAACTCTGAAGAAAATGACCAATGAGATTTCACTACCTGTGCTTGGAATAGCCAGGGTTTCCAATCTTAGGTCTTAGCTGATTGTAACCATGTGGTATAGCAGGTTTTAGATGAGTACACAATGATATTAAGAGTCATAATCAGTTTTTCTCTCTATTTATGAATGTTTTGCCTCAGCTGTATGTACTTTACAAATAAAAGTAAAGGCATTCCTCTGTCTCTACTTGTGCCAACTTCCTCCCCTCCTGTAATAAAGGAAAAAAGAAGTAGGTTGAGGAAGAACTGACAGATCTTTTCAAAACTCCTACTAATTGCAGCTTATTTTTAAGTGCTGCTCCCAGTGAACAGCAGGATCTGAAAAGCTAACAGTGTCTCCCCCTTGGAGCTGCTGTCAGGGAGAAACAAGGCCTCCCTGAAAGCACACAGACTGGACTAGAGGAGAATGGTCCCTTTCATACCCACTTAGCCAACCTTCCCCCTCCTTCAGGCTTTCCTGGGGATTCTCCCCTCTATCACAGAAGAAAGAAGGATGGGGCTCGCCCATGAAGCCACCCCAAAGTCAAACACCAGAATCATACGTCCAAACAGTGGGTAGTGTTTGCAGAGCACATGGTGAAATAATTCCATAAGGCAGCATAAAGGCCAGGACACCTTCAGATAGACAAGATGGTACAAAAGTCAGGGCAGGGGGCTAGGGGGGCGGGGACTTTGGGCCCACCAAGACACCTCTCTCCTCTTATAGACCGGGGAAACCAAAGCCCAGAGAGCATATGAGATTCACCCCAAGTCACCCTACCCCTGCAAATCCTTGCTCATTCCATCTCTACCCAATCAAACCCTTTATAACATCAGTCCAGCTTTGATCACTGCAATACAAAACAGGTAGGAAAAAAATGAAGCTGTGCCAAGCCAAGCCCTGCCCCCCAAAAAATTACTGGGAAAATATGGCTCTCTCAGAAGGAGCCCTGTGTAAGCTACCACAGAGGTGGTCTCCCAAAATGAAAGGTTTAGGTGAGGCTATGCTAGCTTGTGTAAGCTATGTCTCCGGCACCTCAACTAGGAAACAGAGACTCGAATCAAGTGAGAATAGATGGGCTTGAATGAAAACATCTCAACTCACTCAGGAGTAGGCTATGGCAGTGTGGGGTGTCTTAGCTCAGAAATCACAGGGGTTTTCGGCTTAAATGGCCAAGGAATTTGTCCACCTCAATTATGGAACCATATCCTGCTGGAAACCCTTCATGGTTCCTCCACTTCACACCGCAAAACTTTGAAACCTTTGCACCATGAAGTCCTGAGCCCAGCACCCAAGACTCCAGTCCACCTTTTCTGTCTCCTTCATCTCTCATGTGCCCCTGCCACAGCACTCTTCCAACAGCACCAGCCCCTTCCACAAATGCCCAGAGCTTCCCAACCTCTGTCTTTGCTCACAACCCTGCTCCCACATGGAATGCTCTCACATGTTTCTCTGCTAAAAAATCCCACCAATCCTTAAAGACTTTGGGACGGAGAGGCTCAGGCCCAGAGAACTGAATGGCAGTCAGCTTCCTGAAGGCAAAGACAGGGCACCTTTCTGTCCAAATCCTCCTCCTACTTCAAGAAGCCCACACCCAAGCTGTTATTTAGCAAAAAAGAGAGAGGGATAATCTCTGGAACCCCTACCAGCTCTGGAATCTGAGAAATTAGCAGTAAAGTGATAAACCAGGAACAATTCAATCCCAGCTTTAACAGGGAGACTGTTGTCTCCAGGACGGTCACCTCCAGCCAGCCAGATATCAACAAGGAGCAGAGCAGTAAAACTCACGTTTTCTGCCGCTGGCCCACAGAAACTGAGCCAGCCTCCTATAGGCCAAACTTTAAACTTAGCCTTGCAAGGAGTCAGAGGAAGACACTGGATTCTGACTTGTCCAGCTCATTAATTTCAGTCAGGAGAACTGAGCATTCCACCACAGCTTCCTCCCAAGCATTCAGGGGACAGTAAGTGATCAATTTGCCCCCCAGCCATCCAGTTCTAGTGCCTCTGAGAGCAAGATCAAGTAGCCTCCCCTACCCCCCTTCTGGGTTAGAGCTATCTTAAGCAAGCAGCTATTTCATCAGATCTTACAAATCTTAGGAGTGCTACATTTTTTTACATTGCCCCTCTTGATACGGCCTCCTAAATTCCACTCAGATTAGAACTGGTGTCCTACACAAATACCATATGTTTGCACATATAGGAGGATTAGGAGGAACCTAACGAAGGACCATGGGGGAGAAGAAGGGGGAAAATAGTGGGGGGGAGAGAGGCAAACCTTGAGAGACTCTTGAATGCTGAGAACTGAGGGCAGATGGGTGGAGGGAGTGGGAAGGGCGTGATGGGCATGGAGAAGGGCACTTGTGGGGATGAGCACTGGGTGTTATATAGAAACCAACTTGACAATAAACTATTCAAAAAATAAAAATAAAGAGACATCAAAACCAAAAAAAAAAAAAAAAAGAACTAGTGTCCTACAGGGGCATCTCTCACAAACACCCAGTCACCCTGGTTGGAGGGAGGAAGAAATCACTCCTAGGGATGTGGTCACTTTACATCAAGTACAAACTAAAGCATGATCCTAGCCAGCCAGCCACTGAGATGAAGAAAGTCTCAGAGCCATCCTACCAAGGCCCGACAGGCCCAAGATTTTGACTACTCACTGGAGATGAGTGTGTCCTCAGAGAACAAAATGTGATGGCTAATCAAGGTTCCAGTGAGGGGCCTAAAGGAAGTTAATTGTTCAGGAATCTCCTCCATACCTCCACTCTTGTCATGGAATCATTACTGGCCGAATGACCCAAAAGGTCTCAGACGGAAAGGAAAAGGCTTTGGGAACAAATCCAAGACTTAGAGCCTTCTTCCCTCTTCTCTTTACCTAACATAATATCCTTCCCACCACTCATCCAGCACCTCCTTACACCGCCCCTTCCTTTTACTTTCTTCAAAGCACTTATTCACTATCTGAAATTATCTTGTCTATTTCTTTACTGCTTGTTGTTGCCCTCCTCCACCCCCAACCCCTCACCCCATGGATCTTGGTTCTCCGCGGATAGGACAGTCCCTGAACGTGTAGTGCCTGGCACTATTAGTCGCTCAGTTATAACTGATGAATTCAATTCAACAAGTGAATGGTATCTAAGGGCCTTACTTTGTGCCAGGTGCCTGGCACTAGTGGGTGAAGGGATGGGAGGTGGGCATTCTTCTCTTAGCCAACCAAAGAGGTGGCCGCATGGCTGGGAGTAAGTCCAGCGGGTGGACCCCAGCCGCAGACGGCTACTGCTCTCTCCCCACCCCACTTCAGCGCCCCCCTAGGCCCTCCTGCCACACGGGCCCTGGCGCCCGCACGCACTAACCCTCTGCAGCTCAAGCTCGATCTCACCAGCCTTGAGCACGATGGGTCCCCGCACCGCATACTCCACAGCCTTCACCTGCGGGTTCATGGACTCGAGCGTAAGGATGCGCTCGCGCGGGCTCCGCTCGGGCCGTACCTTGAGCACCGCGGAGGCCTCGGCAGCCGCGCTGCTCTGCCTACGGCCCCACGGGCCTGGGGTCCGGGGGCAACAGCCCCTCCAGACCAGTGCCGCTGCCCGCTGCATCGCGCGCCCGCCCAGGAAAACCTTGGCACAAAAAGAAAAAGAACAAACACGTCGCGCACAGTCCAATGCAGGCACCAGTGCCCCCGCCCCCAAGCCCAGCCAAGGGCCCTTTCAGCGAATAGTGCCAGCCTGGCTCCGGGGCTGGGTGCCCATCCCCCGGCGACTCGGACCCTCCACCGCGCCACTGCAGAGCCAAAGCAGTTTTGCAAAAGCTGCACCTAATGCATGCATGCAACGTGCCTGTCGCCACCGCCTGGGAAACCCTCGCCGCGCCCCGCTAGCGCGCGCGCTTAAAACTGCTCCGGTGCTCCGGCACCAGCAGCCGCATCTCAGCGCCCAACACCCGCACAGCCCGGCCCCCAGCGATCGCACACCCACAGCCGGCGGGACCGCCCCAGGCCTGCACACTGGCTCCTGGGCCTTGTAGTTCTCCAGTTTGCTTCCGGAACTCGTGTGGGGGCTGGGTCAACTACAAGTCCCATAGTGCCCCGCGCTGGCCCGATAGGGGGCAGGGCAAGAGGCGGAACGGTCTTCAGAAGCTGTCGGGGGGGGGGGGGCTAAGAGGCCTCTTTGTCCCCGCTGAGGGGACAGAGTTGGACTGGGGCCAGCCAGGGGCTGTTCTTTCAGCCTTCTGCGAATTTAGAGCTATTTGCAGCGTCTCCTTGGAGGCGCATCCCGCCTTCCCACAGCCCCATCCCGCCTTCCCACAGCCCCACCCCCCCGCTACCCAATACCTGCGAGGAGGCTGGCTGAGCCATGGTGCAGTCCTAGCCCCGAGTTTCATCATCCAGGGCCCGACGGTGGCTGGTAGGTTAGGAGTTTGGGATTTCACTGCCACTCTTATCCCTTCTGAATGTGGGTTTTCTTGTTAGCAAAGCAGAGGTCTGAACCTAGCCTTTAAGGGTTGTTGTGAGAATTAAAGGACCGACACTTGGTAGGTACCAGGTGGTCAGGCTTTTCCTGACTACTCCATGTGGAGTCTTTCACCACTGTCATTACTTCTTTATTTCCTTGCAAGCATCTGAAATTACCTTGTTGCGATACTTCGTACTGGCTTGTTGGCTACCTCCCCCATTCACCATGTAAGCTCCAGAAGGGCAGTTTTCTTTGTTCATCCTATTCATGGCACCTCTAAAGTTTCCTGGCACATAGTAGGCACTAGTAAATATTTGTTAAAGAATGACTGCTCAGCATGGATAGCTATTATCTTTGGCAAAGATATTAACAGGCAGAGGCACCCTGGCTCCCTGAGAGTGGGCAGGAGTAGGACTAGAAGACACCAGGTCTGAGACCCCAAAATCTAGAGAGTATGTGGGAAAAGTCACTTTCCCTCTCTGGGCCTCAGATTCTCTATCTGCAAAGTAAATTAGATTAAGTAGCTCCTAAGGTCCCTTCCCATCTTGAAAACACTGTCTAGGTGTTTTTCAGGCAGAAAGACAGCCCAAAGCTCCCTCACCCCAATAAACACACACACTCACCGTAGATGTGTGAAAGGGGGGGGGGTCACCTGGGTGGCTCAGTCAGTTAAGGAACCAGTTCTTGGTTTCCATTCAGGTCATGATCTCACCATTGTGAGATCAAACTCCACATGGGGATCCTCACTGAGCATGGAGCCTGCCTGGGATTCTCTCTCTCCCTCTATCCCTCCCTTGTGCTCTCTCTCTCAAAATAAATAAGCAAACTTTAAAAACAAAAGCAACCCCCCCACACACAACAGTGTAGGGGAGGAGGTCCTAGAAAAGCCAGGTTTAAATGTAGCTACATGTAGTCCCTTACCTCTTGATTGACTTTGAGCATGTTACCTAGCCTTTGTAAGCCTACTTTTACGTCATCGGGCTGTGAAGAAAGTTCAGTGAGGTAACTGAAAACGCCAAGAGTTTGGAACCTTAGTGCAGTGGGTCACTCTTATTCATCCTTGTCAAGAGAATGGCATATACTTGGATTAAATAAATTGATTACCAATAAAAGGGGAAAGGGAATGGAGAGAGCAGCAGAAACCAAAGATCTCCGGATATTCCTATGTTAGCAAACTGGCTTGTCCACCAAGGACCCTGGAAATTTATTTGGGTTTCTTATCAATAGCTCCACCCCCAGCATCTATGTCTATACTGTCTTCTTCCTGGCTTCTGTCTCAGTGGCCAGGTATTCAGTTAACAGGTGAAAGATTTCCCCCCAGGGAGTTTGGCTTCTCTAAGGACTATACTGCCTTCAACATCATGTTCTCACCTGCTCTGCCCAGTTGTAGACAAACACACCCACACACCCCTCCACCTCTAAACACACTTAACCTTGATCTGCATATAATGTAAACCCTGTCTCTCACTGTTCACCCAAGGGTTGGGGCACTTCCTGTAGTCTCCACCCCAATCAGAAGGGACAGAGGAGCTAGGAAGGAAGGCAGGCATAGAAGGGAACACAAATCCATTTGCACAACTAGGAAAAACAATGCCTAGCACACAGTCCATCTACGTGGGCTCCCACGTCATCATTGTAGAAAACAAGTTGGTGTCCCAATTATGTCCTTTGTCAACCTGTCATGATTACATGAAAAGAAAGCTCCCTTTCTTTCCTGTGAACCACACTTTACGATCTGCAAAACACTTTCCTACCTATCACTGCATTTGAACCTGATCAACATCAATGAAGTGAAAAGGGCAGACATTATCCCCATCTTACAGATGAAGCTCAAAAAGATTAAGTGACTTATTCATGTGGCACAGTCAAGTGTAGAGCAGGGACTGTGATTTCTAACCCAGTGATGCAGCCCATACATGCAGAGACCAGGCTTGTGTAGCTCTCTGGGTTTGGAAATTTGTGCTGCCATTGCAATGCACTGAGCCCTTAAAAGGGTTTTGGGTGGTAGTTGTGGTGATGATGGTGGTGGTAATAGTGTGAACTTTGCCTTTACTTTGCCCTCTAGACCAGATTGGTGTGGGGCAGGAGCAGGCTCCTAAATATTAAAGATAAAACCTGAAACAGTCATGAATGTTTCTGTGAGCTGGATGAGAGCTCAAAGACACAGCAAGCTCTTGACGATCCACACAATTGGGAGAGTCATTTGTTTGCAAGACATGGTACTAGTCTTCATTCCTTAACAAGTTTTTACTGAGCACCTACCATGTACCAGGTACTGGCCTGAGCTCTGGGACTATAGTGAGTCACACATATGGCCCTTGCCTGCACAGACATACAGTGTCTTAGGAAAGACAGACATCCATTAGATAATCACACAAACACAAGCATGTGATTACAAACTGTGAGAACTGCAGGGGGGGAAAGGACAGAGTTTCATGCCCAGAGGTCTGGGTGAAGGTTTCTCAGAGGAAGAAGCCTATGAACTGCCCAGAAGCCTGTCAGGATGATAAGGGATAGCAGTACTGACAAGTGTGGTAGACATGGGGATGTGCCCTCACCTGCAAAGGAAGAACTTGCCAAAAAATAAGAGGGGAAAACTTGCCTTCAACCAAGAGGTGTGGTTAGCAGACAGCCTCTACCTGTCAGTGTCATCAGTGTCAGCCTCACTTGCACAGAACTGTCTTGCCTGAGGTTGCCATCACACCCTAACTGAAGAAGCCTAACCTTAGTGACTGAGCAAGACTCAGCAAGTGCTGGAGCAGTATTTGCTCTAAGCGTTCTCCAGGAGGCTGACTGAGGCTTTGGCAGGCCAGCTTCATGGCTTTTCTTCCTTGCCCAATCCTGCTGCCTCCCACTTCCTCTTACAGAAGTAGATCCCTAATATCCATCTTACACTTCACACTCCATCTCTGTCAGTGATGAGGCAGACAGTGTCCCAGGCCAGGGACTGCTGAGGAGCTCCAAGAAGGCTAGGGTGACTGTCGGGAAGACAGTGAGGGGGCAGGGCTAGAAGACAGGGGTCAGAGGTGAGTGGTGTTGGACAGGCGGCCTAGGTCCTAAATATAAGAATTTCAGTTTTCATCCTAAGAACAATTAGAAGCCTCTGGAAGGCCTTAAGTAGGGGAGTGACACAATCATATTTATGTTTAAATTCTGCTGCATGAGGATGGGTTGTAGAGGGTGCAGGAGGATGGATTGTGGTACTAGCAAGGTCCAATGTTGGCCTGGACTGGGGAATGGATGATGAGAAATGGACAGGCTCTTCTGCATCTCCAGAATCTAGTATATTACTTGTCACATAGAAGTTCTCTGTTGAATGAATGAATGGAGTAGACTCTATAAGGTCCATACTCCCAATATCCTTGCAGTTCAGCAGGATATGGGCAGTGCATAATAAAGGTGGTAAGAATAGCCCCTAAGAGTGCAGAGAAGCCAGTCCTTGGGGTCGGTGAGGGCCAGAACAGAAAGTGAGATGATCTTCCAAGGGTAGATGGGCATTATGGTGCCGCAGTGAGAGATGAATGACCTTCCAGAATATCAAATCATGCTCAAGATGGGTGCTTGGGTGACTTAAGGGTAACTCTTGGTCTCTTGGTCCCAAGGACACTTGGGGAGCTGGGTAGAAGTTAGTGCCCTTAATAATCAAATGCCTTGATCCAGGGCAGTGATTCTAAAGGATTATCAAGGAGCCCCTGAGTGTTTGTTTAAAATGCAGATTCCAGAGTTGCACTTGGACTTGTTGGTTCTAAAATTCCAGGGGTGAGTTTGCCCAGGGATTTTCCTATAATCAGGATTTTGATGTGCACTAAAGTTTAAGAACCATAGGTGCAAGGCAAGGTTTGGCAGTATCATAGTGGGAAAAAGCATAGATCAGAGAATTCTGAATTCTGGTTCCAAATTTGTCACTAACCTGTTGTATGTATGACCTTGAGCCAGCACTGTCCTCTTCCTGGGCCTTAGCCTCTTCATCTGGAGAACAACTTGCATTTCTACCTGATTTCTAAGTTACTGGCTCTAGCTCGAAGACATTTCAGCCTCCTCTTCTAGCCCAACTGGCTCCCTCAGTCACAGCTGCGGCCTCTGCTCACTGAGCCTCAGTTTTCTTACCTGTCAGTAAGGTGATGACAATGTCTTCCTCAGAGGGTTTCTGAGAGGACTAAACAGTGTTTAAAAAAAAAAATTTAACAGTGTTTTTAAAACAAGCTCTGGTAAATTTTAATAAAGAAAAGTTTTACATGATTTACTTTTCACCAATCTGTTCTGGCATGCTTCTAATGATATCAGAATCACCTGCATCAATGCTAATCAAAATGCATACTCTGTAGTATTTCCTCCATGCTGTGCCCAAATCAATATTATTGCTACTGTAGTTATGGACACCAGTTTTAGCCAACATTCCACAGTATTCTATTTCAGATTTCCTCAAGGCTGAGCAGTTGTTGGTGAGGACAAACAGTTTTGCTTTGCCATATCTGATTATTTTCAGAGTCTGCTTGTACCCCACATGTACTTTCCACTTGTCATAATGAGTTGGAAACTAGAATTGACCAACTCCAGTGACTTTTTCGTCTTCTTTGCAGCCACCATCTTCCTGCCTTAGGTGTGAAATCAGCCCCAACCAAGAGCAGCCTGGGAACAACAAAGAGTAAAATGACTTTTCTTTTTTTCTTTTCTTTTCTTTCTTTTTTTAAAAATAGGCTCTATGCCCAACATGGGGCTTGAGTTCATGACCCCTGGATCAAGAGTTGCATGCGCTGTAGACTGAGCCAGCCAGGTGCCCCTAAAGTGATATTTTTAAAGTTTCTTTTCTTTAATGGATATTAGGATAGATTTGAAAGTCTGAAAGAATAAATACTCCATTGTTAATGATAGTTATCTTTGAGTGGTGGGCTTATTGGTGACTAACTTTTCCTTTTGCATAATGTACTGTCAGTGTTTTTAAAAATAATGATAAGGGGCACCTGGATGCTTAGTTGGATAAGGGGCCAACTCTTGATTTTGGCTCAGGTCATGATCTTACAGTTCATGAGTTAGAGCCCTGGGCTGACAATGTCGAGCTTGATTGGGATTCTTTCTCCCTCTCTCTCTGCACTCCCCAACTTGTGCTCGCTCACTCTCTCTCTCTCTCAAAATAAATAAATTTTTAAAAACTTAAAAATATGTTTAAAATAATGACAAAAATAAAAGTAAGTTTTAAAAAACTAAACAGAATTACCACATTCTGGGTAAACTGTATATACAAAGGAATTGAAGGCTGGGACTTGAACAGGTATGTGTACACCAGTTCACAAAGTAAAAAAGTGGAAACAACCCAAATGTCCCTTGACAGATGAATGGGTAAACAGAATGTAATGGAATGTTACTTGGTTTAAAAAGAAGGAAATTCGGACACATGCTATAACATAAATGAAACTTAAAGACTTTATGCTAAGTGGAAAAGACAAAGGCAAATTATGCAGGCACAAAAGAACAAATATTATGATTTCCCTTATAGAAGGGGTATCCAGAATAGGTAAGTTTATAGAAATAGAAATTAGATTACCAAGGGCTGGGGAAGGGTGGTTAGGAAATTATTATTTAATAGGCATAAAGTTTCAGTTTGAGATGAGAATGTTCTGGACATGGATGGTGGTGATGATTGAAGAACAATGTAAATGTACTTAATGCCACTGGACTATACACTTAAAAATGCTCAAAATAGGCGCCCTTGGGTGGCTAAGTCAGTTAAGCATCTGACTTCTGCTCAGGTCATTATCTCACTCACTGTTTATAGGTTCGAGCCCTGCATCTGGCTCCATGATGACAGTGAGGAGCCAGCTTTGGATCCTCTGTCTCCTTCTCTCTACCCCTCCCCTGCTCTCTATCTCTCTGCAAAATAATAATAATAATAATAACAATAATAATTAAAAGAAAAAATTAAAAATGCTCAAAATAGTAAATACCATACTAAAAAATAATCACAAGGATTTCCTGTGTGTTGCAAGAAAAAAATTTTCTTACTTATTTAGAGAGAGAGAGAGACAGAGACAGAGAATGAAAGGAGAAGGGGCAGAGAGAGGGGGGAGAGAGAAAGAGAAGATGCAGGACTCAAATTCACCAACTGCTCACCAACTGTGAGATCATGACCGGATGCTAAGGACTTAGCCAAAATCGGATGCTAAGGACTGAGCCGCCCAGGTGCCCCCCAGGAAAGTTTAAAAAGGGAAACAGTGTAACTCTTAGACTGCTATGGCATTGTTTTAGAGATGGCTACTGAGCAGTTCCCAGAGGCATTTGCTCAGGCTTCTCCATCTATCTCTGCCACAAACCAGTCAGCTCCCATCCTTGCTCCTCATGATTCCCTTTCTAAATGAAGGTCTCTCTTTTTTTTAGGTCAGTCTTGAGATTTTAGTAGAAAATTAGCAGGGGATTTCATTGAGATCCCATCTGCTCTGAGTCCATTTGAGGCAAATTATTGCCTCCTCAACAAGCAAATATTAGTTGAGTTGAGCTAATAGCCAGGATACACATATCAGTAAAGCTTTCAAAATGACGTGCAAAGCGGTTTAAAGATAAACTTGTGAAGATACAAAGCCAAGTAAGACAAGGCAACTGGCATGTTCAACATAAGTGTAATTTACAGAGATTGAGACAGAATAAAAACATTTCACGAAAGCAGTATTTATAGTTCAGTATTGCATTGATAGAGAACATTTCAAAGCAGAGGCAGCATGTTGTGGTCTTAGCAGCCAAATCAACAAAATCCGGGAAGTATTGAACATGAGAGGAAAGGGTAGAGGAGAAAGGAGAAAGAGCAATTGTATAAGCTTCAGGAGCAAATACAGCCTCAAACTTAGCAGCCAAATCAACAAAATCCGGGAAGTATTGAACATGAGAGGAAAGGGTAGAGGAGAAAGGAGAAAGAGCAATTGTATAAGCTTCAGGAGCAAATACAGCCTCTATCAGAGTGTTTGTTGTTCCACATTCCTTGATTTCTTGCTTCCTGATCCTGCAGGGGTATGAGGACTGTAGGTTTACTTTTTCCATGAAGGACATTTAGAAGATTTCAGAAACAGTCCAAGGGACCAATATAAAGAAAATCCTTAGCAGCAAACACAGCAATTTTAGCCATTCATTGCCTTAAAGCACAGACAAAATATTAAGCAATGGCTTGAATCAGTATTTCCAGCTGGTTTATTCTCCTACTTTTCCCAGATATTTTCTTCATGAAGCCACAGAATCTTTCACCTAGAGAGGCTTGCAAAATAGTTTCAGGACCTAGGAACTTAGGAGAAAAATATATTTATGCAAGGGCTTATGCTCTGAAAAAAATTTTTTTTAATGTTTGTTTATTTTTGCGAGTGAGAGAGATAGAGCATGAGTTGGGGAGAGTCAGAGAGAGTGGGAGACACAGAATCCAAAGCAAGCTCCAGGCTCTGAGCTGTCAGCACAGTCTGACACAGGGCTTGAACTCACAAACAGTGAGATCATGACCT
Organism: Hyaena hyaena; assembly: GCF_003009895.1. Classification (NCBI taxonomy): domain Eukaryota; kingdom Metazoa; phylum Chordata; class Mammalia; order Carnivora; family Hyaenidae; genus Hyaena; species Hyaena hyaena. Next base: position 7,987,343 of record NW_024080639.1, read on the forward strand.
AAGCTGAAGTCAGATGCTTAAACGACTGAGCCACCCAGGTGCCCTGCAAGGCCTTATGCTGTGTAGTTCTCACTTATCTTTTAGCTTTTTTTTTTTAAGGTTATTTTCAACTTTATGTTGGGTTTTGGGGTTTTTTTTGTTTGTTTGTTTTTGAGAAAGAGAGAGTGCATGCACATGGCAGGGGGCAGAGATAGAGAGAGAGAATCCAAAGCAGGCTCTGTGTTTTGAACACAGAGCTTGATGGGAGCTTGAACTCAGGAACTGTGAGATCATGACCTGAGCTGATCTGACCAAGAGTCGGTTGCTTAACCGACTGAGACACCCAGGCACCCCTCTGTTAGCTTTTGAATTCCAGTTCTTGTCCATTCTTCAGACTCTTCTGTGTTTTAAGAAAGGAAATCTGTTTCTTATTTTATGCCTAGAGGCACAGGCACAGATATTTACATAGAACATTGTCTGTGATTAGGGTTTGACACAAAGCTTTCTTTATTAATAATAATATTTTTAAATTATAGCTACTATTTATTAAGCATTTTAAAGGTGTCAGGTTCTGTACTAAGCACTTTACTGCATTGTCTCATACAAGCCTCAGAACAACCCAATCACGTACTTACTACTATGATCCCCATTACATAGATAGGAATACTGATGTTCAGAAAGATTGGGTTATTTGTGAAGATCACATTGGTGATAAGTGGCAGAGCTGAAATTTGAACTTAAGACCTAAAAGGCTCAGTCCCACAAGACTGCCCCCACTTTGACACTAGACACAAGTAGAGTCTCCAAGCTATGTGCACTTCTGCCCAGCCAACTACAGACTCAAGTGTTCCTGAGACACTCTGCTCAGGCTCAATAATTCTTTAGAATGGCTCACAGAACTCAGTGCTATACTTATGATTACAATTTTATTATAAAGAGTGCAACTCAAGAGCAGCTAAATGAAAGAGATGCATAGGGCAAAGTATGGGTGGGTAGGGGAAGGGCGATGGCTGAGAGCTTCCGTGCCCTCTTTGGGCAAGCCATCTATGATAGGAAAAGATAGGATTCAGTAGGCAGAGAGGGAAAGATTAGGACCTGAGGTCCCTGGGTGGGGAAAAACATATTTTGGAACAATGCTGGGAGCATCTGACCTCAGCAAAGCTCCTTGGGCATAAATTTCCTCTTAAGAATGTAACAGACATCATCTACTCCCCCTCAGACTCCCCTCAAGAATTTGTTAAAAGACCTGACTAAAAATAAGTAGTAAATCTGAAACATATGACCCATAAGGAACCATATAGCCATAGACGACCCCTCATACAATGGAAATGAGCCAATCAGGAATGGACAACCCAGCACCTAGAGCTATCAAGCCAATAAGGGTCGACCCTGAGAAGGAACAAGGGGGAAGGGGAAGGAACTTTATAAAACATGGACCCTTTTGCCTATAGTTGCAGGCATTCACTTTCAAATGCCCCCTCTCCACAGAGAGCTTTCCTACTAGTCTTCCTTTCTGATCTTATACTCTAATAAGCTTTTGCCTGCTCTCATTCTGTGTCCATGTCTTCATTCTTCAAAGTGGTGAGACAATGAACCCTGGGTATTGAGGTAAAAAATCCTACATAGGCATCTCTTTGGGGGCTCGTCTTGGATATCAATGTCTTCCAACAGTAAGAAAATAGTAGCTGGCACCCCTTCTTTTTTTCCTATCTTAAATAAAACTCTCAAACTAAATAATGGGCACCTGTCAGCCAGTAAAGAGTGAATAGTGTGGGTGCCATTATCAAGTCTTGGGTGACAGTCTCTTTGGATCTCCTTCCAGCTGATCCCCCAATGTAGTTGGGAATGTCAATGTGGTAGAGCCCCAATTTCCTTTTGAGAAAAACTTCTGGATGCATGGGCTCAGGGAAGACCAAACAGCAACTGATGGGTCCTGACCAATGTAACTTTTTGGTAGATGCTTGAAGGCCATTGGCAGAACCTGATCCCTGACCACCCATTTGGGTATCCAGTGGAATTCTCCTCTTTCTGTCTTGGCTAGTCTCTCCCTTTGGGAAATGGGTGGAAAAGCCCAGGACTGATCCCTTGGATATTCTCCTAGGAGTGATCTGGGTGACCTCCAAGAGTCCTACTCACAGATTTCCCAACTACAGTGGACGGAGGCCCAGTACTTGCTTCCATTTTTAACATTCTGGCATGGCTCACCTCCCAGGTCCCCATTTTTTTTGGATCTTTGATTTTCAAATGTCTCTTGAGAAGCAGAGAGCAGGACTGACTTCAATGCCACTTGGGCTCACCACCTTCCTCCTGCCCCTGATCCCATGGGGTGGATGGGAGAGACAATATTTGGCAGGCTCCAATAAGATGCAGATGATAATTAGAGCCAACTGTCTCTGGTTAGTCTACCTTGGGATGGGGACTTTCAGTAAGGAATATTCCCAAACAGCTGCCAAAACTCCTTTTGTTTCAAGGAACTTCCCCATCTTTTCTGGCCTGAAATGGACTGCCCATTTCCACTTGTTGGTGGGGGGAAAAAAATCTGCATCTGTTCATCTGTCCAAGCTGACAGGCTTCAGTACCAGGAGACCTCTTTCTTGGCCCTCTGGGCTTTCTCTGCCTCCAGGCTTCTTGAGGAACCTCACCTCCCTACTCCTGTTTCTGCCCCACCTTGAGTGTGGCCTACAAACTGGGTCCTATATGATACTCAGTGCCTCAGGCACCACTGGCTCTTCTTCCTCCCTTGCTGTCCAGGAGCAAAAAACACCCCCTTAGTGGCTAGTCGGTTGAGTGTCTGACTTTGGCTCAGGTCATGATCTCACAGTTCGTGGGTTTGAGCCCCACATAGGGCTCTGTGTTGACAGCTCAGAGCCTGGAGGCCTGGAGCCTCCTTGGGATTCTGTCTCTCCTTTTCTCTGCACCGCCTGTGTGTGTGTGTGTGTGTGTGTGTGTGTGTGTGTGTGTGTTCTCTCTCTGAAAATATATAAACATAGTTTAAAAAAAAAAACACCCCCTTAGACTTAAACCACTCACTTCAGATTTCCTCACTGGTGCCCCAGATAAAAATTGACAACGGTCTAGAAACTAATTTGACAATAAACTATTTGTAAAAAAATAAATAAATAAAAAAAATAAAAATAAAAAAAAATTGACAACGGTGAACAAATTGACTTTTAAATGCACATAGGTAGAACGTATTCAGTATTTAAACAAATTTTAGTTTATTGGCTTAATTAAGATAGACAAGTCTTTAGAGTTATCAGCACTAAATATATAAAACTTTTTCTACCCAGGTTTACTAAAGGTCAAATAAACTCAAAGTATCTCTGTCCCGATTTGCTAGCAAAAAGATGACTTAAAATGATGGTTAATTTTGTCTGTCTCAAAGTTTGCAATTGTTAAGATAGCTTTCATGGTCTTTAATAATCTGAAACTATAAAGTTTTACTTGAATGATAAACTAGATTAAATTTGCTGGACATTTAGGCCTTTTCCAAATTGGATAGGTTTGTGTTTTTTACTTATTGAAGAAAAACCAAGGATATTTGGGTTTGTTGAAAAACATGCTTTGGATTTATTGATTCCTAAGTTTGCCATCTAAGGAGTTCTGATGTAACAGGCGGTTCACTGTTTACTCCTTAGTTTTCACTGGAGACAAAGGTTTCTAAGAGTTAAAATTCTATAAATGTGGTTAAGACTGATGGAAATAAGGAAAGCAACTCTGTATGTAGAAAAGTAGATGTGTAAGAAAGATATAAGGAATGGAAATACATTTTTGTTGAAGGTAAAAGAAAATAACTTCATCCTAAAGTGAGACTGGTTCTTTGGAGAGAAATGGCTTGGGACAAAATCTGAATGCAAAGAAAAGTTGTAGAAGTTTCGTGAAGGGAAATCTTTGGAAAGGAATATTATGTTTGATCAGGACAGACTAAGGTTAAAATGAATGGATTTTAAAAGTACAATGGTATAAGATTAAAATTGCCCCTTCTTTGATCCAAAAGTTGGGGAAATGATGGCAATACCCTCGCTGCTGGCCTCCAAACACTCCACATTTGTGTTGTTTCTGAAAAGCAGAGGCATGGATGCCTGTGCTATATGAAGGATGGATGAATATGACATGAAGCATTTTTATTGGGATACATGGGAACCATTTTATTACACTTAGCCCAATATATGCTGACTTGTACCAATCTAGTGACTTTAAAATGGACACCCACATAGTTGGAACATATTTATGTCAGCATTGCTGAAAAAGGCAGGGGACTAGACCTTGACTTTGGCCCTTATAGCACCCTCCCCGCCCAAGGGCTGATGATCAATATGTAAATTACTATTGGGCCAAAAAAGCGGGGTTTGCGTAGTGGCTGAGAGATATGGGGATGAGCAACTCATTAATTATCATGGGACTGGAGGCCCTATAGGGAACTTCTAGTTCTCTACTGGATCTGAGGCAGTTCCACCCCAAGATCCTAGCTGTGACTATAACTTTCTTACTGAAGAATAGTATTGCCTTCACTTCCAAGCTTGCGTTTTGGAGAAATTAAGGAGATCCAAAGTTAGGCCTTTAAATTATGCTAAATTAGCTGCTATCTCACAGACACAGGATGAAACCCTGGTGGCCTTCTTGAAAATGTTAAGGGAGACTCTCATTAAATATATGGCTATCTCCCCTTAACACCCCTGAGGCTGAGACAATTCTGAAGGACAAATTTGTCACTCAATCGGCCCTAGATATTCAGAGAAAACTACAAAAATTGGCTGTTGGCCCAGAAGGGAGGAGCTCTTAGGAGCTGCCAATCAGGTATATTACAACCAAGATGGAGAGAATAAGGAATGGAAAAGGAGGCTGAAGAAAAAATCTGAGGCCTTAGTTGTGGCCTTATGTACTATGTCAGACCACACTTGCTAAGGTCTTGGCACCAAGTACCAATTAAGTGGCCATTCAGGGCACTGGAAATGAGAATGTCCTCAGAGAGGACAACCGAAACCAACACCCCATAGGTCATGCCCCTTGTGCGGAGACAGTCACTGGAGATCTGAATGCCTTCAGGGACCTCAATCTGCGAGGGCTCAGATAACCAATGTCCCTGAAAGGGACTGATAGGGTCCAGTGTTCTTTACAATGGCTCCCCTGAACCTACTACTTACTGGAAATCCAGAGCCTCAGGTAACTCTAGATATAGAAGGAAAAATGGTTGATTTCCTTCTTGACACTGGAGCCACCTTTTCTGTCCTTTCCACTCCTGGCCAACCATCCAAATGCAGCAAAACTATTAGAGACGTCTCCAGAAAATTTAAGACTAAATTTTTCTCTCAGCCACTGGGGTGCATATGGGGAGATTTGATTTTTTCATTCTTTTTTGATAATGCCAGAGAGCCCCACTCCGTTGCTAGAAATAGACATTATAACTGAGTTAGGAACTATAGTTCCTAACTATACATTGATCTGGATATCAAAGATCTATCTTTCTTTGAGGTAAAATCATGCCTCATGGAGTTGTTCCTATGGAAACTGGATGGCCAAAGGAAGATTTGAGGATTGAGAACCAAAAACTAGTTTAGGTACTTAATTATCCTAATCAGCACTATCACAAGATCCAAATAAATATGGAAAAGAGAGGAAAAACTATGGTCAAACTAATAAAAAATATGACCAGACATGCCAGGGATTTTTTTGATAGCTACAATGCATCTTTCCTTCCTATGGTGTAGCTTCCTCCCTAGGTAGCATTACATTTGGAATATTAATGTTTGTTCACCTAATATTCTTTTTGTATATCATTTGTAGATGCCATAGCATATGCCAAAATAAATAAATAAATAAAACATCCAAGAAAATTTTGCTAGCACAAGATATTCCAGACACCTTCCCATTATTTCAGATATCTGGGTCAATCGCTGAACCTGTCCTGACTCCCTTTCCCCTGTCATCACCTCCCTGCCACACACACCCCTTAATCAGGAAGCAGTTAAGATCGGTTGGTCTTGTCCCAAACCCTAACAGCAGTTAGGAGTCATGTGTTCAGAGGGGGGAATAGCTAGGAGCATCTGACCGCAGCAAAGGCCCTTGGGCATAAGGTTCCTCTTAGGAATGTAAGACACCATCTCCTCCCCCTCAGGTTCATCTCAGGTATTTGACAAAAGACCTGACTAAAAATAAGTAGTAGACCATAAAACATATGACCCACAAGGAATGGTATGACCATAGAGCACCCCTCATACAATGGAAATGAGCCAATCAGGAATGGACAACCCAGCACCTAGAGCTATCAAGCCAATAAGGGTGGAACCTGAGAAGGAACAAGGGGGAAGGGGGGCTACCAGAAAAAGGAGGACCCCTGCCTATAGTTTCAGGCATTCACTTTCCAATGCCTCCTCTCTGTAAAGAGAGCTTTCCTACTAGTCTTCCTTTTTGATCTCATACTCTAATAAACTTTTGCCTGCTGCTCATTCTGTGTCCACCTCTTCATTCTTTGAAGGGATGAGACAATGAACCAAGGGTATTGAGGTAAAGAATCCTGCAATACATCCTCCCAGCAAGTCAATATTCACCAACCCACAAGCTCCCCAAGTCTCTTTGTTTCAGTTTTTATCAAGGCTTCATTAGGTAGGTATGATTGATTATGTCATTGACTAACCATTGGTGATTCAACTCAATCTCTAGACTCATTCAGTTCCCTGGAATTTGCAGGTGGGGCCGAAAGTTCCAACCCTCTAATCATGGTGCATGGCCAGCCCCTCCCTTGAAACTATCTAAGGGCTCACCTTCAGCCACCTTCTTAGCATAAACTCAGATATGGTTAAAAGGGACTCATTATGAATAACTAAAGACACTCCTATTACTCAGGATATTCCAAGGGTTTTAGAAGCTCTGTGCCAGGAACTGAGAACAAAGACCACATATATTTTATCATTTTATTTTACCTTTTTTCATCATCATAAGTGTCTCTTTAATCCCCATCACCTATTTCACCCACGTCCCCACCCACCACCCCTCTGGTAACCATCAGTTTGTTCTCTGTGGTTAAGAGTCTGTTTCTTGATTTGTCTCTCTTTTTTTTATTTGCTCATTTGTTTGTTTCTTAAATTCCACATATGAGTGAGATCATATAGTATTTCCCTTTTTCTGATTGACTTATTTTGCTTAGCATTTACTCTCTAGCTCTATCCATGTTGTTGCAAATGGCAAGATTTTATTATTTTTTATAGCTGAATAATATTCCATTATATATACATAAATGCCCGGGTGGCTCAGTTAAGTGCCTGACTCTTGATATCGGTTCAGGTCTTGATCTCTTGGTTATGGGATGGAGCCCCATTATCAGGCTCTGCACTGAGTATGGAGTCTGCTTGGGATTCTCTCTTTCCCTCGCTATCTCTGACCCTCCCCCCTCTCAAAATAAATGTTTAAAAAAATTCCATTATATATATATGATATGTGTGTACATATATATACACATTATATATGTATATATGTATATGTATGTACATATATACATTACAGCATCCAAGAACAGTCTTTTTTTTAAAATCAATATCAACTTAACTTTAATCATATACAAAAACTCTACTTCTGTATGGCTCCATCTCCCCACAGTCTATGTTATTAATGTCAAAATTGCATCTTTATATATTCTGTACCCATTACATGGATTCATAATTATTCATAAGGAGGAACTGGAAGTAAGTCTATACTAAGAGAACCAATACCTTGGTCTTCCAGTTTCAAGGTGCTAGTTCCGGGCCCTAGCTTTTCTTTCTTGCCTCAGACTCAGGCACTCTGCTTGCTGGATTTGATACCTGATTAGGCACTTTAAAACAAAATTTTTTTAGTGTTTATTTATTTTTGAGAGGAAGAGAGAGACAGAGTGGAAGCGAGGAACAAGGCTGAGAGAGGGAGACATAGAATCCGAAGCAGACTCCAGGCTCTGAGCTTTCAGCACAGAACCTGACATGGGACTTGAACTCACAAACCATGAGATCATGACCTGAGCCAAAGTTGGCCACTTAATTGACTGAGCTACCCAGGCTCCCCCCTGATTAGGCACTTTGACCACAAGTGCAGAGTTCCTCTTTCTCACTCCCCCAGAACACAGAGGACAGAAGCTCCTAGCTTTTGACAAATTTAGAGAAATACAGAGTTCCTCTTTCTCACTCCCACAGGACACAGAGGACAGAAGCTCCTAGCTTTTGACAAATTTGGAGAAATAGAGCATAGAATAATAATATATCTGAGGAAAAGGCAAATTCTACAAAAACTAGTACTTGTCTAGAGCACCCAGTTTCCTACTGTAGTTAGGGTCTCACAGAGGTCAAGAAAGGCTCCAGCCAATCCCATTATCTAAGGGTCACTTTAATTAGGGAGGAAAAAGGCTAAAGTAGGGTATAACAATTGTGGTACTTTTATTTATTTATTTAGTAAATTTTTTCATATAGAAATGCTAAACTCATAGAAAAGTAAGACATCCATATATCCACCGATAAGATTCAGCAACTGTTAACATTTTTGCTGTATTTGCTTCATTTATATATAAATAATTCATCAAATCAAAATTCATCAAAAGGTGACACTGATTGTAAGATACCCTATTAGTTTATATAAAACAATAAGATAGAGAAAACACTGCTATTAATTGTTTAAACATCACCAATTTCAAAGATACATTCCGATTTCTAGGGATATTAAGATATAAAAAAAGAAATGTGTCTAAAGATTGTGTGTTACATAACTCCACTATATGAAGTCCTACATCAGATCAAACTAATCTGTGGCGAAAGAGATAATCAAAACAGTAGCTCCCTCAGTGAGGAGCTGGAGAGGAGATTGATTTGGAAAAGGCAGGAGGAAATTTTCTGGGGAAAATATTCTGTATTTTGATAGAATAATGGCATTTATCAAAACTCATTTCTTTGTAAGACTTCACATCTGTATATAATACATAATACTGTATGTATTATATCTCAATTAGAAATTAAAATAACAAAATGTGACTTGACATTGATTTTCTTTTGCTAAAGCATTTAAAAATTACAGTAAATTTTGCAGCATGCATCTCCAAAAAATAAGAACATTCTACTATATAACTGCAATGCCATTATTTCATACGTGAAAATTTAACAATAGTTTTCTAATACTCTAAATGTAATTGTCTAATATTTTATTTTACTTTTTTGAGACAGAGCATGCACATGTGCCTGTGAACAAGTATGGGAGGGGCAGAGGGAGATGGAGAGAAAGAATCTTAAGCAGGTTAGCATGGAGCCTGATGTGGGGTTTGATCTCATGACTGTGAGACCATGACCTGAGCTGAAATTAAGAGTTGGCCGCTAACTGAGCCACTCAGATGCCCCTATGTTTTCATTTTTAAACTTTTTTTTTTAATTTTTAAATTTTATTTGAGGGAGAGAGAGAGCAGTGGAGAGGGGCAAAGGGAGAGAGAGAGAGAATCCTAAACAGCCTCCATGCCCAGCATGGATCCTACCACCCTGAGATCAAGACCTGAGCCCAAATCAAGAGTCAGATACTCAGGGGCACCAGGGTGGCTCAGTCATTTAAGTGTCCGACTTCAGCTAAGGTCACGATCTCACGGTTTGTGGGTTCAAGCCCCACGTTCAGCTCAGTGCTGACAGCTCAGAGCCTGGAGCCTGTTCCAGATTCTGCATCTCCCTCTCTCTCTGACCCTCCTCTGCTCATACTGTCTCTCTGTCTCTCTCAGAAATAAAAATTAAAAAAAAAAAAAAAGTCAGATAACCAACTGAGCCACCCTGGCACCCCATGTGTTTTATTTTTTAATAAGAAGTTTAAGTTTAATTTTAAAAAAAGAGACGCTCAACCAACTGAGCCACCCAGGTGCCCCTTAAACTTTTTATTAAAAAATAAAACACATGGGATGCCTGGGTGGCTCAGTTGGTTGAGTGTCTGACTTTGGCTCAGGTCGTGATCTCCCCATCTGTGAGTTTGAGCCCCAAGTTGGACTCTGTGCTGACAGCTCAGAGCCTGGAGCTGCTTCGGATTCTGTCTCACCCCACCTCCACCCCCTGCACTCCTGCTCCTCCTCTCCTTGCACTCTCTCTTTCTTTCAAAAAGAAATAAAAACATTAAAAAAAAATAAAACACATATACAGAAAACTATACCACACATAACATATAACATTGTGAATTAATGTAAGGTGAACACTCATAACCACCACTTATGATAAGAGATAGAACTTTACTGTCCACTCAGGAGTAATTCATGTTTCCTCTCAATCACAACCAACCCTTTTACAAAGTGACTACAATACTGAGCAAGATTCCCTGAGTTTTGGCATGCTGATAGCAGGTTGTTTGTTTCTGTGCCCTTTATACTCAGTTGGATACAAAATCTTTGGCTCACAATTTCTTTCCTTGATGTATCAAATGTATGACTCTATTTTCTTCCAGCATAAAGAATTGTTGTTGAAAGTCTAATGAAAATCTAATTTCCTTTCCATTATAATTCATTGGCCTTTTGGCCTAGATACAAAAAAAAAAGCCAATTTTATTCTTTCTCTTTAAAGTTTAGAATATGTCTTAGTGTTTGACTTTCTGGGTCAGTATTTTCAGTTTTTAAATTTTTTTAATGTTTTGTCTATTTCTGAGAGAGAGAGAGAGAGAGAGAGAGACAGCATGAGCAGGAGAGGGTCAGAGAGAAAGGGAGATACAGAATCTGAAGCAGGCTCCTGGCTCGGAGCTAACTGTCAGCACAGAGCCCGACGTGGGGCTCGAACTCACAAACTGTGCGATCATGACCTGAGCTGAAGTTGGCCACCTAACCAAATGAACCACCCAGGTGCCCCAATATTATCCATTTTAAGGTGTGCCTTTTCAAAACCTAGTTTCAAATCTTTAAGAAAGTTTTCTCGAATAATGATTTTTAGTATTTGTCATGTTGTTCCCTTGGTTTGGTTTTCATTTGCAGTAACTCCTAATATAACATATTACATATTATTTACATGGCTTCAAAGTTTATCACTTTCTATCAAATCTTCTTTTTCCTTATTCTTAATTTAAAAAGCTTTCTTTTTTCACCTTCTATTTCTCATAAGGCAATATCTATAGTATGTATATACTCTTGTTTCTTTCTGGTTTAGCTTTATTTCTGAAATCACTTTTATTTATTCTTAATTTTCCTTAAGCTTTTTGTCACTTAGCTGCAATATTTTTCTAGTTCTGATTCATGTTAATCTTTGATATCTTGTATCTCCTGAAGTATCTTTAGCTAGTTTTGAAATACTAGTTTATACTTTTCATCAATTTTGTGGAAGAACTTGGTCAATTAGCTTTAGGAATCCATGTTACTTAAACTGCTCCAGCCTCTTCAGATCTTATCAGAGACCCTTTATACTCATCTAATATTGGAGCAGGCAAACTGTCTGTTGCTTTTTTAGCTCAACTGTTAGCTTTTTTTGCTGTTTTACTCAAATCAGCCCATTCTGCCTTCTATAAATACAATTTTGCCATCCCATCAGTTGCCCTATTTCTTCCCTCTGCTTTCTCATGTATCAATGTGAATATAATACAGATTTTATAATACTGGTACTGGTTGTCCTCACTCTCTTGTGTTTTTGAATTTTGTGGGGATACTTTGTCATTTGACCTTGTTGTTCACAGTTGGTTTTGGTTTTACTATCTAGTTACTGTCTGCTTCTTTTTCTTTTTCTTTTCTTTTTGGAGGGGGAGGGGATTCAGGGAGATTAAAAAACCATACCACTGCTGTCTCTTTACAGAATTGTCAGGAAAGAAAAAAAGTGCCAGGAGAGTTCTGATGAAGCCTGAGATCATTTTAAAAAAGGACAAAGAAGTTCATCTGGTACCAGTCAGACCCATATGTCAAAATTAAGTGCAACTTGTAGAAACCCAGAGCCATAGCGTTCTCAGAAGATTCAAGGGCTATATCTTGATGCTCAACATTGGTTAAGAGCAACAAGAAAACAAAGCACATGCTGCCTGGTGGCTTCCATAAGGTCCTAGTCCACAGTGTCAAGGAGCTTCAAGTGTTGCTAATTGCAACAAATCTTACTGTGCAGAGATTGCTTACAATGTTTCCTCCAAAAACCACAAAGCAACTGGGGAAAGAGCAGCTCAGCCTGACATGAGAGTCACCAATCCTGATGCCAGGAAATGAAGAAAATGAATAGACATATAGCTTATTGCACATCATATTTGTATTAATAAAACCATAAAATTACCAAAAAAAAGTATGATAATACTTGTCTAAGTAATGCAATTACATGACTTGTCCTTTAACCCTATTTTAAAGTTAACTTTTAATTATATGAATGATTTACAAATGCATTCCTTTATAAGAGATTAACACATGCATAAGGCTAAAGTCCTCTTTGACCAGCTCACCAATGCAAATCCCCTGGCTATTTTTGATGCCTGTCTGACTTTGCCCTATCTTCAACAAACTTCTGGTCCACAACCCTCTGCCCTGCTGAGAGAGCATTTAAAGTCATTTTGACATTAAATAAAATTAAATGTAACGATGAAAGTGAACCCATTAATAGCCATTTGTGGAAGATTGTCTGTGGTGTTTTCTATTTGTACAAAAATGTTAAAACTTGAGGATGGTTGAGAATTTAAGAAATTTGGCTCTTTATTCTGTAGCATGGTGAGGGCCTTAGACATAGTTCTGTCTTTGATCAGCAATCTTACTGTTCCACCACAGAATTGGTAACTAATGGGCTTTTTGGCTCTGTTTTCACAAGGTTTGTGGAGATTGTTTTGATTATGATTCAAGTTGCAAAAACAAAACAAAACAAAAAAGCCCTACTCATATTGGCTTTTAAAAAGGGATACTGTTGGTTCTTGGAACCAAACAGTATGGAAGTATTTGGTACTTCAAGAGTCACTAGATTCAGGGTCCCAGTGGGGTCATGACAATACTCTGCCTTACTCAACTTCAGGAGCCTCCATTATATTGCATGGCATGAGCCCAACATGGCTTTCTTACCATAGAAAGAGAAAGCATACTCTTGGTAATGCCCCTGTAGTCCTGTGCTGGGGGTTCTCATTGTTCTGCTTTCTCTGTTTGTTGACTCCTTCTTAGTGGTCTTCCTTCATAGCAGGAAAGTGCTATAGTAACTCCTCTCCCCACACTCCCCTGACATGCTCCTCAGAGGACTTCTTTCTCCCAGAGGCCCCAGGAAAAATCCCATCATGATTCACTGGCTCTGATTGGGTCACAGTCCCAGCTCTGAGCCAATCACTGAGGTCAGGGGTTGATATGCTGATTGGCTCATGCCTGGTCAAGGTTGGCAGCTTCTTTAAAACCTCTTACTGTGGTGATGGTGGGTGGGTGGGGGGACCCCAGGAATGGTTAATAGAGTGGGGCTGTGACAAGGGATGTTTCCATCTGACTTAGATGGCACCCCGTCTTACAAGGCAGCTTAACATAGCAGTTGAGAGTGTCGACTATGGAGCCTAATGACCTTGGTTCCAAAACTGACATAACCATTTAATGGCTATGTGACCTTGGTAAGTTACCAAACCTCTTTGGGGCTCAGCTTCTTCATCTGAAAAGTGGAGGATGATAGCAGTACCACCCATAAGATTGTTGTGACATAAAATTGATTATGTATGTATAAAACACTTAGACTAGAGACTGGCATGGGGTAAGATCTAAAGTCTTTGCCATTACTGAGAGATTTAATGATCCTGAGGAGAAAGTAGGGGAAATGTCCCGTATAGCAAGTATTCATTAAAGGGTAGGGTTCCTTTGATCTAAGGCTGGGTAGGCTAAGATAAAGTGACTGGAAGTGACCCCTTTCAACAGTTCATCCATGTTAGTTTGGAAAGAGATGCTTGCAGGTTCCATGCATGGGCATGATGAGGTATGGTTTGCACTTAGGAGATCTGGGGGTAAGGGCATCACTGTAGAATGCCATTAAGGGCAATTTACTGTGAGAATTGAATAACAAGCATTGTTCTAGAACTTTAGACTCTGATTCATGATTCTGCTCCAAGCCTTGGGAGCAGCAACCACTTCAGTTTGTGATGCAACACGCTGATTTATAAACCATTTATAGCTCTCCTCCATACTTAACACAGCCATCCCATAAATGACTCAGGTTGCAACCAAAGGGGAAATGGGACCATGACTGAACTTTTTCTATAATGGAGTGTAAATTGTCCTTTTGAATAGTGCATTTTTCATAAATCTCAGGTCTGGAACATGGTAATTAAGAGAAGCCTGAAAAACAAAAGAGGCTTGTGTTCCAGGCCTTCTTTTCAAATCCCAAATGCAGAATTCTCTGTGCCTGTGTCTCTGCCTGGCATCTGATTTCCCCCAACAGCCTCCTCCTACCCTTTTCTTAGTAACAATCTCAGATCCTGGCAGCAAATGGCATGCGAAGCGGGGCACATTATTATTCTACGCAGATAGTGTTACATAAATCTTCCTGCTTTAAAGTAATTTCTTTCACCCTTTATTTCTTTTGTGTGCCTTTAGGAGTCTGCTTGGATTCTTAATGGGCCATAAAACTCTGGGTGGCTTTGCTCTTGCTTTTAAGCAGAACAATGGATCCCCATGACTTTCATCCAGGCATTCACACATTTAATGAGGACCTACTATGTGGCAGTTGCTGATATAATCAGAAGGCTTCTCGCATCCTTTTAAGCTAGCATTTTCATCCAACAAACTCTACTTTAGAACTGCCCCCCTTTTCTTTTCTTTTCTTTTCTTTCCTTTCCTTTCTTTGCTTTTCTTTTCCTCTTTCTTTCTTTCACTTTCTTTTCTTTTTAAAGGCATACTCTTAGCTAAAAGGCCTATTTCCTATATGGTTATCCCTATTCTGGGCAGCTAATGAAATGAGATCAAGGCCATCAATTCTCCCAGGACTATATCAGGCTATATTACATTTTCTTGTTTTCTAACATTATTCTAAGGGCATCTTCTTCTTATCATTCATCTTGCTTATTTTCCTAAAGTTAGGTCAACATCATGACTCTTCAGGAAAACATTCCCAGATCTCCCCTCTGATTCCCTTGAGTCCACCCTTCTTGGTGAAAGCATTGCAGTTGGAATATGAGCACTGATTTACTTGTCTATCTCCTTCACTAGCATAGAAACCAGGCAGGGACCATATCTAATTGGACTTATTATCCCCAGTAGATGGATCAATACATATTTACTGAGTACCTACTGTACCAGTGACTGTACTAGGCTCTTGGACAAAATCTTGTTTCTTAGAAGATTATAATCTCATGGAAAGATACACACTAGGCTAATAGTTATGCATCATTATACGATCTGGAACTGATCAGTGCTTTGAAGGAGAAGAACAGGATGTTAGGAGACTGTGTGGAGAAGGACACAGAGGTTGGATAAACAGGACTTTTGCCTGGGTAGGAGTACAGAGGGAAAGCTGGGAGGGCTTTCTGTCAGGAGACTTTGAGGTGTACTGAATGAGTCAGTAGATTGTGTTAGGGGAGGGGGGGAAGGGAACTAGCCTGCTTGGTCATCATGGGTATCTGCTGACTTGGCTTGTCCTGTGTCCCTTCTCCAAGTGATAGTAACCTGATTTTTCTTCTTGGAATTCTAAGCCTTCCTCATTTCCACCCTGACCTATGCCTTCTTTTAGTGATACACATTTGACTAGTCATCACGTGATTAGTCTAGGGATGAATTTGGATGTAAGTCCAGTCTGGGAGTCTTGGAAAAACTATGAAGAAATGCAAGTATTTCTTTTAGCATTTGGGAGTTTGTGCTCAAAAGAAAAGGGAAAAAGATAAATAAAGACAGGTAGATTCGTGATGATTTTTTTTTTAACACCTGGATCCAGCCATGCCTAAAACTCATGTGGATATAATTGTGTCTAAATTCACATATGGCTCTCCAAGCTATTGGCTAAACAATTCTCCCATCTTTTTATTTGGCTTAAGCTCATTTTCACAGGGCTTTGTTGACTTGCAACTAAAAGTCTCTTTATTAATACAGTGATTTTAACTGACGTTACTCATTTGCTAAAGCCAAAGGGAGTAGGGGAGGCCAGCCAAAGCAAATGTGGAGGTCAGTTAGCCAGAAGGAGAGGCAGTTGAAACACACTAAGGGAGATACAGATACAAAACTTCCCAGGCTCTGGTAAGGCAGGGAAGTCAAGGTACCTGAGGTCCTGGAAAACCACAAGCTGCCTCTGTGTTGGAGGCATGAGGAACAACCATGATTTGAGAGTGGAGAGCTGGCAGGCAAACTGGTTTTTACCGGTCCTGCGGAGCCAGGCAAGCTGGGTCTGTCAGTGGCGGCTGTGAGCAACAGCACTGGTGGGTCATGGACGCCACCTAGCGCCAGATGTCACCTTTTGCAAGTTGTTTACTGGCTATTTCCAACTAGGTTTTTGAGGGCTAGTTGGAAGAAGGTCATTACCTCTGTCTTTTCATCAGGAAAAAACTCAAAATCAGATTTTTTATATTATCTCTAATTTACCTTCTTCCACTCCCAGAGCCTAATTGATTGGATAGGGGAAAAGGGCAATCATCTCACAATGTTAAACTTCTGTCTCATTTCAAACCTCTAGGGTACTATGAATTTCATACACTAGAGATAGATAGATAGATAGATAGATAGATAGATGATAAGATAGGTAGGTGGGTGGTGGGTGGGTGGATGGAGGGATGGATGGATAGGTAATTAAAAAAAATAAATCCCGTAATGGTCATATTTATGATTCAGCATTCTGGCAAGAAACAGCACACTCTAAAGCAGTAACTGGGGGAGAGTTTAATGAAAGGGATACTTACAAAGGAGTGGGAAGAAACCCAGGGAAATAATCAAGGCCTGAGGAAGCATGCTAGAGTTAGTGGCAGTAGGAGCAGCTACAACCCATAGGCCTGAAGGGGCAAAAAGAGGGAGAGGACCCAGCCGAAGCTGTTCTATGGAAGAGGCCACTTGATAGGTGTTGTGGTCCTAGCTGCACAACTAGGTTCTTGGCTGGGTTCCTGAGAAGCACACTAAGAAGAGGATTCATCTGTAAGTAACTACTCCCAGGGCAGATGGGAAGTGAAGTGGGAGAAGCAGGGCAGTACAGGTGAGAAAGCCAGGCAAAGTGTGATCCCAGGTAAAGTCCTCTGGGGGGGTAGTTTCAGCCTGATGCTACAGGGGAGCTTTGGAGGGTAGGTTATGTTTCAGAAGACCTGCCTAGAGGCAGAGAGCCTTAGCATTGAAACCCTCGACCTGCCAGTCACCAGTTAAGTGGGAGGGGATAATGCATGGGACTGGACTTTCTGAATGTTCAGTTAGAGTGAAGGACTAGGGTTTTTTTGTTGTTTTTTTTTAAATGTTTTATTTATTTCTAGGAGAGAGAGAGAGACAGCGTGAGCAGGGAAGGGTCAGAGAGAGGGAGTGACAGACTCTGAAACAGGCTCCAGGCTCTGAGCTGGCAGTCAGCACAGAGCCCGACGCGGGGCTCGAACCCACGAACCGCGAGATCATGACCTAAGCGAAAGTCGGACGCTTAACCGACTAAGCCACCCAGGCGCCCCGTGAAGGACTAGTTTTGAGGCTCTGCAAACACTGCCTTAACATAGCTGTAGGTGTTGGATGTTAGAACACACTGAAAATCAGTTCAAAGGGATCCAAAGGCATCTGGGTGAAGCAAGGACATCTGTCTCATGTGGGGATGGGAGCTAGTGAAATGTGAGATGTCAGATGACTCCTGAAGAAGGAAGACGCTGGGATGGTTTTGAACTAGAGAATTGTTGGGGGATAGGGGGAAGGTAATGCCTATGAAAGATAAAGGGGGAGCCTGAGAACACAGTCAGATCTGACATTCTCAGCCAACCCCATGGGAATTCTGGAGAAAACACTGAGCATGAGAGGGGTCATGCACTGTGCAGCAGTGACTTGTGGCCATATTTAGTCATTGCCTGGTAGTTGACTAGGAAAGGCATGGATCCTGAAGGTGGTACACCAGAGTCTGTCTCCTTGTAGCTGAATAGCAACTGCTTTTAGAGGGGAGATCCAAACAGCACCTCCACAGCTGCCACACTTAATGAAATGTAGCATATTTGGTTGCCTCGGCCATCTCCTAACACCAAGAAGGAAGAGCCTGCCTGCAAGGGGTATAGGTACAAGGGGCAGAAAGAGAAACGTGAGAGAAACATGGCCCTGGTGGTTCACATGAGCACATAGATCCAGCTGTGCCTGATACCCATCATATGCTTGGGTTTTTTGGTTATGTGAACTAATAAATACTCTGCTTAAGTCATTTTGAGTTTGGGTTTTCTCTTTCAGCAAAAGAAAGATTCCTGATTCATACACTCCCTGAACTTCACTTGACTGTAAATGAGGTTCATGATACCACTTTGCAGGGTTTGAGCTGGAAGAAAGACAATGTAAAGCACAGGCACAGAGTAGATGCCCAATAAATAATACTTAATATTATGAAAGAAAAAAGCAAAAGAGGCAAAGCAAGGTGTGGACACCCCTGGGGGCCGCTCTGTGTCCAGGACTGGCCAGAGGGCTGACTTCAGTGCTCAGCAAAGGCTAGTGCCTGATTGGGCTCTCCAATAGTGCCCCGCTGTAAAGCAGGACTGGCCTCTTGAGTCACTGTGACACTGTGGCTTTTCTTCAGTGAGTGCTCCCTGATCCAGTGCATTATTGTCCATGTAGGAGTAAAAACAAATCTTCTTTCTGGCCAAAGATGCGGATTCTCATCCTCTTTTTCTTTACCTGGACAGTCTTTGAATTTATTTTTGTTATTGTTGTTTGTAAACTATGTAAATTATTGTTTTGTGGAAGTATGTAAAGTTTACAATAAAATAAAAAGAATGAACATGACCACATTTGCAGCATTGTGATGATTCCAAAGCTTTGGGGGAAACAAAACAAAAAAAGAACAAAGACTTCTAATTTATAACTCAAGAGCTACTTTCAGTCTTCTGAGAGAAATGGGAAATTTTATACTTTAAAAATATGCTGAGCTTCGCACTGGTCTTCTCTTCTTCCACCAAAAGTTTTCAAAGCTTTAAAAGACTCCTTGGTAGAGACTGTTCTGAATGTTAAAACAATGATAGCAGTAGAAGTGGAGGCTGCTGCGGGTCATTTCTCCTAATCTCCCCGGAGAAGCTCAAGTCCTAATTATTACAGAGAACAAAAAGTGGTTTGAATAGCCATTTTGGTTCATCGAGTACTTAATACCTGTTATTAAAAGAACTCCTGCCTGGTCTGATTGCTTATTGTAAGACTAGAGTACCTTTACTTTAATAGCATGCATGACAGATCTTGGGTAAAGTTAGAAATAGGATCAAAAGCCAGTGTTGTTATGTCAAGGAGAGACTAGATGATTTTGACTGGTTTTTCTCATTTTTCTTAGGGCTTGGGGGACCCCAAAAGCCCATTTTCATGTCACTTCCTTTGTAATGCCCTCCCCAGCATGCCCTGGCGGAATTAATTATTGCTTCCTTTAGGTACCTGTAGTAACCAGCATCCAGAATGGCTTTCAGTGATCCCTGCTTCCTGGATTACATGCCCTTATCTAGTACCATCCTACACCGAATGAGGCCAACCTGTGTAACCAGAAGGATATTGCAGAAATGAGCATATAACTTCTGAAGTTAGGCCATAAAAGACATTGTGGATTCCTTATTATTCTCTCTTGGATCACCTGTGGAAGTCCAGTTGCTGTGTCATTAAAAGATAGTAGTTTTAAAAGATCTCCACAGATTCTTTGACCTCCCTTCAAGAAATGGAGCTTAGTTCCTTTCTCCTTAAGTATGTACTGGACTTGTTGGCTCACTTCTAATGAATAGAATATAGCAGACACGATGATTTGTGATTTCTGAGATTTAGTCATGAAAGGAATCACAAATTTATTCTTGTTGTCTCTCTTAGATCACTTGATCTAGGGGAATCCCCTGACATGTTATGAGGACACACAGACATCTCTGTGGATAGATGCGTGAGGCAGGGAACTGGGACCACCTGTGGAAGCCATGGGAGTGAGTCATCCGGGAGGCATAACCTCTAGCTCTGGTGAAGGCTGCAGATGGCTGGGTTTAGCTAACAGCTTGACTGCAACTTCCTCATGACAGATTCTATGCCAGAATCACCCAGCTAAGCTGCTCCTAAATTTATAGTCATTTAAGTTTTTAATTAAGTCTAAAAAAAATGTAGTTTATTATTATCCGCTAAATAAGAGGACAATTTACTTATTTTTTGCCCTAATATGTCAAAAGGAACTTTACTGGTTTTGGTTTGGTTTTGCCAATAAAAGCCAGAGTTAATAGTCAAGAGCTAAGACAGTAGTAGATTATTGGTGGAGGTATACTGCCTAATGAAACAATAAAACTATAAACAATGTAAATGACTTTACATACAAAACACAAAGAAGGGGGCACCTGGCTGGCCCAGTAAGTAGAGCATGTGACTCTTGATCTTGGGGTCATGGGTCTGGCCCCATGTTGGGGGTAGAGATTACTAAATAAATATTTTTTTAAACTGCAAAGAAATAAATTCAAAACCAAAATAATCAGAGGATAATTGACATATAATATCGTATAAGTTCCAGATATACAACATAATGACTTGTATATGTATATATTGCTAAATCATCACCACGATATGTCTTCAGTGTGGTCCCTGCCTCGCCTCTGCTTAGAGCTCTGCTATTTGGAAATACATCAGTGAGAGCTGGGGCTTCTTCCCAAGAGGGACTTCGCTCACTTTGGTTTCTTTCCAGGGTGGGGTTATTTTAGAGATTCCTCCCCATCTCACCACCCCCAGACCTCCCTCTCCTGGCCTTGCTTGAATCCTGGCTGTTGGCAGCTCAGAGTGGGTGGGGGTGGCCAGTTTTATTACAAGGAAATAAAAAATACTTTGGCAGAAGTGAAGATGAAAACACAACACTCCAAAATCTGTGGGATGCAGCAAAAACAGTTGTAAGAAGGAATTTTGTAACAATAAAGACCCCACCTCAAAAACAAAGAATTTCAAATAAACAAACTAACTTTACATCTAAAGGAGCTAGAAAAAGAAGAACAAATAAAGCCCAAAATTAGTAGAGGGAGGAAAATAAAGATCAGTACAGAAATAAATGAAATAGAGGCTTCAGAAAATAATCAAAAAGATCAATGAAACTAAGAGCTGGTTCTTTAAAAAGATAAACAAAACTGATACACCTTTCACAAGACTCATCCAGAAAGAAAGAGAGAGGGTCGCCTGGGTGGCTCAGTTGGTTAAGCATCCAACAACTTCTTCTTCTTCTTCTTCTTCTTCTTCTTCTTCTTCTTCTTCTTCTTCTTCTTCTGCTTCTTCTTCTGCTTCTTCTTCTTCTTCTTCTCCTTCTTCTTCTTTTGACTTTTTAATGTTTGTTTATTTCTGAGAGAGAGAGGAGGGTCAGAGAGAGAGGGAGATACAGAATCTGAAACAGGATCCAGGCTCTGAGCTGGCTGTCAGCACAGAGCCCGACTCAGGGCTCGAACCCACAAACCATGAGATCATGACCTGAGCCAAAGTTGGCGCTTGACCAACTGAGCCACCCAGGCACCCCTAAGTATCCAGCTTCAATTTTGGCTCAGGTCATGATCTCATGGCTCATGGGTTTGAGGTCTGCAATGGGCTCTGTGCTAATAGCTCAGAGCCTGAAGCCTGCTTTGGATTCTGTGTCTCCCTCTTTTTCTGCCCCTCCCCCACCTACTCTGTCTCTCAAGAATAAGTAGACATAAAAAAATGAAAAAGAGCCCAAATAAATAAAATCAGAAATGAAAGAGAAAAAGTTACAACCAATACCACAAAAATACAAAAGATCATAAAAGACCACTATGAACAATTATATGTCAACAAATTGTGCAACCTAGAAGAAATGGATAAACTCCCAGAAACATACAATTTACAAAGACTAAATCAGAAAGATAGAAAATTCAGATATAATGATTACTAATAATGAAACTGAATCAGTAATAAAAAAAAAAACCCAAAAACTTCCCAAAACAAGAATCCAGGACCAGACTGCTTCACAAAGAAATTTTAGCTAACATTTAAAGAACAGTTTATACCTTTTCTTCTCAAACTATTCCAAAAAATTCCAATCTCATTCTATGAGGCCAGCATCACACTGATACCTAAACCAGACAAAGACACCAAAAATAAATAAATAAATAAATAAATAAATAAATAAATAAATAAATAAATAAAATTATAGGTTGACATTCTTGATAAACATAGATGCAAAAGTTCTCAACAAAATATTAGCAAAAAAATATTCAACAATACATTAAAAGGATCATATACCATGGTCAAGTGGGATTTGCTGCAGGATGGTTCAATATTCAAAACTCAGTCAACAGATACATAATATTAAGAAAACAAAGGATTAAAATCATATGATCATCTCAACAGATGCAGAAAAAGCATTTGAAAAAATTCAACATATATTTATGATAAAAACTCTTAACAAAGTGAGCATAGAAGAAATGTACCTCAATATAATAAAGTTCATATATGACAAACCCATAGCTAACATCATACTCAAAAATGAACTTTTCCTCTAAGATAAGGAACAAGACAAGGCTGATTGCTCTTGCCACTTTTATTCAATGTAGAATTAGAAGTCCTAGCTACAGCAATTAGATAATAAATTTATTTATTTATTTATTTATTTATTTATTTATTTATTTATTTTAAAAGGCATCCAGAAGAGCGGCATGAACTGCTACCCACACCACATCTCCTGACCAGAGAGTTCTGCAGAGCCTCAGTTCTAGCTGAAGTACTATCAGGTCTCATTTAACAAGCAGATCAGAGAACACCTAGTTAAAACTCACCACATTCTGGCCAAGGTCCAAGCACTGCCCACTGCAGGCAAAGAGAGCCTCTGCAGGAGACTGACCTGAGGGACAGAGCAGCCAAAACACAGCACCAGAGTGCACAGAGCACACACCAGAGACAATTCCTGAAGAGCCAGGCCCCGGACACTACACAACCTAGTCTTTATAAGGCCATTTCTTTCAGGAGCAGGAAACACAATGTGGTTTCCTAACACAGAGAAGAAGACAGAGACTTAGACAAGATGTCAAGGTGGAGGAATTAATCCCAAATGAAAGAACAAGATAAGGCCATGGCCAGAGATCTAAGCAAAACAGATATAAGTGGCATGCCTGATGGAGAATTTAAAGCAACAATAATAAGGATACTTGCTTGGCTTAAGAAAAGAATAAAAGACATCAGGGAGACCCTTACCACAGAGATAAAAGTTTAAAAAAGGATCGATTAAAACTGAAGAATACAATAACTGAGATTGGAAACAGGCTTAATGCAATGAGCAGCAGACTGGAAGAAGCAGAGGAACAAAAAAGTAACATAGAAGACAAAATAATGGGGGGGCACCTGGGTGGCTCGGTCAGTTTGAGCATGTCGGTTGAGCGTCCGACTTCAGCTCAGGTCATGATCTCACAATTCGTAAGTTTGAGCCCCACGTTGGGCTCTGTGTGGACAGCTCAGAGCCTAGAGCCTGCTTTTGATTCTGTCTCCTTTTCTCTCTGCTGCTCCCCCACTCTCCATCTCTCAAAAATAAATAAATGTTAAAAAAAAAAAAGAAGAAGAAGACAAAATAATGGAAAATAATGAAACTGAACAAAAGAGATAAAGAATAATTATGGAACACTTAGGCAACTTAGTGACCCCATCCAATGTAATAACTTTGTATTATAGGAGTCCCAGAAGAAGAGAGAAAAAGAGGCAAAAAAATTTATAAGAGAATATAATAGCTAAAAACTTCCCTAATCTAGGAAAGGAAACAGATATCCAGATCCAGGAGGCACAGAGAACTATAAACATCAACAAAACAGGCCAACACCAAGACATTGTAATTAAACTTGCAAAATATAGTGATAAAGAAAAAATCTCAAAAGCAGCAAGACAAAAGAAGTTCTTAATTTACAAGGGCAAACTCATAATGCTAGCTACAGATTTCTCAACAGAAAGTTGGCAGGCAGGCCAGAAGGGAGTAGCATGATAAGCATAAGAAAAATCTCTAGCCAAGAATGCTCTATCCAGCAAGGCTGTCATTCAGAATAGAAGGTGAGATAAAGAGTTTCCTAGACAAACAAAAACTAAAGGAGTTTGTGACCACTAAATCAGCACTGCAAGAAATATTAAAGGGGACTCTCTGAGTGGAAAGGAAAAACCAAAAGTGACAAAGACAAGAAAGGATAAGAGAAAAAACTCAAGAAACAATGACAAAACAAGTAAACAAGTAATAAAATACACTAACCATATATCTATCAAAAATTACTTTGATTCTAAATAGACTAAACATTCAAAGTCTTATGGTATCAGAACAGATTAAAAAAAACAAAACAAAACAAGGCCCATTTATATGCTGCTAAAAGAGATCATTTTAGACCTAAAGGCATCTACAGATTGAAAGTGAGGGAATGGAGAAACATTAATCACGCAAATGGATGTCAAAAGAAAGCTAGAGTAGCAATACTTACATCAGATGAACTAGACTTTAAAACAAAGACTCTAACAAGAGATAATAATAAACAAGAAGATCTAACAGTTGTAAATATTTATGCACTCAAAAAGGAGGAACCCCAATATAAAAAAAACACTTATAACAAACATAAAGGAACCAATCAATAATAATACAATAATAGTGGGACTTTAATACCCCACTTATAGCAATGGACAGACAGATCATCTAAACAGAAAATCAATAAACAATAACATTCAATGACATACTGGACCAGATGGGCTTAACAGATATATTGAGAACATTCTACCCTAAAACAGCAGAAGACACATCCTTTTCAAGTGCACATGGAACATTCTCCAA
Source organism: Hyaena hyaena (assembly GCF_003009895.1). Lineage (NCBI taxonomy): Eukaryota > Metazoa > Chordata > Mammalia > Carnivora > Hyaenidae > Hyaena > Hyaena hyaena. The sequence goes on from NW_024080639.1 coordinate 8,012,116, forward strand.
AATATATCACATACTAGGCCACTAATCAGGCCTCAACAAACACAGAAAGATACCACAATGCTATGAAACTTGAAGTCAGCAAGAAAAAATTTGGAATGACCACAAATATATGGAGGTTACACAGCATGCTACTAAACTAAATGCTATTTATTTCCATGGAAATAAATGGAAATGAAAACACCACAGTCCAAATCCTTTGGAATGCAGCTAAAGTAGTCATAAGAGAGAAGTAAATAGCAATACGGGCCTTACCTTAAGAACAAGAAAAATCTCATATAAACAACCAAAACTTACACCCAAAGGAGCTGGAAAAAAGAACAACAAATGAAGCCTAAAGCCAGCAGCAGGAAGGATATAATAAAGATTAGATCAGAAACAAATGATAGAAACTAAAAAAATAATAGAACAGATCAATGAAATCAGGAGATGGTTCTTTGAAAAAATTAGTAAAGTTGATTGGGTCACCTGGGTGGCTCAGTTGGTTAAGTGTCCGACTTATGCTCAGGTCATGATCTCGTGGTTCAAAAGTTCAAGCCCTGCATCAGGCTGTGATGACAGATCAGAACCTGGAGCCTGCTTCCGATTCTGTGTCTCCCTCTCTCTCTGCCCCTCCCCTGCTCACGCTCTGTCTTTGTCTCTCTCTTAAAAATAAATAAAACATTAAAACATTTTTTAAATTAGTAAAGTTGATAACCCCCTAGCCATACTTATCAAAAAGAAAAGAGAAAGGATCCAAATAAATGAAATCACAATTGAGAGAAGAGAAGTAACAACCAACACCACAGAAATGCAAACAACTGTGAGAGAATATTATGAAAAACTTTATGCCAACAAATTGGACAATCTAGAAAAATGGATAAATTCCTAGAAACATATAAACTACCAAAATTCAAACAGGAAGAAATAGAAAACTTGAACAGACTGATAACCAGCAAAGAAACTGAATCAGTAATCAAAAAATCTCCCAGCAAACAAAAGTACAGGGCCAGATGGCTTCGTGGGGGAATTCTACCAAACATTTAAAGAAGAATTAATACCTTTCTTCTCAAACTATTCCAAAATAATAGAAAAGGAAGGAAAATTTCCAAATTCATTCTATGATGCCATGCTATCCTCATATCAAAATCAGATAAAGACTCCATTAGAAAAGAGAACTACAGGGGCACCTGGGTGACTCAGTTGGTTAAGCAGCCAATTTCAGCTCAGGTCACGATCTTGTGGTTCATAGGTTCGAGCCCCACATCAGGCTTGGTGCTGACAGCTCAGAGCCTGGAGCCTGCTTCAGATTCTGTGTTTCTGTCTCTTTCTGCCCTCGCCTGCTCATGCTCTGTCTCTCTCTCTCTCTCTGTCAAAAATAAATTAAAAAAAAAAAACATTTAAAAAAAGAAAAGAAAAGAAAGAAAAAAGAACCACAGGCCTTGCAGACACTGCCACCCTGGAGCCACCTGCAGTGCCCAGCCATGGTCAACCCCACTGTTCTTCAACATTGCTGTAGACAGCGAGTGCTTGGGCAGTGTCTCCTTTGAGCTGTTTTCAGACAAAGGTCTAAAGGCAGCAGAAAACTTTTTACTCTAAGCACTGGGGAGAAAATATTGGTTACAAAGGTTCCTGCTTTCACAGGATTATTCCAGCATTTATGTGCCAGGGTGCCATAATGGCACTGCTGGCAAGTCCATCTATGGGGAAAAATTTGATGATGAGAATTTCATCCTGAAGCATACAAGTCCTGGCATCTTGTCCATGGCAAATGCTGGACCCAGCACAAATGGTTCCAGGTTTCCATGTTTGCATCTGGTCTTTGGCGAGGTGAAAGAGGGCATGAATATTTTGGAAGCCATGGAGAACTTTGGGTCCAGGAATGGCAAGACCAGCAAAAAGATCACTATTTATAACTGTGCAGAAATATAATAAATTTTACTTGTGTTTTATCTTAACTTCCAGACCACTCCTGTAGCTCAGGAGGACACCCCTTTGTCCCCATCTGCCTGAAATATCCTATAATCTTTGTGCTCACACTACAGTTCTATGGTTTCCATATTTTCCTTATTCCCCTCCAAGTCTAGCTGGATTACAGAGTTAAGTTCATGATTATTGAATAAAAACTAAAGAACAACAACAACAAAAAGAACTACAGGCCAATATCCCTAATGAATATGGGTAAAAAATATTCTAAATAAAGTACTAGCATACTGATTCCAACAATTTGTTTGTTTTTAAAGTTTATTTATTTAGTTTGAGAGAAAGAGTGAGAGAGAGAGAGAACACAAATAATGGAGTGGCAGAGAGAGAGTGAGAGAGAATCCCAAGCAGGCTTTGCACTGTCAGCACAGAGCCAAATATGGGGCATGAACTCATGAAATGTGAGATCATGACCCAAGCCAAAACCAAGAGTTGGGTGCTCAACTGATTGAGCCACTCAGATGTCCCCCAACAATACATTTAAAAAAGCATTCACCACCATCACGTGGGATTTATTTTTGAGATGTAAGAGTGATTCAGTATTCATAGGACAATCATTGTGGTACACGACATTAACAAAAGAAAAGGTAAGAACCATATAATCATTTCAATAAATGCAGAAAAAGTATATAAAAAAGTGCCACATCTATTCATGATAAAAACCTTCAATAAAGTAGGTTTAAAGGGAGCATACCTCAACACAATAAAGGCCATATATGAAAAGCTCACAGCTAATATCCTCAATGGGGAAAACTGAGCGCTTTTCCTCTATGGTCAGGAATGAGATAAGGATATCCACTCTCACCACTGTATTCAACATAGTACTAGAAGTCCTAGCCACAGAAATTAGACAACATAAAGAAAACACAGGCATCCAAATTGGCAAGGAAGAAGTAAAACTTTCACTATCTGCAGATGACATGATACTCTATGTAGGAAACCCAAAAGACTCCATCAAAGAACTGTTAGAACTGATATACAAATTCAATAAAGGCTCAAGATACAAAATCAACATACAGAAATTTGTTGCATATCTATATATTAATAATGAAGCGGCAAAAAGAGAAATTAAGGAATCAATCCCATTTACAATCGTACCAAAACCAATTAGATACTTAGAAATAAATGCCTAACTAAACAGGTAAAAGACCTGTATTTTGAAAACTATAAACATTCATGAAAGAAATTCAAGATGATACCAAGAAATGGAAAAATATCCCATGCTCAAGTGTTGGGAGAACAAATTAAAAGAAATTTTTTAAATGTTTATTTATTTTTGAGAGAGAGAGAGATAGAGTGCAAGCAGGGGAGGGGCAGAGAGAGAGGGAGACAAAGAATCTGAAGCAGGCTCCAGCTCTGAGCTGTCAGCACAGAGCCTACATGCGGCTTGAACTCACAAATTATGAGATCATGACCTGAGCAGAAGTTGGACGCTTAACCCACTAAGCCACACAGGTGCCCAAAGGGAGAACAAAAATTGTTAAAATATCTGTACTACCCAAAGCAATCTACACATTTAATGCAATTCCTATCAAATACTAACAGCATTTTTCACAGAGCTAGAATAATCAGTCCTAAAATTTGTATGGAACTAAAAAGACTTCAACTAGCCAAAGCAACCTAGAAAAACCAAAGCAAAGCTGGAGGCATCACAATTCAGGACATCAAGTTATAGTAGTGAATAAAACCATATGGTCCTGGCACAAAAACAGACATATAGATCAATGGAACAGAATAAAAAACCCAGAAATGAACCCACAATTATATGGCCAACTACTCTTCAAACTACTCTTCAACACAACAGGAAAGAATATCCACATCTCTTCAACAAATGATGTTAGGAAAACTGGACAGCAACATACAAAAGAATGAACTGGATCACTTTCTTACATCATACACAAAAATAAATTCAAAATGGATTAAAGACCTAAATGTGAAACCTGAAACCATAAAAATCCTAGAGAAGAACACAGGCAGTAATGTTTTTAACAATGGCCATAGCACCTTTTTTCTAGATATGTCTACTGAGGCAGGGGAAACAAAAACAAAAATAAACTATTGGGACTTCATCAACATAAAAAGCTTCTGCACAGTGAAGAAAACATCGACAAAGCTAAAAGACAACTTATAGAATGGGAGAAAATATTTGCAAATGACATATCTGATAAGGGGTTCATATCCAAAATATGCAAAGAACTTATCAAACTTAATACCCCCAAAATGAATAATCCAATTAAAAATGGGCAGATGACATGAATAGATTTTTCCAAAGAAGAGACACAGATGGACAACAGACACATGAAAAGATGCTCAACATCATTCATCATCAGAGTAATACAAATCAAAACTGCAATGAGATATTGCCTCACACTTGTCAGAATGGATAAAATCAACAACACAAAAAACAACAGGTGTTGGCAAGAATGCAAGAAAGGGGAACACTTTTTTTTTTTTTTTTGCACTGCTGGTGGGAATGCAAACTGGTGCAGCCACTCTGGAAAACAGTATGGGGGTTCCTCAAAGAGTTAAAAATAGAACTACCCTTTGATCTAGCAATTGCCCTACTAGATAATTACCCAAAGAATATAAAAATACTTATTCAAAGGGTTACATGCACCCTAATATTTATAGCAGATTTACTTACAATAGCTAAATTATGGAAACAGCTTAAGTGTCCATTGCTGATGAATGGATAAAGAAGATGTGGTATATATATATATATATATGATGGTGTATATATATATATATATATGATGGTGTGTATATATATATATATATGATGGTGTATATATATATATATATATATATATATATATATATATGATGGAATCTTACCCAGCCATCAAAAAGAATGAAACCTTGCCATTTGCAGTGACATGGATGGAGCTAGGGAATAGAATGCTAAGGAAAAACAGAGAAAAACAAATACCATATGATTTCATTCATATGTGGAATTTAAGAAAGAAAACAAATGTTTAAGAAAAAACAAATGAGGGGCGCCTGGGTGGCTTAGTCGGTTAAGCGTCCGACTTTCGCTTAGGTCATGATCTCGCGGTTCGTGGGTTCGAGCCCCGCGTCGGGCTCTGTGCTGACTGCCGGCTCAGAGCCTGGAGCCTGTTTCAATCTGTGACTCCCTCTCTCTCTGACCCTCCCCTGCTCGCGCTGTCTTTCTCTCTCTCCTAGAAATAAATAAAACATTAAAAAAAAAAAGAAAAAGAAAAAACAAATGAGCAAAGAGGGGTAAAGAGAGAAAGAGGCAAACCAAGAAATAGACTTTTTAAAAAATTTTTTAAATTTATTTTAGAGAGCATGTGCAAGCAGGGGAAGGTAACAGAGACAGAGAGAGAGAGAGAATCTCAAGCAGGCTCCATACTCAGTGCAGAGCTGAACATGGGGCTCAATCCTATGCTCTCAGGACCATGACCTGAGCTGAAATCAAGAGTCAGATGCCCAACTGACTGAACCACCCAGGATTCCTGAAATAGGCTCTCAACAATAGAGAACAAACTAATGGTTATCAGAGGGAGGTGATAAGTTGTCTTTTAGCTTTGTTGATGTTTTCTTCACTGTGCAGAAGCTTTTTATGTTAATGAAGTCCCAATAGTTTATTTTTGCTTTTGTTTCCCCTGCCTCACCAATAGGTGATGGGGGTCAGGTAGTGCACTTGTTGTGATGAGCACTGGGTCTTGAATGGAAGTGCTGAATTGCTATATTGTATACCTGAAACTACTATTAAACTGTATGTTAACTGACTGGAATTTAAATTAAAACTTAAAAAAAACTCTCATAGATGCAGAGAAGAGATTTGTGGTAGCCAGAGAGGAGGTGTGGGGGGTGGGCAAAATGGGAGAAAGGGGTCAAGAGGTATGAACTTCCAGTTATAAAATAAATAAATCAAGAGGATGTAATGTACAGTATGGTAACTATACCCAATAATATTGAATTGCATATAATGTAACTTTATATGGTGATAGGAAGAAATTAGACTTGTGATTATTTTGCAATGTACACAAATATCAAATCATTATGTTGTACATCTGAAACTAATATAATGTTATATGTTAACTATACTTCAATAAGAAAAAGCAAGGAACAATGGGTACTGCAAAACAAACCAAAACGCAGGAAATGACAATAGTAAGTCCTTACTATCAATAATTACTTTAAACATAAATAAGTTAAATTATCCAATCACAAGTCATAATGGCTGAATAGTTTTAAAAAAAAGCATGATTCAATGATATGTTGCCTGTAAAACACCCACTTTAGTTCTAAAGGCACACATAGACTAAGAGTAAAGGGATAGAGAAGATAATTCAAGCAAATGGTAAACAAAAGAAAGTAAGGGAGCTATTCATATACAAGTCAAAATAGACTTTAAGCAAAAAAAAAAAGGTCAAAAGAGACCAAAAGTCATTATATAATAATAAAAGGGTCAATCCATTAAGAAGATATAAAATTGCTACTTTTTATGTGCACATTATCAGAGTATCTAAAAATATAAAGCAAATACTAACAGAACTGAAAGGAAAAATACACAGCAATATAATAATAGTTGAGGACTTTATTTTTTTCTTTTTATTAAAAAAATTCATTTGTAAGTAACCTCTAAACCCAACATGGGGCTTGAAATCACAACCCTGAGATCAAGTGTTACAAGTTCCACTGACTGAGGCAGCCAGCTGCCCCAATAGCTAAGGACTTTAATAGTCTACTCTCAACAATGGGTATGTCAACCAGACAGAGAATCAATAAGGAAACAGTGTATTTGAACAACACTATAGAACAAATGGACTTACCAGACATCTAAAACCCAAATGCATCCAACAACAACAGAATACATATTCTTCTCAAGCATACATGGAGTATTTTCCAGGATAAATCAAATGTTGGGCCACTAACCAAGTTTCAGCAGATTTTTAAAGTGCTTATTTATTTATTTTGAGAGAGAGAGAGAGAGTGCTCATGAGTGGGGGATGGTGATAGAGCAAGAATCCCAAGCAGGTTCCATGCTTAGCATGGAGTCCAATGCAGGGCTCTATCCCACCACCATGAGATCACGACCTGAGCCAATATCAGGAGTTGGACGCTTAATGAACAGAGCACCATAAGTCTTAGCAAATTTAAAAAGATTGAAAACATTCTGAGTATCTTCACTGACCACAATGGTATGAAACTAGAGAGAGAGAGAGAACACAAAGCAATGAAATCATAAATGAGAGAAGAGACATAACAATCGATACCACAAAAATACCAAGGATCATAAAAGACATGAACAACTAAATGCCAACAAACTGGACAACCAGGGAGAAATGGATAAATTCCTAGAAACATAGAATCTACTGAAACTGAATTAGAAAGAACAGAAAATCTGAACAGATCAATAATGAGTAAGGAAATTGAGTAAGTACTCAAAAACATTACAACAAAGAAAAGCTCAGGACCAGATGGTTTAACGAGTGAGTTCTACTAAACATTTAAAGAAGAATTAATACCAATCTTTCTCAAACTCTTCCAAAAAAACTGAAGAGGAAGGAAAACTTCCAAACTTATTTTTGAGGCAAACATTACTCTGATGGCAAAACCAGATAAGGACACTACCAAAAACCAAAACCGAAAACAAAAACACTACAAGCCAATATCCTTGATGAATATAGTTACAAATATTCTCAACATACTAGCAAACCAAATTCAGCAGCACAGTAAAGGGTCATATACCATGATTTACTGGAATGCATACCTGGAATGCAAGGATGGTTCAATGTATACAAATCAATACATATGATACATTGCATTAAAAGTATGAAATTGAAAAATCATATGGTCATCTCAATAGATACAGAGAAAGCATTTGATAAAATTTCATATCCATTCATGATAAAAACGCTCAACAAATTAGGTATAGAAGGAACCTACCTCACCATAATAAAGACCATATATGGTGAAAGATTAAAACTTTTCTTCTAAGATCAGGAACAAGACAAGGATGCCCACTCAGACCACTTCTATTCAACATAGTATTGGAAGTTCTAGCCAGAGCAGACAGGCAGAAAAAATAAATAAAAGTTACCAAAAATGGAAAGGAAAACTAGAATTGTCTCTATTTGATTTTATATGTAGAAAATCCTAGAGACTCAACCAAAAAACTGTTAGATTTAATCAACAAATTCAGTATAGTTGCAGGATACAAAATCAGCATGCAGAAATCAGTAATGTTTCAATACAGTATCAATGAATTATCAGAAAAAGAAATAAAGCAAACAATCCCATTGACAATAGCATCAAAAACAAAATACTTAGGAATAAATTTAACAAAGAGATAAAACAAAAAGATGCTTATAAAAGAAATTGAAAAAAGCACAAATTAATGGAAAAATATTTGGTGTTCACGGAACGGAAGAATTAATATTGTTAAAATGTCCATACTACCCACAACATTCAACATGATCCTTATCAAGATTTCATATGAGGAACCACAAAAGTCCCTGAGTAGGCAAGCCAATCAAGAGAAAAAAAGGAAATGCTGGAAGCACCACACTTCTTCATTTCAAACTATATTACAAAAGTAGAGTATCAAAACAGTATAGTACTGACATAAAAATAGACACATAGTCAATGTAATAGAATGAAGAGCCCAGAAAGAATTCCATGCATTAATAATCAACTAATATTTGACAAGGGAGCCAAAAATACTCAATAGAAAAAACACAGTCTCTTTAATAAATGCTGCTGTGAAAATTGGATATTTATTGCAAAAGACCCCTATCTCACACTACTCACAAAAATTAACCTGAAATGGACTAAAGACTTAAATGTAAGACCTGAAACCATGTATCTCCTATATGAAAACATAGGAAAAAGCTTGCCATGGGTCCTCACAGTGTTTTTTTGTATATAACTTCTAAAGCAAAAGCAACAAAATAAAAAATAAATTAAGTAGGACTACATTAAACTAAAAAGTTTGTACACAGCAAAACAAACAATTAACAAAATGAAAAGGCAATATAGGAATGGGAAAAAATATTTGCTAACCACATATCCAGTAATGGGTTAACATCCAAATATATAAAGAATTCATTCATATAATTCATTAGCAAAATTCCTAAATAATCCAACTAAAAATAGGCAAAGGCCTAAGTAGACATTTTTTCCAAAGAGAATACATGAATGGCTAACACATACATGAAAAGGTGCTCAACATTAGACCTGCTCACAGCAGTGAGCCTGATGTAAGGCTTGAACTCACAAACTGTGAGATCATGACCTGAGCCAAAGTCAGATGATTAACCCACTGAGCCACCCAGGTGTTCCTATGTCTGGCTTTATTTAAGCATGATCTTTTATTTATTCAATATATATCCATGCTATAGCATATATCAAAATGTCATTCCTCCTTATGACTGAAGAAATATTCTTTTGTATGTATATACCACATTCTGTTTATCCATTCTCTCATGAATGCACATTTGGATTGTTTCCACTTTTTGGTTATTGTGATGAATGGTGCTATGAAAATTAGTATTAAAATATCTGTTTGAGTCTGTTATTCAAATTATTTTTGTATATAGGTAAATATGAAATTGTTGCATCAAATGGTAATGCTATATTGAGGTTTTTCAGGGAAGCTCAATACTGTTTTCCACAGCAGCTGCACCATTTATATTCCCAGCAGCAATGCATAAGGGTTCCAATTTCTCTTATCCACATCAACACTGCTGTTTTCTGTTGAGTGTTTTTATCATTAAAGGATGTCAATTCTGTTAACATGCTTTTTCTTCCTCAATCAAATGGTCATGTGTTTATCTCCCCCTTCTTTTTGTTAATCTGGTACATTCCATTTTTTCAGATTTATTGAGATAGAATTGACAATTAAAATTGTATACATATACCATGTATAATGTGGTGATTTGATATATATATATATATACTTTGTGAAATGATTACCACAATCAGATTAATTAACATATTCATCATGTTACATAGTTATCTCACCTTTTGTTTTAGAAAAGAGAATGCCTAAGAACCACTCTCTTAGGGGTGTCTGGGTGGCTCAGTTGGTTAAGCATCCAACTCGTGATTATTACTCAGGTCATGATCTTTCCATCTGAGATTGAGCTTCATGTCAAGTTCCATGCTAACCGTGGAGCTCTCTCACATGCTCTCTCTTTCTCTCTCTGTCTCTCACAAGAAAGAAAGAAAGAAAGAAAGAAAGAAAGAAAGAAAGAAAGAAAGAAAGAAAGAAAGAAAGAGAGAGAGAGAAAGAAAGAAGGAAGGAAAGAGAGAGAGAGGAAGGAAGGAAGGAAGGAAGGAAGGAAGGAAGGAAGGAAGGAAGAAAGAAAGAAAGAAAGAAAGAAAGAAAGAAAGAAAGAAAGAAAGAAAGAAAGAAAGAAAGAAAGAAAGAAAGAAAGAAAGAAAAAGATTTACTCCCTTAGTGGAGCACCTGGCTAGCTCAGTTGGTGGAACATGTGACTCTTGATCTTTGGGTTGTGGGTATGAGCCCCATGTTGGATATGGAGACTGCTTAACAATAAAATCTCAAACAAAAAAGATAAAGAATCTTCTTTAAAAAATTTACTCTCTTAGCAAGTTTCAAGCATACAATATGGTATTATTAACAATAGTCATCATGATGTATGTACATTAGATCCATAAAACTTGCTCATCTTATAACTGAAAGCTTGTACATTTTGACCAGCATCTTTCCACTTTCCCTATTCCCCAGATCCTAGTAACTGCCATTCTACTGTCTCTTTCTGTGAATTAGACCTGTTTATATTTTTTGTTTGCCTGTTTTTTTTTATAGATTGCATATATAAGTGAGATCATACACTCACTTATTTGGCTTATTTCACTAGGCATTATGTCTTATAGGTTCATCCCTATAGTTGCAAATAGCAGGATTTCCTTTTTTCTCATGGTTGAATAACATTCACATGAGGCTAATATAAAGCATCTTATAGCTATTACAGTGTATTCTAAGCTGATAACAACTTAACTCTGCATACAAAAACTACCCTATTTTGCCTCTGATGTCACAATGTCTGTCTTTTTTTTTATTTATTTATTTTGAGAGTGCATGGGTGAGGCAGAGAGAGAGAGAGAGAGAGAGAGAGAGAGAGAGAGAGAGAGAGAGATTGAATCCCAACCAGGCTCTGCACCGTAAGTGTAGAGCTTGATGTGGGGCCTGAACCCATGAACTGTGAGATCATGACCAGAGCCAGAACCAAAAATCAAAAATCAGATGCCTGGGATACTGAGTCACCCAGGTGTCCCACAATATTTGTCTTTTTTATTGTGTATCCATCAACAAACTATTGTAGCAATAGTTATTTAATGCTTTATCCTCTTTTTTTAATGTTTTATTTATTCTAGGAGAGAGAGAGAGAGACAGCATGAGCAGGGAAGGGTCAGAGAGAGAGGGAGTCACAGACTGAAAGAGGCTCCAGGCTCTGAGCTGGCAGTCAGCACAGAGCCCGACGCGGGGCTCGAACCCACGAACCGCGAGATCATGACCTAAGTGAAAGTCGGACGCTTAACCGACTAAGCCACCCAGGCGCCCCAATGCTTTATCCTTTAATCTTTGCATTAGAGTTAAATGATTTATACAGCACCATATTATAGCGTGAGAGTACTTATATTCTTACCTTTACCAGTATGTTTTGTTTTTTCATATGTTTTCATGTTAATAGCATCTTTTCAGATTGAGGAGCATTTGCTATGGTAGGTCTAGTGATGATTAGCTCCCTCAGTCTTTATTTGTCAGGAAAAATCTTTATCTCTCTTTCACTTCTGAATAGCAGCTTTGCTCGGTAAAGTATTCTTGGTTGGCAGGTTTTTTTTTTTCCTCTCAGCACTTTGATTTTTCATTCCACTCTATCCTAGCCTGTAGTGTTTGTGTTGAGGATGACACTGATAGCGTTATAGAGTTTACTTTGTATGTGAAGTGGGTGGTTTTTTTTTTTTTTTTAATATTTCCTCTTTGGTTTGAGACTGTATTATTATAACATATTTGTAGAAGATATCTTTGGGTTGAATATGTTTAGGACCTATGAACTTCATGAATTTGGATGCCCGTATCACTTTCGAGATATGGGAAGTTCTCAGGCATTCTTTTTTAAAGGAAAAAAAAATTAAATGTGTATTTCTGAGAGAGAGAGAGAAAGAGAGAGAGAGAATGCAAGAGTTGGGGGCGGGGCAGAGAGAAGGGGACAGAGGACCCAAAGCAGGCTCTGCACTGACAGCAGTGAGCCTAACGTGGGGCTTAAACTCACGAACCTTGAGACCATGACTTAAGCTGAAGTCAGACACTTAATCAACTGAGCCACCCAGGTGCCCCTCTCTGGTATTATTTCTTTAAATATGCTTTCTGTCCCTTTCTCCCTCTCTTTTTCTTCTGGTACTCCCAAAATGCAGAAATTGTTTCAATTGATGCAATTTCATAATCCATATAGTCTTTCTTCAGTCTTTTTCATTCTTTTTATTGTTGGTGATCTCCTCTAAATAGATAATTTCTTGTGATTTGTCTTTGAGTTGAGATTCTTTCCCTTTATCAAGTCAGTTGTTGGTGTTCTCTACTGCAATTTTCATTTCATTTGGTTGGTCTTCAGCTCCAGAATTTCTGTTTAGTTCTTTTTTGTGATTTTTATCTCTCTGTTAAACTTGTTATTTTGTTCACATGTTGTTTTTCTAATTTTATTGAATCGTTTTTCTTTATTTCTTTGTAGGCTACTAAGCTTCCTTAAAGCAACTATTTTGAATTCTTTATCATTCAAATCATAGATCTCCATTTCCTTTGGGTTGGTTACTAAAAAATCAATTTGTCCCTTTTGTGGTTTTATGTTTCCTTGATTTTTCATGTTCCTTCAAGTGTTGCATTTGAAGCAGTAACTTCCTTCAGTCTTCACTGCTTGTCTTTGGAAGAGAAATAATTTCTGTCAGCCTGTCTAGGGATTCTGAGATTTTTTTCAGACCATTCCTATAGTATGCCTGCTCCACACTTCTTGTCCCCTTTGTGTGTGTGTGTGTGTGTGTGTGTGTGTGTGTGTGTGGCATTCTTAAGATTATATGCCTTCTTTCTTCAAAACTAGACATAGTGCTTACAGCTTTACTTTTCCTAGAGCAGTGGTGAATGTTCAAGTTTGCTTTCTCAGATACTTGCAGAATTGGACCAGTTTTCTGTTTGTGTTCATGAGCTCTCTGCCAATGAGTGCACTTGCCATTCTCAGGGGCACACATGGGGAACTGGCCACAAGGTGTAGGGGGGAGAATTATGTGGGTGAGGTGTAGAGAGCATTAGGGATGCCCATGGACCATTTGGGGGAGTCTGCAGGCAAGATCTCTCCAGTGATTTGTGGTGGCCCTTGTAAAGAAGTCCACAAAGCAGTTAGTATGTTCTATGTTTCTGTGGTGTACTATAAGTCCTGCCTGCTCTTCTCCCAGCCTCTCTTCACCTTCAGTTGTGCATCAGTATTCTAGATGGGGTGAGAAAGAGATGGGCATCTTTGGCAGTGTCGTCCACTGGGGAACTTGAGTACTCACATTGATCTCACTTTCTGCTATGGGAGAAATTACAGGTCAAGGGGTTCTTCTTAGTACTGAGCTATGCTCTCCTGGGGGAATGGGGACACAGATAAAGTAAAACTATTTCTCTTACTTTCTTCAATGCATTCAATCTTTGTTTTTTGTTTTTCCTTTCTCCCAGGATGCTAGAACTTCTCCACTGGACTCCTGCACTCCATAAAGGCAGAGTATCACAAATCAGAGTATCACAAAGGATACTCTCATTTGCTGGTGTCAAAATGAGGGTTTTTTGAGCGGAAGATGTTAGAAAACTATCACTCTGTGGCTTATTACATTAAATGGTTTTTGTATGTAGAACCATCCCTGCACTCTGGGAATTAATCTCACTTGGTCATGAGATAACTCTTTTTTGTTATTTGAAACATACTATCATATTAGAACAGGGTGGTTTTTTTTTTTAATCTATAAATTTTTTAACGTGTGCTGAATTTAGCTTGCTAGTATTTTGTGGACAATATTTGGATCTTTATATTTTATTTTTTAAATTTTTTAATGTTTATTTATTTTTGAGAGAGAGATAGAGTGTGAGTGGGTGAGGTGTAAAGAGAGAGGGAGAATTCGAAGCAGTCTCCAGGCTCTGAGCCATTAGCACAGAGCCCAGTGCGGGGCTCAAACTCACAAGCTGTGAGATCATGACCTGAGCTGAAGTCAGATGCTTAACTGACTGAGTCACGCAGGGGCCCCTGGATCTTAATATTTTAATGGAAGGAAGGACTGCAACATATGGCAGTTAAATTGGAAAAACAAAAATTTAAGTTAGAAAGTTGAGGGAACAGAGGTTTAACATACTGTTATTTTTGTATTTTAAAAACATTATCAATAAAAGAAACAATGAAATTGACATTGCACACCTAATGATAATTAAATATTTTACAAATATGATAGAACAGTTTGAATTGTACTTTCCCTCAAAATAAGATTGCTGCATAGGAAAATCATGGATCTGGAATCCCATGATTTTCCTATGCAGCTTTTACGGAAGGATATTTAAAACTGTAATTACGGTATGGGATAAACTGTTGGACCTAAACACTTAAGAGGATTGAATATGAATTATGAAAAAACATCATCGGTTAATTTTAGATAAAGGGTAAGAATGAACCACAAATTTGCTGAAGTTGCTTTAAAATCAGTTCTTTCATTCCCATTAATGTAACTCCATGAGATAGTTTTCCTGCCATGAGAAATTAGAAATAGTTTAGATATAAAATTTCTTCTGCTTTTATCAATCCAACATACTTTAGATAAATGACCACACAAGAAACAATATATGTCACAGGGAAAGCTTTAAATATTAAAACACTGGGGTGCCTGGGTGGCTCAGTCGGTAAAGCATCCGACTTTGGCTCAGGTCATGATCTCATGGTTCGTGGGTTCGAGCCCCGCATCAGGCTATGTGCTCACAGCTAGTTCAGCGCCTGGAGTGTGTTTTGGATTCTGTATCTCCCTCTCTCTGACCCTCCCCTGCTCATGCTGTCTCTCTCTCTCTCAGAAATAAATAAGAACATTTAAAAATTAAAAAAAATAATAAATAAAAGTTAAACAAAATTTAAATATTCAAACACAATGGGTTCATTCAAAGTATGCTTACAGGCATTTAATAAGAGAATAGAAATTTCCTCATACCTTTGCTTTAGTTACAACTATAGAATAAAAACTTAGTGTAATAGCCATTCTCTGTAATAAATGCTGATTGGCAAATTTTCTCAAAGCAAAGTGTACAATTTTTAAATTATTTTCTATGTTCTGACTGTTTACTGAAATGTCTGTTGAATTTCATATTTAAAAAATGAAATTGTATTTTGTATAATTTTTTTCCGTTTCAGTTTACGGGTAATTTATTCCTTATCTTAATTTAGCTAAGTATCAGCGAGTGATGGATTAAAGAAAAAAAAAGGGTCCTTCATCGTGGACGAAGCAGCACTGGTGTAAATAACTAAAGTGTGTTCCTCGACAGCAGACTGCATTTTATTCAAATTTGCCTGAGAGTGGGACTTACGCAATTATTTATTAAATAAGTGAGTGAATTTTCAATCTTGAACACTAGGTCTGCACTATTAGATGTCTATTACAGTACCTCAATGACTACAGTTGCTGACATTTTTAAGTTATTAAATGCCATGACCTGTGTTGAGCGCTTTCCCTTCCACCACTTGCACTCACGTTTCCCTTCCTCCCGGGGAGAGGGCGTGCCCAGAACCACGACCCGCCCTCTCTGTGCATTCGTTGGTCGAGCCCGACGTCCGTTACTGCTGAGTCCCGCCCAAACCACGCCCCCACGCAGTCTGCAGGGCGAGGAGAAGGCGTGGTCATTATGCTGCTGGACCATCGAGACCGTCTCCTCCCGTGAAAATCGGGACGCGCTCGAAGACCGGCGCCGTGACGGTGAGAGCGCGTTCCGCAGTCCCGCGGAGTGGGCGCGAGAGGCCAGCGGCCTCAGCTGGAGCACGCCGCGCCCCACCCCGCCCCGGCACGCAAGCTCCGCGCGAGTTCGCGCACGCGCGCCCACACCCATCCAAGCCTCAGTCTGGCTAGAGGGGACCCGGCTGGCCGAGGTTGGGCGGCTGAGGTACAAGGGGAGGAGCCTTAGCTTCTGCCGCTGTTGCCGTCGCGATCGCCGTCGCAGCTGCGGCTGGAGAGAAGCATGTCTGCAACAAGAAACAAGAAAGTGAAGATGGCCACCAAGTCGTGCCCCGAGTGCGACCAACAGGTGGGCGCCGAGGCGGGTGTGCAGGCGGGCGGCCGTTGCTGGCGGCCGTTGACTGTGGAGACGCCGCCTCGCCGGGTCCGGGTAGACTAGCGGGTGGGCCGGCCCTTGGGCTCGGAGGCTACAGTGGGAGCGCGGAATGGGCCGGGCTGAGCCGACGGGGTGGCAGGGAGACTCCCGGGGCCGCATTCCGGCCGGTGCCCACCTGGCGGCGTCAGCCGGGCGACTGTGTGTGTCCGGCGGCCCGCGGAGCGGGAGGGAGGCGTGGGTTTGTCTGGAGCAGACGAGGCGCCCCGTCTGGACCCTCCCCGAGTCGCCTGGCCTGGTGACAGCGGCGGGAGTGTGGGGGCAGCGGCCCAAGTGGACAAGCACGGCCCGTTCAGCTCCCTTCTAACCCGACGAGAATTCCCGATGTGCCCGGCTCCAGGCTCCTGCCACTAAGGGTTGCTTTGTTCCCATCAGCTATATATATGGTGACAAAAAGGGCCGCAGCCATAATGACATTTCCCTTTTAGATTTCATTAATTTGATGATCTTAATGTGCTTTTTAATACTTTTCATAACCCAGATAATCATTAATTTTTTCTAAATTTTTAATAGAACACCATTGATTACCAAGTTACTGTTAAAGCCCTGTTTTTCTAGGCAGTTCTCTCTTAGAATAATATGTGTCTAAATTCTTAAAAACTGATTTGCCATTCCTACCTGTATGTGGTTTCGTGAATTTTTAATATCTGCTTTATAAAGTAAGATCATAAACTCATGCAATGGCTTTATGACCACCAGTGGTCTAGTGCAGGTAGTCATTCATGCTTACTCCAGGCCCCTGGGGTAATCAGAATAGTATCAGAATTGTGGTCAGTGAGGATCCTCATAGCATACTAAGAACTATCTCTGCCTATCCAGACAGCTCAGGTGTGGAAAAAAACAAAAGAAAACCAAAAAACAAAATCCCACCCAAAAAACCCTTCCAGTGGTTGCAAGACTTACCGTGGCGTAGAAATTTCATGTTTCTCAGCCCATGAGTAAGGCCTTTGCTTCCCAGGTTTTGCAGGGAATAGTGTGATTATGTTGTACTTACGGAGGCCTAAAACTGTGACTTCTCACCGGGTACCTTCCAGTCCAGATGCCTTATTAAGGGGCCATTTTTACCATAACAATATTGCCTAATAACGCTACTTGATTAGGCTGACTGGATGAGCCGAAGTTGTATGCTTACCCAACTGAGCCACCCAGGTGCCCTGTATACATGTTCCTTTCAAGTACACATGGAACATTCTCCAAAACAGAACACATATTAGGCTGAAAAACTGGTCTCAAACTCAAAAATATCACATGCACCTTTCCTTTCTTTCTTTCTTTTTCTTTCTTTCTTTCTTTCTTTCTTTCCTTCCTTCCTTCCTTCCTTCCTTTCTTTCTTTCCTTCCTTCCTTCTTTCTTTTCTTTCTTTCTTTCTTTCTTTCTTTCTTTCTTTTCTTTTCTTTTCTTTTCTTTTCTTTCTTTCCTTCCTTTCTTTCTTTCCTTCCTTCCTTCCTTCCTTCTTTCTTTCTTTTCTTTCTTCCTTTCTTTTTCTTTTTCTTTCTTCCTTTCTTTTCTTTCTTTCTTTTCTTTTCTTTCTTTCTTTCTTTCTTTCTTTCTTTCTTTCTTTCTTTCTTTCTTTCTTTCCTTCTTTCCTTCCTTCCTTCCTTCCTTCCTTCCTTCCTTCCTTTCACAAATGGGGTAGAGAGAGGGAGAGAGAAAGAATTCCAAGCAGGCTCTGTGTTGACACAGTGCAGAGCCCAGCATGGAGTTCAAACCCATAAGCTGGGAGTTTATGACCTGAGCCGAAATCGAGTTGGTTGCTTAACTGAGCCACCTAGGGGCCCTACCATGCACCTTTTCTGACCACAACACTGTAAAACTAGAAGTCAGTCACAAGAAAAAACCTAGAAAAGAACACAAATTCATGGAGGTTAAATAACATGCTACTAAAAAATAAATGGGTCAAACAAGAAATCAAAGAGGAAATTAAAAAATATATGAAGACACATGAATATGAGAACACAGTAGTCCAAAATCTTTAGGATGCAGCAAAAGCTGTTCTAAGAGGGAAGTTTATAGCAATACAGGTCTATCTCAAAAAACAAGGAAAAACTCAAATAATCTAACCTTACATCTAAACGAGCTAGAAATAGAATAATAAACCAAACCCAAAACCAGTAGAAGGAAATAATAAAGATTAGAGCAGAAGAAAATAAAATAGAAACCAAACAAACGAAAACCAGTAGAACATCATTTAAACCAGGAGCTTTGAAAAAATCAACAAAAATTGATAAACTTTTTTTTTTTGAAAAAAAGACTCAAACAAGATCAGAAATAAAAGAGGAGAAATAACACCACAGAAATACAAAGGATTATAAGAGAATATTATGAAAAATGATATGCCAGCAAATTAGACATTCTGGAAGAAATGGATAAACTCCTAGAAACACATAAACTGCCAGAACTGAAATAGAAAGAAATAGAAAATTTGAACAGATCCATAACCACCAAATAAATGGAATTAGTAATCAAAGTCTCCCAAAAAACAGAAGTCCAGGGCCAGATGGCTTCCCAGGGGAATCTACCAAACATTTAAAGAAGAGTTAATACCTATTCTTCTCAAACTATTCTAAAAATAGAAGAGAAAGGAAAGCTTCCATATTGATTCTATGAGGCTACTGTTACCCTGATACCAAAACCAGACAAAAGAGAAGTTTAGGCTAGTATCTCTGATGAACATAGATGCAGAAATCCTCAACAAAATAGTAGTGAACCAAATCCAACAATACATTAAAGCTATAATTCACCGTAATCAAGTGGGATTTATGCAAGAGTGGTTCAGTCAATATATAAATCAATCAATGTGATACATCCATAAGAGAAAGGATAAAAACCATATGATTATTGACAAAGCACAACATCCATTCATGATAGAAAGCCTCCACAAAGTAGGTCTAGAGGGAACATACCCCAGCATAATAAAGGCCATATATGAAAAACCCATAGTCAACATCATATTCAATGGGGAAAAACAGAACTTTTCCCCTAAGGTCGGGAGCAAGACAAGAATATCTACTCTCACCACTTTTATTCAAGAAAGTACTGAAAGTTCTAGCCACAGTAATTAGACAGCTTAATTAATTTTAAATAGTTTAATTGGACAAAATATGTTGTACTGTATGAGACATCTTGAAAAATCTATGCTTTATTCAAGAAAAACAGGAGACTAGACTTTTTTTTTTTTTGGTGAGAAATGTTGTCTTTTATTAGGCTCCATAATATATAAATTAACATTAAATCAGTTCCCAGGATCTTCTGTCTCCTAGAAAGGAGCATATTAATTTGTAGATGTTAATATTCTACCTAAAAACTTAAGATATTTGTAACGATTGAAGATGGTCTTCTCGTCTACTAGAAAACCTTAAGGACATATGAAAGAAAAGAACTTCAAGATCTAGACAAAAATATTTTTTATTCTGAATTAAACAAAATCAAAACTCTAAAAAAGTAGTGCTTGTAAGATCCACTGGCTTACTTTAAGTTGTGTAAGTTTTCTTTAAACCTGAATTCGCTCAAATGTGTCAGTATCTTTTTTTTATCTTCATGGAGACCAAACAATTACATTCACAGAAACGCTTGCTAGAATTTTGATGTCTGAGAACCCCTGCACTTTGGACAGCATCCAATTAAAACATCAGTGTCACTTTCATTTATCAAAGAAAATATTTTATCAAGCTTCCAAAACAAATGTGAGGAGTTAAGTTGGGTTTGAATTGAAGAAAAAGGCCAAGTTAAATCTGGAAACACAGTTTTCATTTGGTGAAAGTTGAAATCCACGTACACATTCTAATTGAAGATGTGTCCTATATAGAATTTTTCAAGATTTTAAGAGTCTACCAGGCCACACCCTTGGCTGCCTTTACTGCCTTTGCTTTGCTTTTCCCTTTCCCTTTTTCTCTCTTTGCCTTCAGCCTTTTCCTTTGTCTCTGGTTCATCCATATGGGGTATTGTCCATGCTGGTCGAGAAGACTCTTTCTGTTTCTCTTAATATCAGTCTCCATTTTCATGTCATCTTTTTCATCTTGCACCACACATTCAGTTTTCTCTTGACAGCGTTTGGGTACCACCACAGTTGCTGTCTCTTGAACATCTTTCATTAAAACATCACCATCTATTTTAAGAATACTTTTAAGTGTTCTGAGTTCATTTGGGGCATTCTTTTTTCTCTTTTCAGCACTCATCTTCCTTTTCCACTTACTCCGTAAGCTTTTAGCCATATTTTACCTGGAAAGCAGTTAAGTCAGAATCTCAGAGATGGCACGCAGACCACGCTGACTGGAAGCCTCAACCTGGACCTTTTTTTTGGTTTTTAATGTTTATTTTTGAGAGAGTGTGCAAGCATAAGTGGGGGGAGGGACAGACAGAGAGAGAACGAGACAAAGACTGAGAGAATTCAAAGCAGACTCCAGGCTATTAGTGCAAAACCCAATGTGGGGCTTGAACCCACGAATCATGAGATCATGACCTGAGCCGAAGCCCAGTGCTCAACTGACTGAGCCACCCAGGTGCCTCGAGAATGGACATGTTTACATATTAAATTATAGCTTTCTGATTGTACTTTAAAAATAATTTTTTTTAATGTTTATTTTTGAGAGAGACACAGAATATGAGAGTGGGGGAAGTGCAGAGACAGAGACAGAGAGAGAGACAGACAGAAGCCAAAGCAGACTCCAGGCTTTGAGCTGTCAGCACAGAGCCCGATGCTGGGCTGGAACTCATGAGTAGTGAGATCATGTTCTCAGCCAAAGTTGGCTGCTTAACTGACTGAGCCACCCAACTGCCCCTGATTGTACTTATTCTTGTTTGTACTGTTTTGTTGAAATTCTTTTCTGGTTTTTGGTGAATAATTCTTGATTAAAGGATCGTCATTAGTGAAACTATTTTTGGAGCAGTATCTTTATTTTTTTCTTTTCAAATTGTTATTTAAATTCTAGTTGGTTAAATATGGTGCAGTATTGGTTTCAGGAGTAGAATTCAGTGACTCATCACTTACATTCAACACTGAGTGCTCATCATGTGAACAATATCATTAAAAGTTGTTTTTCTTCTTTTCTTTTTTTTTTTTTGCAGGTGTTTAAATATTGAAATGTGAAATGTCTGAGTAAAATCACAGTGGATTGTATCAAATTGATATCCTGTTTGTGATATCAATATATGTATATGTTATATATGTATATATGATGTCAGTATGTAATATCTATATATACATACACACACATATGATATGTACATATATGTATATATACATATGCATATTATATATGTGTGTGTATAATACACATAATACATATAATAGTTTTGCAAAGAGTTACTATTGGAGGAAACTAGGCAAGTGGATAAGGGTTTCTCAATAGTATTTCTTATAATTGCATGTGATCCTATTTCCTTAAATAAAAAGTAAACAAAAAAGCAAAAAGCAAAGAAGCCAAAAAAAAAAAAAGATATGATGAAAGACTTCTGTTTTTTGCCAAGATGGAGTAACAGAGAGCAGATTTTTTTCTCCTAACTGTAACATCCATAAAAGACAGATGAAACGTTCGAAACAATGGATTTCAGGACATTGGACATCAGGTAATGAAGGATTATGACTCAGAATTGAGATACAAATTAGATGAGCCTTACGATTGCCCTGGGTTATTGCCTTAAGAGAATTTCTGGCTGTGGCACAGGGAAAGGAAACTCATGAGTAGCACTACAGACCTTGTTGAGGAGATAGCCAAAAGCCCAGAGAGACCTAAGAAACAAAAGATTGAAATATGTCCACAGTTTAACCCAATTAGAATTTCAAAATTTGCTGTTAGATTTTGTGCAATGAAAAGATGAAAGGGCTGATTGCTTTGTGTGTCTCTACAGCATAGGTTCTGGGTTAACTTGAACATCTGCTGAAGTGTATGAGTGGTAAACCTTTTTAGCCTAAGTTGATACTGGGGCTCAAATTACAGTTATACCTGGGATCCTACTAAATTTAAACAGAGTACCCCTATACTTTTAAAGGAGTTGGAAAATATAGAGATCTCATAGTTTGTAAGTTCGAGCCCCATGTCAGGCTTCATAGCTGGCAGCTCAGAGCCTGCTTGGGATTCTGAGTCTCCCTCTCTCTCTCTGCCCCTCCCCTGTTCATGCTCTGTATCTCTCTCTCAAAAATAAATAAACATTTTAAAAAAATGTTTTAAAACAATTCTCTCTCTCCCTTTTCCTTTGCCCCTCACCCACTCTTGTATGCCAGTCTGCTCTCTCTCTCTCTCTCTAAAAAATTAAATAAAAATATGTAAAGATTATGACCTACCTCTGGTAGTAAAGACTTTAGAAAAGAAAATTGGCACCTAGGTGGCTCATTCAGTTGGACATCTGACTTGGCTCAGGTCATGATCTTTCAGTTCTGTGAATTCAAGCCCCACGTTGGGCTCTGTGCTAACAGTTCAGAGCCTGAAGCTTGCTTTGATTCTGTGTGTCCCTCTCTTTCTACCCCCCCCCCCCACGTTCTGTCTGTCTCTCTTTCAAAAATAACTAAATATTAAAAAAAATAAAACAGAAACCTGCAGGGCTTATGAGATTTGTTCAAGGTTTTTCCTCAACTGGAGACTAGGAGAACCTATGTTTGGCATCTTTTTTTATAGTCTTCCATATTCTTTCCCTCAAACTGGCTATTGTAAATTTGTAAATGATCCTTTTCCAGTAATTGATACTGGCCCTCTTCCTCTCTCATGTTCAAACTCTTGAAGGCAGATGTTTTTTAGTATTTTCTAGAAGTTTCATCTTGAAATATTATTTGTATATGGCATAAGGTAAGAATCAAAGTTCATTTTTTTAAAGACAGATATTATTCAAAATATCTTCTTCAACCACAACAGAATGAAGTTAGAAATCAACAACAGAAAGGAAAACTAGCAAATTCATAAATTATAGAAATTAAACAACGTACTCTGAAATAACCAATGGACCATAAAAAGAAATGATGGGTTTTTAGTTCTACTTTATCATTTGTAATCAATTTGTGTCTAAGTCTTGTTCCTTCCTCCCTTTGTTTTACCTTTTTTTAAGTGTTTACATAGTTAATTCTTTTGAGAGACAGTACCAGCAGGAGTGGGGCAGAGAGAGAGGGTGAGAGAGAAATCCCAAGCAGGCTCTGTGCTGTCAGTCCAGAGCCCGATGCTGGGCTTGAACGCACAAACTGTAAGATCATGACCTGAGCTGATACCAAGACTGAGCCACCCAGGTGCCCCTCCTTCCTCCCTTTAAAATGTCTGTCAAATGTATTCTTTTTTCTTTTGAAATACATTTCCCTGCCAGCATTGCAGAACAGGCCAACAGCCTCTCATCCTGGGATTAATGTAATAGTTTCCTAACTAGTTGTTTTCTTCTAATCTAATCCATGTTGTAACTATTCTGAGACATTTTAGGAAATAGTTGTTTTGTTTTGTTTGTTTGTTTTTTACTTTACATTGTTTCTGTGGCCACTCATATTAGTGTTATTAAACATTTACCATATGCATGGAACTGTAAAGGACTAGGAGAATGGGATGGGTATGATTTCCTATCTTGAATAATTTTTATGAGGAGATGGAGTTTAAATAAAAATATGATTTCTACCTTCAAGTAATTTATTGTTTTGTTGAAGAGACCACATAAACACTTGAGAAGTGTAATAAATAATAAAATAGTAACTTTTTTTCCTTTTTTTTCCCCTTCCAGGTTCCTGTTGCATGTAAATCTTGTCCCTGTGGTTATATATTTATTAAAAGGAAACTTCTAAAAGTAAAACATTCAGAGAAATCATCACCTTTTACAGGTAATTGAGAGAGTTTACCACCTCTCTGTCTTTTGTGGTTTCTTCATATAAAGTTAAAATTAATTTCTGTGAGTTAAAATTTTTTTTTTTTGCTGGTAAAGTTATAATACTAAAATCTAGTGAAGTACATTTTGGTTTTTATTAGATACAGCAAGTCATTTACATTGATTCTTTATCCAATTTAAATGTTAACTCCTTTACTGATAAATTTTGTAGCAAATTTTAATGAGAAATTTTAATTAGATAATGTTAACTGGGAAAAAGGAAACCTTGATTTTAGTATTAGAATATTTTTTAGTACCACTTAATTTTTTTCAATTCACTGATTTAGACTAGCTGCAAAGCTGCTGACTTCAATTTTATTTGAGATTGTAGCTTTCTCTCTAAAAATTAGAAATCTGGATTTATACCATAAGTGTAGTGAGAGGTAGGTTTTTGTTACTCTTATTTTTTGCTATGATAAAGTCACATTTGTAATAATAGTCAACCCAAAATGGCAATAGATTTATTATCAACAATTATTGAGTACCTAACATATGCCATATACTATGTATTTTGGGCATACAGTAATAAATCTACTACCAAGATAGGTTCATTGTGGTCATAATGGTTGAAGGTATATGCAGAGGAATATACATATGGGATATATGGAGAAAATATCAGTAATAAGTGCTGGGTAGGAAATTAAAATAGGGTACTGTCCTAGAGGTTAACTTGAAAGCTACTTTTGACTGAATGCTCAGGGAATGCATCTCTGAGGAGGAGATATTTGATAAGGTCTGAATAGATGAAGGGGCTAAACATATGAAAACCAGGGAAAGCAAATTCTAGGCAGAGGAAAAAACAAAGACAGGATTTATTCCAGGAATGCAGGATTGGTATCATATAAGAGAACCTGTTAGTGTCATATACCATGTTAATAAATATAAAGAAAAAATAAACTCAGTAGACTAAGAAAACCTTTGGCAAAATAAGTACCCATTCATTATAGAGATACTCAAGAAAATAGGAATTGAAGACAACTTAAAAAAATTTTTTTTAATGTTTATTTTTGAGAGGAGAGAGAGACACAGTGAGCAAGGGAGGAACAGAGAGAGGGAGACACAGAATCTGAAGCAGGCTCCAGGCTCTGAGCTGTCAGCACAGAGCTCACTGTGGGGCTCGAACTCATGAACTGCGAGATCATGCCCTGAGCCAAAGTCAGATGTTTAACCAACTAAGCCACCCAGGCGCCCCTTGAAGACTACTTTTTTAACCCGATGAAGTGTACATCTTAGCATTAAAACTATATCTTTAAATGGGAGGAACACTATAGGCATTTCCATTAATATCAGGAACAAGCATCTACACTATCTTCTCTACTGTTTAGCATTATGTTAAAAGTAAATTAGCCAAGTGAATTAAATAAGAGAAATCAGTAAGAGGTATAAAAATGAGTAAAGAACAAGTAGAACAATACCTATTTACAGATCATAGTATAACTACTCCAGAGAATCAATAACAAACTAACTCCTACAGTAAAAGAATTCAGTAAGGATCAGGATTTAAAATTAACATATAAAAATCAACTTTCATATATACAGATAGCTAACCTGAACATAATGTTAGAGGAAAGCCTATTTACAATAGCAACATGGAGGATTAAATGTTTAGGAATAAACTTAATAAGAAAGATATAAAACCTATACAAAGAAAATTGAAAACACTCCTAAAAGACACTAAAGCACATTTAAGCAAATGGTAAAATGTCCTTTGTTCCTGACTAGGATGATTCAAAATCATAAAAATGTTAATCCTCCCAAGTTAATTTATAAAATCAGTGCAATCTTAATAAAAATTCTAATAAGTTTTATTGAGTCAGACAAGCTGATTTTAAGGTTCATGTGGAAAAACAAACATGCAAAAATAACCAGTAAAATCATCAGTTGGCATTTAGTAAGAGTCCGCAAGAAATTAAATGGGAAATAATAGTCTTTTCTGTAAATAGTGTTGGGATACCATGCAAAAATAATGAAGTTGGGAACCTAGCTCATGCCACATATAAAATTAATTCAAAATAGATCATAAACCTGGGGCGCCTGGGTGGCTCAGTCGGTTAAGCATCTGACTTCAGCTCAGGTCATGATCTCATGGTTTCTGGGTTTGAGCCCTGCTTCGGGCTCTGTGCTGACAGCTAGCTCAGAGCCTGGAACCTGTTTCGGATTCTGTTTGTCTCCCCCTCTCTCTGACCTTCCCTTGCTCACGCTGTCTCTCTCTCTCTCAGAAATAAATAAAAAACATTTAAAAAATTAAGAAAAAAGAATTCAGTTAAAAAAATAGATCATAAAATAAACCTAAATGATAAGAGCTAATGAAACTAAAACTCCTAGAGCAAAGCATAGCAGTACACCTTAGTGACCTTAGGTTAGGCAGTGTTTTCTTAAATATGACACCCAATGCTCAAATGACATACATAAATACATACATACTACATATATTAATTGATTATATAAATATTCAAAACTTTTTGCTGCAGATATCATCAAGAAAATAGACAACTTACAGAATGGGAAAAACTATTTGCAAATCACATATCTGATAAGGTACTTTTATCTGGAATGTATAAAGAATTCTTATCCTCAATAATAAAAAGAGAAATAACTCATTTAAAAAATGGACAAAAGATTTGAATAGGATTGGTCCAAAGAAGATATACAAATGACCAACAACTATACCAAAAGATTTTTGTTAGTCATTAGAGAAATGCAAATCAAAACCATGAGATACACTACTTGACACCACTAAGATGCAGTAATAGAGACAGAAAATAACAAGTTTTGGAGAGGAAGTGGAAAAGTTGAAACACTCCTACATTGCTCTTAGGAATGTAAAATGGTATAGACACTTTGAAAACAATCTATCAGTTCCTCAAATGGTTAAATACACAATTAAAATACGATCCAGCAATTCCACTCTTAGGTATAAACCCAAGAGAGTTGAAAACAGAACTGGACACAAAACCTTTGTGAATGTTATTAGCAGTATTATTCATAATAGCTAAAAAGAGACAGTCCTGATGTCCATCAACGATAATCAACAAATGTGGTATATCCATATAATGGAATATTATTGACAGTAAAAAGAAAGGAAATATTGATATGTACTACAACATGAATGACTCCTGAAAATGTGCTATGTGAGAGAAGTCAGTTATAAAAGGTCACATATTTTATGATCCTAATTATAAGAAATGTTCACATAGATAGATATATAAATAGTAAATAGATTAATGGTTTAGGGCTGGGAAAAGGTGAGGGTGAGAATAGGGAACAATTGTTAATTAGACACAGTTTCTTTTGAAAGAGGAAAAGTGTCCTAAAAGTGGATTCACATCCCTGTGAGTATACCGAAAATCACCAAATTGTATGTTTTAAATGGGTAAATTGTATGGGATGTAAATTATATCTCAATAAAACCAATTTTATAAATAGCCAGAGAAACACTTAAAAAGAGAAACTATAAGGGTTGAATTGCCCTACTAATTAAAACGTGGCATTGGCAGGGACAAATAGACCAGTGGAAAAGAATAAAAAAGTCAGAATTAGACCCAGATTCCTATGGAAAGTTAGTATATGAGAAAGGTGGTATTTCAGATTATTAGGGTAAAGATGGACCTTTTCTTCTTTTTTAAAAAAAATTTTTTTAAATGTTTTATTTATTTCTAGGAGAGAGAGAGAGAGACAGCGTGAGCAGGGGAGGGTCAGAGAGAGAGGGAGTCACAGACTCTGAAACAGGCTCCAGGCTCTGAGCTGGCAGTCAGCACAGAGCCCGATGCGGGGCTCGAACCCACGAACCGCGAGATCATGACCTAAGCGAAAGTCGGACGCTTAACCGACTAAGCACCCAGGCGCCCCTCTTCTTTTTTTTTATTGTGGTAAAATACACACAATATCATTTTAACTATTTGTAAGTGTACAATTAAGTGGTATTAAAGTCATTCACAATTCTGTATAGCCATCACTGCTATTTATACTTAAAACTTTTTTTATCATTCCCAACATAAACACTATACCCATTAAACAATCTCTTCCTCTCCACTCCTCCCCCAAATCTCCCCAAATCCCTGGAAATCTCTCCTTTGTGTCTCTGTAAATGTGCTTATTCCAGGTACCTCATATATAAGTGGAATTATATAATATTTGTCCTTCTGTGTTTGGCTTATTTTACTAAGCATAATGTTTTCAAAGCCTATTATGTTGTATATATAAAAATTTCATTACTTTTTATGGCTGAATAATTACCATTATATATATATACTACATTTTTTAAATTAATTCATCTGCTGATGGACACTAGGGTTGTTGTAATGAACATTGGTATACAGATATCTGTTTGAATCCTTGGTTTCAGTTCATACCTAGGAGTGGAATTGCTGGGTCATATGGTAGTTTTATGTTTAACCTTTTGAAGAAATGTAAAAATCTTTTCTGCAGTGGTTGCACTATTTTACATTCCCATAAGCAATGCATGAGGGTTCCAATTTTTCTATATTTGGACCAACATTTATCATTTTCTGATTTTTTTTTTAATTATAGCCATCCTAGTAGGTGTAAACTGTTATCTTACTGGGTTTTGATATACATTTCCCTAAAACTAGCAGTTTTAAGCATCTTTTCATGTGCTTATGGCCATTTGTATATCTTCTTTGGAGAAATGTCTATTCAACTCCTTTGCCCATTTTTAATTGGGCTGTTTTGGTTGTTTGTTAAGCTATAGAAACTCTTTATGTATTTTCAGTATTAATCCCTTGTCAGAAGTATGCTTTGCAAGTATTTTTTCCCATTTTGTAAGTTGTCTTTTTACTTTTTTGATAGCGTCCTTTGATGCACAAAATTCTCCATTTTGATGAGGTCCAACTTACCTAATTTTTCTTTGATTTTTATTGTTAATTGTAGTAACATACAAAAAATATAAAATTTACCATCCTAATTATTTTTAAGTATATAGTTCATAGTATTAAGTACCTTCACATCTTTGTACTGTGGATCTCCAGAATCTTTTCATCTTCCCAAACTGAAACTCCATCACCTTGGTGATGGCAACTCCCATTCCTCCTTCCCCCACTAGTCTCTGCTAACCTCTATTCTACTTTCTGTCTCTAAGAGTATGACT
This sequence comes from Hyaena hyaena, assembly GCF_003009895.1. Classification (NCBI taxonomy): domain Eukaryota; kingdom Metazoa; phylum Chordata; class Mammalia; order Carnivora; family Hyaenidae; genus Hyaena; species Hyaena hyaena. The sequence continues at coordinate 8,041,383 of NW_024080639.1, forward strand.
ATTCTAGCTATGCCCTTTAAGTAGAATCACACAATATGTCTTTTTGTGACTGTTTTATTTCACTTAGCATCATATCTTCATGGTTCATCTGTGTTGTAGGATATGTCAGAATTTCCTTTCTCTCTTTTGTTTTTTAGACAGAGAGATAGCAGGGGAGGAGCAGAGGGAGAAAGAGAATCTTAAGCAGGCTCCACACTCAGCATGGATCCTGATGTGGGGCTCAATCCCACAACCCTAGGATCAAGACCTGAGCCAAAATCAAGAGTCAGATGCTCAACCAACTGAGCCATCCAGGCACCCCAGAACTTCCTTCTTTTTAAGGCTGAATAATATTCCATTGTATGTAATTACCACATTTTCTTTATCCATTTATTGGTTGATAGACACTTGGGTTGTTTCCACCTTTTGGCCATTGTGAATAATGATGCTGTGAATGTGGGTGTATAAATACCTCTTTGAGACTCTGTATTCAGTTCTTTTGGATATATTCCCAGAATTGGAATTATTGGATCATATGATAATTCTGTTCTTAATTTTTGAGAAACCAACATGTTTTCCATAGAGGCTTGTATCATTTTCTGTTCTCACCAACTGTGCCCAAGGGTTCCAATTTCTCTATGTCTTTACTAACATTTGTTATTTTCTCTTACTAGTAGCTGTCCTGTTGGGTGTGAGTTGATATCTCATTGTGGTTTTGATTTGCATTTCCCTAATGATTAATGATGTTGAGCATCTTACCAAATCCTTGTTGGCCTTGTGTATATTTTTGTTTAAGAAATATTTATTCAAGGGGTGCCTGGGTGGCTTAGTTGGTTAAGCGTCCGACTTTCGCTTAGGTCATGATCTCACAGTTTGTGGGTTCGAGCCCCGCTTCGGGCTCTGTGCTGACTGCCAGCTCAGAGCCTGGAGCCTGTTTCAGTCTGTGACTCCCTCTCTCTCTGACCCTCCCCTGCTCACGCTGTCTCTCTCTCTGTCTCCTAGAAATAAATAAACATTTAAAAAAAAATATTTATTCAAGTACTTTGCTCATTTTAAAATCTGGTTATTTGTGGGGTGCCTCAGAGGCTCAATCGGTATGGCATCCAACTTTGGCTCAGGTCATGAATTTGCTGTTCGTGGGTTTGAGTCCTACATTGGGCTTTGTGCTGACAGCTCAGAGCCTAGAGCCTGCTTTGGATTTTGTGTCTCCCTCTCTTCTCTATTCCCCCTTCCCTGCTTGTGCTCTGTCTCTCAAAAATAAATAAGCGTTAATTTTTTTTTTTTTTTAAATCTAGCTATTTGTATTTTGTTGTTGAGTTGTAGGAGTTCTATATATATTCTGGATATTTATCCCTTATCAGATATGTGATTTGGAAATATTCTATTCTGTAGGTTGCCTCTTCACTATTAGTTGTGTCTTTTGCCCTGAAGTTTTAAATTTTGATGTAGTCCAGTTTACCTATTGTTACTTTTGTTGTCATATCCATTAAATTGTTGCCAAATCCAGTGCCATGATGATTTTCCTTAAAGTTCTCTTAAAGACATTTGTAATTTTAGTTTTTACATTTAGGTCTTTGATCCATTTTTGAATTAATTCTTGTATAAGGTCTGGGTTAGGGTCCAACTTCATTCTTTTACCTGTGGATATATAGTTTTCTCAGTACCATTTGTTGAAAAACCATCCTTTCACACTGAATGGTCTTGACACCCTTGTTGAAAATCAGTTGACCATATGTGTGAGGGTTTCTTTCTAATCCATTGGTCTTTATATTTGTTCTTATGCCCATACCATATTGTTTTAATTATTGTGGCTTTGTAGTAAGTTTCAAAGTTGGGAAGTGTGAATTCTCCAACCTTACTCTTTTACAAGATTATTTTGATTATTCAGGGCCCCTTATGATTCCATATGAAAATGAGGATCTGCTTTTCCATTTCTGCCAAAAAGGCTATTGGACTTTTGATAGGGATTACGTTGAATTTGTAGATTGCTTAGGTAATACTGACATCTTAATGATGTTAAGTCTTCCTGTCTATGAATATGATTGTCTTTTCATTTATTTAGATCTTAATTTCTTTCAGCAGTGTTTTCAGCATAAAATCTTACCTCCTTGTTTAGAGTTATTCGTAATTATTATTTTTGGTGCTGTTATAAATGGAATTACTTTTTTAGTTTTCTCTTCAGGTTATTCATCACTGGTGTATAAAAGCAGAACTGATTTTTATTCTTGTATTTGACAACTTTGCTGAACTTTGGAAAGTTTTTGGAAACTTTTTTTGGAAATGATCTACTTTTTTTCATGGAACAATGAATGATCCACTTTTAGCATTTCCCAAATGTCTACCCACTTGTCCCTGCACTATTATTAAAAGAGCCATCTTTATCCCCCATTAACATGAGTTAATTCCTATATGGTTGGTGTGTAGGCTTGCTAACTGAGACTTAAAATCCAGAAGCATTAAAAGAAAAGATTGATAAATTTCACTAAATTAAATTCTTGCATAGAAAAAAAAATCCCGTAAGTAAAAATTTGTCAAAGAGAAACTGGGGGAAAAATTCACAATGTATACCCTTAAAAAGGACAATATTTTTTATATTTAAACAGCTCGTAAAATTTGAGGGACAAAAGCTTTTCAGGTTGCAGTGTCAGGCAGTGAGGAGCTCTTGTCCACACTGGCAGCCATGCAGTCCAGTGGCCCTCTGCAGTCCATGCAGGTCCTTGGACACAAGAAGATGGCCAGTGCACTTCCTGGTGCATTGCAAACAGGGCAACAGCCTTATCCAGATGAACGGACAGCCCCTGGAGATGATCTGTCAGTGCACACTGTAGTACAAGCTACTGGAATCTGTTCTGCTTCTGGGCAAGGAATGATTTCCTGGGATGGATGTTTGAATCTGCGTGAATGGTGGTAGTCATGTGGTCCAGATTTGCACAGTTCACCAGTCTCAGCTCCAAAGCCCTGGTGTCCCTATTACTAGAAATACGTGGATGAGGCTTCCAAGGAGCCCACAGACATCCCCATCCATTATGACTGGATCCTGCTGGTGGTAGTGGATCCCCATCACAGCAAATCCAAAAAGTTTGGAGGCCCTGGTACCCATATTTTCTACCAGAAATCCTATTGATAAGCCCATCATGAAGATTAGAGTTCACCTTGGTAATAAACAATGGTTATGAGATTTAAGGTTTCAAAATAAAACAAAACAAAAGATTTGAGGGGCAGAGTTCCAAAAGCCTGATATAAAAATGTGAATCAGACATGAAGAGACAACTCAAAAAAATAAGACATGGTAATGGCCTGAAGTATATTAAAAAAACGTTCAAATTCACTCATAATTAGAGAAATGAAATTAAAATAATACCTATCAATGAAAAAAATTGTTGAATATGACAGTATACTTTGTTGGTGAAGCTGTGGAGAAATGGATACTCCCATACATTGCTGTTGGGAACGTGAATTGTTATAATCCTTTGGAAGGGAAATTTGGTAATAACTAAAAATATGTATTTACTTTTTTTAATAATGTTTTTATTTATTTCTGAGAGAGAAAGAGGCAGAGTGAGCAGGGAAGGGTCAGATAGAAGGAGATACAGAATCCGAAGCAGGCTCCAGGCTCTGAGCTAGCTGTCAGCACAGAGCCCGATGTGGGGCTCGAACCCATGAACCGTGAGATCATGACCTGGGCTGAAGTTGGACACTTAACTGACTGAGCCACCCAGGCGCCCCCGTATTTATTTACTTTTGACCCAGGGGGAAATGTGAACCTGGACAAACAGTTCTTTCATATACCTGAAGTATTATTTTTATTCATTTACACCCAAAATTATGTATGAAGCCAAAGAAAGTGAAGCAATAAATTGAAAGAAGGAAAATTCCATAGTAAATAAGGATTTAGAAAATGTAAAGAACACGTGAAGTAGCAGTCATTCAGATCATGTGAAACAGGGAAGAGGACACCTAAAAATACTTCTATAAAAAAACATAAGAAACAGGTGTTTATGAGCCCATATGGGAGAATTTTTTTCTAAGCATTAAACTTATCTGAAATCTTAATTGATAGTACAGAAAAAATTAGTGTGGCATTGAGTTCCTAGACTTAAAAGCACAACTTATATTTTAGTTCAAAATCATTTATTTTAAAGTAATATTTACAAAATTACTAGAAATTGTATTCTTATTGTAAAGTCATCTGCTTGATATAAACTGATGGCAGCAGAACACAGTGGTAAAAAAACGTGTGTTCTCCAGATGAAATTTCCGACATTTGACTAGTTGAAACTTGACCATGATTGGTAAAGTTGATATCAGGTCTGTTTTCAGGTATGTTGTTTAGTATTCATAATGATATTATGGTCTTCAGTTTTCTTCGATGGCTGAGTTTTTATTGTTTGTTTCCCCCACAGAAGCGGACTGTACCATATCTTTGAAAGATTTGCGAATACTGTTTTTATATGAATTTAAACTAGGACATAGTGCAGCCACGGCAAGTAGAAACATCAATTCTGTGTTTGGAGAAGGCTCTGTTAGTGAAAGGACTGTCCGGTGGTGGTTTGAAAAATTTCGTTCTGGGGATCTGAGTCTGAAAAATGAGCCTCGAGGGAGACCCAAATCTGTTTTAAATGAAGATCAATTGAGAGCCATGGTGGAAGCTAACCCCAAAACAGCAATTAGAGGCCTTGCAGCAGACTTAGGAGTTTCTGCTACAACAATTTCTCGACATCTGGCTGCAATAGGAAAGGTGAAAAAGTTGGACAAATGGGTAGGTACCACACCAACTGATGGATGATCATAAATGGAGATGATTAGAGATGTGCTCATACCTTAGGATTTGAAAGAGCAGAGACCTATTCTGGAGAGGATCATAAGCTTTGACAAAAAATGAAAGTGGTCTGGACAGTGGCTGGATGTTGATGAAGTTTCCAAACGTGTGAAAATCATCATTGCAACCAAAATGAAGATTCTAGTAATAATGGTGGTCTCCAAAGAGAATATTTATTACTTTTAACCCAGACAAAACTAACAGTAGCATCTTAATTGTCAAGGGGTTGAAGTTATGTATAAAAGTGGACGTAAAAGCACTCTGCATTCATTAACAGACATGGACCTATACTTTTTGATGACAACATTTGACCACTGCAATTGCAGACCACCCTAGGGAATAACTGAATTAGGCCAAGAACTTTTGCCATATCCCTCACACTCACCTGACCTTTTTTCATCAGATTACCACCTTTTTCATCATTTGGAAGTCTAAGAAACAACATTCTCCAATAGAGAACAAGGATTTGTATAACTGTTAACAATACTGAATTTTATACATATATAATTTAATATTTGGAGAAATTTGTCATTTGGAGAAAGCAGTTATGTGCTAACAGCACATATTTTGGTTGAATAAAACTTTTTCTGAAAAATATAACATTTTCATTTTTATATAAAGGCATATTCATCTGGTTTAACCTAATAGCTTCCCAGACCATGGCAGAACATGAAGACTGAAAGGTACCAAATGTCCTGGAAAACTACAAGCTGTCTCTCAGTTTTGGGCAGTTTCTACATTGGAGGAATGTAGAACAACCCAAAGTGTATATAAGTTTGAAAGATGCTTAGGAGTCAGCCATGCAAAGATCTGGGTGTAAAGAGGGTTTTAGAGAGATGAGAAGCCTCATCAAAAGCTGTCAGGCTCTGAGAAAATATTTTCTGAATAAAGAAATGAAAGCATGTTTCTAACACCAAAACCCATGCACACAATAGACATGGCACAATAGTGCTTTTGAATGATAATACTTACTGTCACATAGAGCCAATCCCTTTCACATGTTTTCCGTTCTTATTCTTTATTTTTGATAAATAAAATATGACCTATTCTGGAGAGGAAAGTGTGACCATTATGTCAGAGACTATAATTAATGGGCTTTTTATGGTTTTGTAGCTAGGTTGCAGTTACTCCTTGGGGCATCCAGGGATTAAGTTGGGATAAAGATACTGATGGTCCTCTTCCTGATGTTCTCCCTTCTGACAACCAGCTATGTCTACTCCATGAGGGAGAGTTAGGGAATCCTAAAAGCTAAGAGGTGAGAGAAGGATATCCTGGAATGGATCTTACTTGGAGAGAGAGACAGAAAGAGGGAAGAAGGGAGAGGAATGGAAGGAAAGCTGGAATGGAAATTCCCTAAAGTAGAATTGACTATGAGCCAAAGAATTAAAGACCATGGGATGCATTACTGCAAATTAAAAAAAAAAAAAAAAAAAAGTGTCCTTTTCTTTCGGTAGCAGCCCTGCACTATGACAGAGGCTTTGTGAGCAGAGTGCCTTTCAGTTCTAATTTACTCCCCTGGCTGGATGCCCTGGTCTGGAGTCACCTGCTCATTTTACTGCCCCATCCTTGGATTGTCCAGGAATCTATTTGGTGTTTTTGTGGGCTTTTGCTTACTCTCAAGAGAGAATGAAGCCTAAGATTTAGCTCAAACTGATAGGGTAACCAGGCTAAAACCAGTAGTATGGGAAGGACTTTATATGAAAGGCAGCAAGTACAAGGGTGAGGTCAAATGGTCACAGAGGATTGCCCAATGTGAAAGAAAGTGGTGTATAGTTACTTAGTCTGAGTAGTAGTTGCTTTATGGCCATCCACCCTTTCCTCATTTCTCAGACCCCTTGTCAGACTTCCAGAGCTGGATCCTAGACTTTTGTCTAAAACAGCTAGTAGATATCCTTGTTCAGCCCAAATGAGTGGTTTGGGGATGGGTAGGCAACCCAAAAAGAAGCAGTAAAATGTGATGAGACATGGAAAGGAGCAGTTACAGAATGTTCAGTTATCCTAGCAATAATCCTTACCACCTCCAAGAAAGGGTATAGACTTGAGAGGCAGAAATGACTCCTGGATTGAGTTGTGCCTTTACTATTATTAGTGTATTTTGGTTATGTGAGATGGCAAGTCCTCTTTTTGCTTAAACTATTTTGGAGAGCTGGGCTATCTATTTTGGCAGAAGAAAGTTTCCTGACTCAATACTCTCCCCTGAGCTTAACTGTAAAATGAAGTTCATGATACTACTTTGCAAGGTTTGGGGATCAAGAGGGGACAATATAAAACACAGACATGGAGTAGATGCCCAATAAGTAGTATTTAATACTATGAAAAGTAAGAGCAGAAGAAACAAAGTAAGGTGTGTGGGATACCTCTGGAGGCCCTTCTGTGTCCAGGGTAGCTAGTTGGGCTGAGTTCAGTGCTCACTGAAGGCTGGTGCCTGGCTTGGACTGTCCAGAGGTACTCAGCTATAGAAGAGGGCTGACCTTTTCAGTCACTTTGAGCCTGTGGCTTTTCTGTAAATAGCAACTACAACTTTTTTGTTTTAAGATTATTTTGAGAGAGCACAAGTGGGGGTAAGGCACAAGAGAGAGGGAAAGAGGGAGAGAGAGAATCCCAAGCAGCTAACAGGGCAAAGTCCAACATGGGACTCCATCTCACAAACTGAGATCATGACCAGAGCCAAAATCAAGAGTTGAACACTCAATCAACTGAGCTACCTATGTGCGCGAAACTACAGCTTTAAATTTGTAACTAGGAGCTATATTAGATTTTCAAGAAAAATGGGTAATTTTATACACATAAAGTCCTGCCAAGCATCCCAGCATGCTTATTCTCCTTTCCACTTGGGGGGTGGGAGGAGCTTTAAGAGGTTCCTTGGTAGAAACTTTGGTTTGAGTGTCAAAATAAAGGAATGAGATGGAAGCTGCTACATCTCATCTCCCTGTCATGTCCCTGAGGTAGCTTGGGTCCTGATTATAAAAGGGAATATTTGATTTACTTATGTGACTCTTGATCTCAGTGTTGTGAGTTAGAGCCCTGTGTTGGGGGTAGAATTTACTTAAAACAAAAAACAAAGTGGCTTTGAATAGCCATTTTGGTTTATTGAGTATGTAATAGCCATTATTAAAGAAGTTCCGGGGCGCCTGGGTGGCTTAGTCGGTTAAGCGTCCGACTTTCGCTCAGGTCATGATCTCGCGGTTCGGGTTCAAGCCCCGCGTCGGGCTCTGTGCTGACTGCCAGCTCAGAGCCTGGAGCCTGTTTCAGTCTGTGACTCCCTCTCTCTCTGACCCTCCCCTGCTCACGCTGTCTCTCTCTCTCTCCTAGAAATAAATAAAACATTAAAAAAAAAAAATTAAAAAAAAAAAAAAAGTTCCTGCCTAGTCTGATTGCTTCTTGTGAGACTAGAGCACCTACAGTTACTTTAATAGCATGCATGAAAGATCTTGGGTAAAGTTAGAGATAGGATCAAAGACCAGTGGAAAGTAGACTCTCTTCCAGGACCTGTCAGTAGGTTGGACTCTCCTTTCTGTTGGTGCTTTGGTCACAAAGCCTCCTTTCACTTCCTCTTATCTCAGCTAATTTGCCCATGTTGCTACTGTTCTTCACCTTATTACCTCTACCCATCATGCACATTTCCCCCATGATGCATTACCTGATTACTCCACCCCACTACAGGTCAGGTCTTCTTGTCAGTGGCCTTAGAGCCCCAGTATGTTTCATTGTAATTGTGATCACAGTAGTTACATATTTATTGGTTTGATAGTATGTGTTTGTCATCTCTGCTACATTATAAGATTCGCAGCAGTAGGGACTTTTTTCCTCACAAGATCATAACACCATCAAGAGCACAAGGTCCAGCACATGGTAGGTACCTAGTAAATGTTTGTTAAATGAATGAATAAGTGTTAGGGCCAGTGTCATTCACTTTATAGAAAATCCTTGTTTTCGAGTGCCTGGGTGGCTCAGTCGGTCAAGCTTCTGACTTCGGCTCAGGTCATGATCTCAGGGTTTGTGAGTTTGAGCCCCTCATCAGGCTCTGTGCTTACAGCCTTGCCTTGGAGGCTGCTTTGGATTCTGTGTCTCCCTCTCTCTCTACCCCTCCCCTGTTCGTACTCTGTCTCTCTCTCTCTAAAATAAACATTAAAAAAAATTTTTTTAAATCCTTGTTTTGGTATCAGTGTAAGGAATATGTTGATAACAAATTGAAAATGTAATGAACGGTGGCTTAAATAAATTGGTTTTGTTTCCTGTAACTTCTGAAAATTTTCAAACATACAAATTACCTAAACTTTGCAGTGAACACCTATATGCCAGCCACCTAGATTGACATTACTTTACTTTATGATTATACTTTATCACTTATCTACCCATGTAGCTATCCTTTATTTTTATGCATTTCAATGTAAAGTTGCAGGCATTAGCACATTTCACCCTTAATACTTTATCATACATATCATTACCTAGAGTTCACTATTTGTTTAAGGTTCTTGTTCTCATAAATTTAAATTTGATAAAATGCTCAAATCTTCATTGTACTATTCAGCATGTTTTGATAAATGCAAACACTTGTGTAACACAAACCCCTATGAAGATACAAATTATTACTATCAGCCCAGAAAGTTCTGTCATACCCCTTTTCATGTTATCCCCTCTCTTACAAGACCCCAAGAGGCAAACACCGCTCTGATTTTCTTCTACCATGGAATAGTTTTGCCTATTCTAGAATTACACATAAGTAGAATTGTACAGGATGTGCTCTTTTGTGTAAGGCTTCTTTTACTAAGCATAATGTTTTTGAAATTAATCCATCTTGTGTGTATCAATATTTCGTTCCTTTTAAAAGCTGATTAGTATTCCATGAAGGAAATATAACAATTTATCTATTTACCTGTTTGATGGATATTTGTGGGGGTTTTTTCCACAGTTTGAGCCTGTTAGGAATAAAGCTCTTATGAACATTCTTGCACAAGTCTTTTTGTGGAATATCTTTTCATATCTCTTGGATAATTATCTAAGATTGGAAATACTGGGTCATAGGCATATGTATATTTACTTTTCCTAGACCTTTTCTCAAAGTGATTACACTATTTTATACCCCCCCCCCCCGCCCGACACACACACACACACAACATTTGATGTCACTCTTCTGGTGGGCATGGAGCTGTAACTTATTTTGAGCTGCTTTCCTCTTTTCACATTATAAGGAAAATAGGGAGGCAAGCTATACTGGAGTAGGCACTTAACAGTGCTCCTGGAGACCCACACACTTTCTAGCTTTTTGTTCATCCTTAGTGGATTTTGATATAGTTCTATGCATGGCTTCTAGGGTAGTCAGCCCAGTGAGTGTGGGCTGGGTTTCGTGACTAGCTTAGTGACTAGAATATAGCAGAAGCAATGGGATGCCATTTCTGAGATTAAATTATAAAGTGAGTGTGGCTTCTGTCATGAGCATTCTCTTTTTTGGATCACTGATTCTAGGGAAAGCCAAATTGGTATATTGTGAGGCAGGTCACAATTGCCATGTTGTAAAGGGATGATATGATGAGGGACAGTATAGTGTGCCAACAATCAAAAGAGTGAGCTTAGAAATAGATCTCCCCCTTATTGAGCATTCAGATGAGACTGCAGAACCACTCCTGGATTCCTAACCCAGAGAAACCAAGGTAATACATGTTTGTTTCTTTGTGCCACCAAGTTTTGGGGTAGTTTGTTATGTAACAATAGATAACTAATACGACACCTCATTGTCTCATCCTAAGATGCTTATACCTTCAGGGTCTCTTATTCATGCTCCAGATAGTACGAAAAAGTATGAAAGGCAAATGACAAAGTTTGTTGTTTTTTTTTAAACATGAATCTGTTCATTAAAGACATTTTTTTAAACATTTATTTATTTTTAAGAGAAAGAGGCAGAGTGGGAGAGGGGCAGAGAGGGGGAGACACAGAAGCAGAAGCAGGCTCCAAGCTCTGAGCTGTCAGCACAGAGCTCGATGCAAGGCTCGAACTCATGAGTGGTGAGATCTTGACCTAAGCCAAAGTTGGACACTCAACTGACTGAGCCAACCAGGCGCCCCAAATCTGTTCATTTTTATCAGGAACTCAGAACCTTTTCAGAAAATCCCACTCAGCAGAATTTAGTTTATATTTTATTGGCCAGATAACGCCACATGACCACTCTTAGCTAGAGGGCATCTAGAGAGAAGTGGGGACCTAGATGGAGTTTGTGTCAGCCAACTGTCAGTGTCTGCCACATTTACCATTTCGGAAACTCCATAGAATTAAAGACGTTAAAAGACCTCTTCATTAACACCTACTCCAGCCAAGTGACCTTTTGAGGAAATTTCCAGAAAAAGGAAATGAAACTTTCAGAAAACTCCTCAGGGCTTGGATTGCAGGGCCTAGGTTTCTGACTCATGCTCCACACCATTCATGGAAAACTACAGCACTATCTTCCATTGCTACTTCTAGTCCTCCAGTCCTTTGTAAGAGAAACTTCACAGTCATCCTGGAAATACCTTTGATAACCCCTTGCCACAGCAAAATGTCTTCTCAAGTTTTGCTAACATTATGGCCTTAATATTTTTTTAATCCCTCTCCTCTCCTTTACTGACCTTTCTTTCCTCCTGCCTTAGGTCTGATACTTGCCTTTTGCAGGACCAATCATTCCCAAATTCAAATCTAATGCTGTTATTCTCCAACTTAAAACCCTTCTTGCCCCATTGACCTCAGGATGAATCCTGAACTTCTTCCCATGGTAGCAAAGACCCTGCATAACTGGATAAGGCTCACCTCCCCAGCACTTTGCCTTGCACTTGGTGTTCCCACACCAAATTGCTGACTTCTCTGTCTTTGCTTACAGTGGCCCACCTGCCTGGTAGGCCTTCACTTTTGATTGAGAACTCCACTTGACATCCTTAGGGATTCAACTTTGGAGACAACTTTTCTAGAAAACTTTCTAGAACTACTAACTCCCTCAACAGTGGGGCAGATGGCTTCCTCAGTAGCTCAGTAGTTGTTACAAATCCTTTTCTCTTTATGGGGGAAAAGGCCATACTAGGTTGATCTAGTAGGAAATTCAAATAATACAATAGGATATAATGAAAAATAAATCTCCTTCCTATTCCTGCTGTCGTTTATTTTCTCCAGTTTCTTAATGAATGTGCAAGTATAAATTCATTTTCATATTATTTTTACAAGGTGTTCTGTACCTTGTTTTTCCAATTAACGCTGTATTTTGTTGTTTTTAATTTTTTTTTTTAATATTTATTTTTGAGAAGGAGAACACGAACAGGAGAGGGACAGAGAGATGAGACAAGGAATTCGAAGCAGGCTGCAGGCTCTGAGCTGTCAGCACAGAGCGGTACGCTGGGCTAGAACTTGTGAACCGTGAGATCATGACCTGAGCTGAAGTTGGATGCTTAACTGACTGAGCTACCTAGGAGTCTCAACATGGTATTTTGGAGATCATTATATCACTTCATACAGATATAACTCATTCTTTAAAGAGCTGCAGCGATATTCTGTTGCATGCATGCCTTAATTTGCCCAAGCAATTTGTTGTTGGACACCTGGGCTGTTTCCGATTTTGCTCTGAGAAGTAGTGCTGCAAAGTGCAACATCTTTTCACAGATGGATTTGAGTACAGGTGTAAAATACCTTTTCCACCATTTCTTAGGGGTGAATTGCTAGATTATAAGGCTAGGTCAATGGCAATGTGGATTTAAAATTTTGATATGAATCTCTAAATAGCCAAACGATTTACTCTTCCTATCAACAGCCCAGCTCTGCTGTATTCTAATATTAGGCCATGTACCACAGTAGACTGCATATTTTTTTTAGGGCAGGCACTTCCTAGTATTCACATTTGTCTTGCTGGCAGAATTTGCCTTCAATAAATCTTTGAGTTAACGTTGAATTTTATATCTCTTAGCGCCTATTCCAGGCTTGTCATATAGCAGACTCAGCATGTATCTAATACAATTCCTCAATAATTAGAGTGGCTAACAGGTACTGAAGTGTATTAAATGCCAGGACTTGTGCTAAGCGCTTTGCCTTCCACCACTTTCACTCAAATTCTCCTCCCTCCGGGGGGGGGAGGGCGTGTCCAGCACCACGACCCGCCCTCTCTGTGCATTCGTTGGTCGAGCCCGTCGCCCGTTACCGCCGAGTCCCGCCCAAACCACGCCCCCACGTATTCCGCAGGGCCAGGAGAAGGCGTGGTCATTGTGCCGCTGGACCATCAAGACGGTCTCCTCTCGTGAGAATCGGGACGTTCTCGAAGACCGGCACAGTGAGGGTGGGAGCGCGTGCCGCGGTCCCGCGGAGTCAGCGCTAGAGGTCTGCCGTCGCTGCTGGCGCGTGCCGCGCCCCGTCCCGCCCCGGCACGCAGGCTCCGCGCGAATTCGCGCACGCGCGCGCGCACCCGCCCAAGCCTCGGTCTGGCCCGCGGGGACTCGGCTGGCGGAGGCTGGGCCTCTGAGGTACTAGGGGAGGAGCCCGAGCTGCTGCCTCTGCCGCCGCCGCTGCTACCGCCACCGCCGCCGCTGTCGCCGCCGCCGCAGTCGCCGGAGAGGAGCATGTCTGCAACTCGAGCCAAGAAAGTGAAGATGGCCACCAAATCGTGCCCCGAGTGCGACCAACAGGTGGGCGCCGAGGGCCTGCCGGGCGGATGCGCGGGCGGGCGGCCGTTGCTGGCGGCCGTTGACTGTGCGGAGGCCGCCTCGCCGGGTCCGGGTAGACTAGCGGGTGGGCCGGCCCTTGGGCTCGGAGGCTACAGTGGGAGCGCGGAATGGGCCGGGCTGAGCCGACGGGGTGGCAGGGAGACTCCCGGGGCCGCATTCCGGCCGGTGCCCACCTGGCGGCGTCAGCCGGGCGACTGTGTGTGTCCGGCGGAGCGGGAGGGAGGCGTGGGTTTGTCTGGAGCAGACGAGGCGCCCCGTCTGGACCCTCCCCGAGTCGCCTGGCAGGCTCCTGGTGACAGCGGCGGGAGTGTGGGGGCAGCGGCCCAAGTGGACAAGCACGGCCCGTTCAGCTCCCTTCTACCCCGACGAGAATTCCCGATGTGCCCGGCTCCAGGCTCCGAAAGCCACTCCTGCCGCTCAGGGTTGCTTTGTTCACATAAGATGTATACGGTGAACCCCCAAAACTGTTCTACCGCGAGCTAGGCGGACGCTTAATATGACAAAAGGAGCCACAATGCAATGGTTTCAAGTTTAGGTGAATTTGAACAGTTTTTTTTTCTTCTAAATATATATTCCTTATATTTTTGACAGAAATAATCGTGAATCTTGACATTGTTTTGTGTGGAACATTATTGAATAACGCCCCCATTGAAGCCCTTGCCTTCAGGACACGCTTCACTTCCCCCGCCCGCCGTCGTATCCGCTGTTAAAAATTTGGCGTTTCTGCTTCCAGATCTTTTAAAAAATGTATATGTGGTTTTAGGAGTTTTAAATGACTTCTTTCTGCACAGAATTAATAGTGACAGCTGTAATTTTTAAAATCTCATTTTACTGTTAGTTTTATGCATACCTCATTCTTTGCTAGAATAATGGACGTTGCTATAAGTCTTACAATCTGTTGAGTTAAAACTCTCAATTAAAACCATCTGAAGGCCCTTATTCCATGCCAGTGTGCAGATCTGGGTGTGATTTTTTTCTTTTCTACTGAGACAATTTTTTCAAAATGGTTATCTTTCTCTTCACCTTTTCTTTAAAAATTTTTATTATTTTTTTTTTAAAACAGGAGTAATTTGTCTCCAGTAAATAGCTGGAGAGCTTTTTTAAAAAATAACATGCTGACATTAAGAGCATTCTAGTACGCTGATAATCTAGTAAAAGAAATGTTACAAGTTTCATTCGGCATATTTTTTGTGGGCAGTGATAGAAATGCAAGGAAGATTGTGTAAGGAGAATTACAGTTTATTCATCTTTTGAGTTTATGGAGTATGCAGTATAAAAACAATTCAGCCATGTTTTTTGAAGTAGAGTTAAACTTCTGTTCTTACCATTAAAATTTGTTAAATCTGACAAAATTGGATTTTGTGATTTAAGTCTCTTTGCAGGAGATTTTATCCATATTTAAATCATTTCCATTTGTTCCAATTAACTGCAGTATAAAGTTTACATGGTATGCTTCATGCATTCCAGTTTTTGTAGGGCACAAGTTATTGCAAGTCTTGACCTTATTTTACTTGGCATAATGGAACCTTTTGGGAAAAATAACCTGGTTTTAATATTCTGGTTAAAGAAAAAGGAAAGAATAATAAACTTGTTAGGAATCCCTGTAATTGTTCAGCAAAATGGGATCAGCATTTTATTTGGAAACACATTAATTTTGTTATACACACACAAAACTTCCCCCTCTAGCTGCTGTTACAAAATACCATATATTAGGTGGCTCAAATGGTAGTAATTTGTTTTTTCACAGTTCTGGAGGCTGGGAGTAGCACATCCTGACAGAGAGTGAACTTTCTGGTACTGTTCTTTTTTATAAGGGCACTAATCCTATCATGAGGCCCCACCCTCAGCATTTTAAACCTGATTATCTAATTTCCAAATACCTTCAAATTGAGGATTAGGATTTCAGTTTATGAATTTTTGGAGGAACATGATTCAGTCCATGGCAAGCTACTACATAATTTAAAATGTTGGTTTTGTTCTTTATTCTAAATATACACAAGGACTAATTAAAATTTTTGGTGATTCTTGGGGCTTCTGGATGGCTCAGTCGGTTAAGCGTGTGACTCTTGATTTTGGTCCAGGCCATGATCTCATGGTTTGTGAGTTCAGCCACGCCTCAGGCTCTGCGCGACAGTGAGGAACTTGCTTGGGATTATCTCTCCTTCTCTCTTTGTCCCTCTCCTGCTTCTGTGCTCTCTTAAAAATAAATAAACATTAAAAAAAACTTTTTGGTGATTCTTAAAAATAATTTATCTTTTACTAAAGGCAATTGGATTGAAGGAAATAAAAGATTAATTTTAGATTTCTGTTTATTGGAGAGTACAAGCTTTTTATAGTTACAAATGAAAAAAATTATAACCTAGAAAGCCATTTAAAAAAATGTTTATTAATTTATTTTGAGAGATAGTTTATGCATGTGTGTGGGGGAGGGGCCCAGAGAGAGAAGGAAAGATAAAATGCCAAGCAGGCTCTGTACTGTCAGCACAGAGCCCGACTCTGCTCCAGAACTTTCATGACCTGAGCGGAAATCAAGAGCTTAACCGACTGAGCCACCCAGGGGCCCCCAGAAGACCATTTTTTAAACATCATTAGACTACGATTCTAAGTCGTTTGATGAATATTAAAATAGAATTTAGGCATGGTTTATAAAGATAAGTGTAAAATCTTTAAACTTTGAGATTGTACCACTTTAATAGATTCCATATGTTCTTTGTCTGTGTATAAGTTTAAAAACAGATCAGCAAGCAAGAAAGACCTAGATTTTCATTTGCTTTATAACATCCCCTTTGTATCCTGTATTGAAAATGCGATTCTGAAACATCTAAACCGCAGTACTTTTCATTTTCGAGAGGTTTCACATCCAGTAGCTCAAATTATTGAACCATTTTATATATAGGAATATTCAAGATTCTTATTAGTTTTTTGGTGTCTTTTGTGAGTCTGTTTTTGCCTTAAAATTTTTAATAGAGAAGGTTTTTTTCCTATTTATAGGAAATTTTATGTGTTATGTAGCAAACATGTCCAATATAGGTCACTTTGGTTCTGTTAGCAATGAAATGTAAATAAGTTCTCTATAATGGGGTTATTTTGAACTTTTGGAAATGAATGAAACAATATAGGACCAGGGTCTTGTTTTTTGCACTTTTTTTTTTTTAAACTTTAACCTAATGGGGGGCTCAAACTCATTAACTGTGAGATCATGACCCTAGCCAAAGTCAGAGCCAAAATCAGACGCTCAACCTACTGAGCCACCCAGGGGCCCCTGTTTTTACCTGTAAACAATCTGAATGCACTTTTCAAGGGATAAATTGAGGGGCGCCTGGGTGGCTCAGTTGGTTGAGCGTCCGACTTCAGCTCAGGTCATGATCTCACGGTTTGTGGGTTCGAGCCCTGAGTCTCTGGTTCATCCTTATGGGGTATTGTCCATGCTGGTCGAGAAGGCTCTTTCTGTTTCTCTTAGTATCAGTCTCCATTTCATGTCATCTTTTTCATCTTGCACCACACATTCATTCATTGCAGACCTCAAACCCATGAGCCATGAGATCATGTCTTGAGCCAAAGTTGAAGCTGGATGCTTAGGGGTGCCTGGGTGGCTCAGTTGGTCAAGCGCCAACTTTGGCTCAGGTCATGATCTCATGGTTTGTGGGTTCAAGCCCTGAGTCGGGCTTTGTGCTGACAGCCAGCTCAGAGCCTGGAGCCTGTTTCAGATTCTGTGTCTCCCTCTCTCTCTGACCCTCCCCTGCTCTCTCTCTCCTCACTCTCTCTCTCTCTCAGAAATAAATAAAACATTTAAAAAATTTTTTAAAAAGGGATAAATTGATGCACAGTAAGTCATCAGTAAACAAAACTTTGGGTTTTTTTTATTATTTTTTTTTTATTTTAAAATCCTGAGACAATAGCATTAGAACTTTTTTTGGTATCATCTTTGGCATTACAACTGAAATTTAAAGGAAATTTAGGATTTTTTGTTTAAAATCCAAATTGTACTATAAAAGATTAGTATTACTAAAGTCCACCCTATTTAATATTATTTTCCTGGGATCTGGGTTGTGGTGGTTGGCTGTGTTTTTATCAGAGTTGCAATTAGGGGAAGAAACTTTCCATTTAAAAGGGACTTTAGGGTAACTTAGCTCAGGCGTATGAATGTTTCTTTGATCATAAAACACGTATGAAGGGGTGAAAATCTGCCTATCAATTAGTGTTTGTACATTCTTTATCCCAAAGGCAAATGCATGTATCTCATGTAGGTACAGCCCTCTGTTAGTTAATTCTGGATATGGGTTGGTATTTTTCTTGTGTGTAAGACAAAGACCTAAATTTAAATTTGTTTGGTTTTAGTAACTGGAAGAATATCCTTGCTCAGTAGCAAAGGATCTTTTGAATAAGAACATCATGTTTCTGTGTTTTTTGGATAGCACTAATTTAAAACAGTTTACCTTACAGTGAATGCCCTTAATAGTGTAAGTGTAAAGGAAATGAGTCAGTACCTATGAGGTTAGTTTCTGTGAAGATGTGAAATTTTAAAAATGTCAAACATCTATTTTGGGTACGTTTTACAGTATTAAAAACTATAACATATTTTCTGTCCTGATTTGAAAGAATTTCATCACATTCTTGATAAAGCATGCTGTTTGACTTATCTGGAGTTTGTTGATTTTTATAGGATTTATTGTTATTTTCCTTAAGTGCAAACTAGAGAACCTTTGTGTAGTAATTTCATGTAAAAAAAAGATTCTACCAAAATAGTAATTTAGCTTAATCAGATCAAGTATTTATATTTTAGACCATGAAGCGTTCTTTATATACATGGATAAAAAGCAAATTGTAGCTAAGCTTTCACACAAGCAGAACAATGGGCAATGGAATTTATCTTAAAAAGTGAATTGCAATTTTCTGACCATAATTCTGTTAGTACTTTTTATTGAGATTAATTTCTGGTTTTTGATGAACATGTGTTGATTTCAAGGATCATTAAGGCTAATATTAGTGAAACAACTTTGCAAAATCAAACTTTTTAAAATGATTTTTAATAACATCTGGCTTTTGAAAAATCATTATAGACTTGAAATGGAGAACGCCACTTGTAAGTAATTTACACATTTAGAAACAGAAGTTTGGGGGTGCCTGGGTGGCTCAGTGCTGACTTTGGCTCAGTCATGATCTCATGGCTTGTGGGTTCGAGCCCCTCCTTGGGCTCTGTGCTGACAGCTCAGCCTGGAACCAGTTTAGGATTCTGTGTCTTCCTGTCTCTGCCCCTTCCCTGCTCGGGCTTGCTGCGGGAGCTCTCTCTCAAAAATGAATAAAAACATTAAAAAAAGATCTAGATCTTGACTCCTATAGTCTCTAGTTTGTGCTATACTTTTGCCCCTCAAAGTGATTATTGTAAACTATTCTGTCGGTGGCAATTGGCATCTTGCCCTTTCATTTTAGAACCCAAGTCAACACTGATAAGTTCCCTTTAAAAAAATGTTTTGTTTTTTTTTAAATGTTTTATTTATTTCTAGGAGAGAGAGAGACAGCGTGAGCAGGGGAGGGTCAGAGAGAGAGGGAGTCACAGACTCTGAAACAGGCTCCAGGCTCTGAGCTGGCAGTCAGCACAGAACCCGACACGGGGCTCGAACCCACGAACCGCGAGATCATGACCCAAGCGAAAGTCGGACGCTCAACCGACTAAGCCACCCAGGCGCCCCTTAAAAAAATGTTTTTAACAGAGGTATATTTGGCAGCATTAAATTAGTTTCAGATATATGGTATAATATTTGGACAGCATAGGTTAAGATGTGTTCACCATAAATGTAGCTACCATCTGTCAGTATACAAGTCTATTCCAGTACCATTGACTGTATTCCTTGTGCTGTGCCTTTCAACCCAGTGACTTAACTTGTTATATAATTGGAAGCCTATACCTCCCACTCCCCTTAATTCATTTTGCCCATACCCCTACTGATCCCCCACCCTCAGGGGCATCAGTTTGTTCTCTTTATTTATGGGTGTGTTTCTGCTTTTGTTTGTTTGTTGATTTGTTTTTTAGATTCCATATTTAAGTGAAATCATGATATTTGTGTTTCTCTGACTTATTTCACTTAGCATAATATTTTCTTTTTTTTAAATGTTTATTTATTTTTTGAGAGAGAGGGAGGAGCAGAGAGAGAAGAGAGAAAGAATCCCAAGCAGGCTCTGTGCTGTCGGTACAGAGCCCTTGAACCCACGAGCTGTGAGATCATGACCTGAGCCAAAATCTAGAGTAGGACACTTTATTTACTGAGCCATGCAGGCACCCAGCATAATAATTTCTAGGTCCATCTATGTTGTCACAACTGGCAAAATCTCATTCCTTTTATGTCTGAATAATTTTCCTGTGTGTATGTGTGTGTGTATCACATCTTCTTCATCCATTTATCTATGGATGGACACTTGGGGTGTCTCCATATCTTGGCTAATGTAAATAGTGCTGTAATAAACATAAAGGTGCCTATGTCTTTTCAAATTAGTGTCTTCCAGTTGGACCCTCATTATTATGCTGGGATTTCTTTAATTACTTTCTAACCATGCTCCCTTTTCTAACTGGTTGTAATAAACTGCTATCAAATATATATTTTAGAAAATATTACCTTTTATCCTCCATATTTTCCCTTGCTGTGATTCTCTTATGGTGTTCTATGGTCACTCCCATCAGCACATGTTTAGCATGCATTTTCTACACTCATGGTATTGTAAAGCATTAGGACAATGTAAAGATGTATAAAACATAACAGTCTCAATTTGTTGTAAGGGGGAGGGGTTTAAATAAATCTATGACCCCTACTTCAATAATTTATCATTCAGTTCAGGAGACTACATAAACACCGAGAAGTTCAATAGAAGAATAGTAATAATACACTTTTTCTTATTTTTGTACAGGTTCCTGTTGCATGTAAATCGTGTCCCTGTGGTTATATATTTATTAGCAGAAAACTTTTAAATGCAAAACACCCAGAAAAATCACCATCTTCTACAGGTAATTGTGAAAGTTTACCATATATTTAGCTTTTTGATGTAGAAATGTAAAACTAATTTTTGTGAATTTACTATTTACATCTGTGTTGAATTTAAAAATTAAAACCTATTGAAGTATGCCTTTGGTTCTTATTAGCTGTTGGAAATCATCTTATGACATCAGTTTGCTCTTCATTCCATTTAAATGTTAACTCCCTTATAATACTGATGAAATCTGTTTTTTATTATTGGAAGATGGAGAGCCAGTGAAGAGTGTTAAGCAAGGGAGTGATCTGATCTGATTTTTAAAATTAAATAGTTTAATTAAAATACAATTGTCATTCAATAAATTGCACATATTTAAACTGTACAGTCTGACAAGTTGTGTCATGTGATTACATTAGTCACCAAAATCAAGGTAATGAAGGATGTCCAATCATTCCCAAAAGTTTTCTAGTTCCCCTGTGTTACTCTCTCCTTACTACCCCTGCCCCCAGAAAACCACTGAAGTGTTTTCTGTCACTATTCCTAGAACTTAATATAAATAGAATCATGCAGTATGTACTCTATTTTTTTGCCTGGCTTTCACTGAACATAATTAGGATTCAGCCATATTGTTGTGTTTATCAATAAGAATCAATTACTTTTTACTGTTTACTAGTAGTTTTTGTATGGATATGTGACAATACGTTTATTCACTGGTTTATGGACATTTGGTTTTACCCCCTCAGTGCTGGTAAAATTTATAACAACTTTCAAGTTTTGTTTTGTTTTTTTTAATTAGTAACTGGAAAAATATAACTTGATTTTGAGGTGAATATAAGTTTTAGACATATTGGTTATTTTTTATAATTCTCTGGTTTAGAATGTCTAAAAAATAATTTTGTTGGAGTTTTACTTTCCCATTAATGTAGACAAATTGGATTTATTCAGTGGGTGTATTTATTAAAAGATGAAATTTTGTTATTCTTGCATGAAATCAGAACAGTGATTATCTTCAAATAAAAGTAATTGATTACAAATAAATTTTTAGTGCTTGCTATATACTAGGTACTGTTCTAAGCCTTGGGCATAAAGTAATGAATGAATCTACTGTCAAGAGAGGTTAACTGCTGTCATGGAGCTTACATTCTTGTGGGCATGAGATAGACAATAAACAAACAGGGCAGTTACTGGCTTGTGATAAATGCCTTGTAGGAAATTAAAATAGATTGCTGTCCTAGTATGTGACTAGAAGGCTACTTTTGATTGAGTGACTGGAGAAGGCCTCTCTGAGAAGAGACATTTAAACTGCTGAATTGGAACGAGGGGCTAGCCATGATAAGATCAAGAACATTCTTGACAGATGAAATAGCAAATGCAAAAATTTTAGGGCTGGAAAAAGTTTGGTATATTTTAGGGATGAAAAGGCCAGTGTGGTTGCCGTGTAAACAGTAAGAGTAGGGGGATGTGGGAGATGAGGCCAGAGGGATAAGCAGTGGCCAGATTCTGTAGGGCTTTGTAAACCAGAGTAAGAATTTTTGGATATTGTTCTTAAAATCTGAGGAGAAACTATTCGTAGGATGTGGGATGGAGTGAGGGGAAGGTAGGATGATCTGATTCGCCTTTTAGAAATACCATTTTGGCTGCTGTCTAGAGAAGGGTGCACAAGAAAGGTGTACAGGTGGGCTATTGCAGGGGTGCCTGGGTGGATCAGTCAGTTAAGCATCCAACTTTGGCTCAGGTCATGATCTTGCAGTCTGTGAGTTTGAGCCCCAGGTTGGGCTCCTTGCTGCTAGCTCAGAGACTACAGCCTGCTTCAGTGTCTTCCCCTTTCTCTGACTCTCCCCCACTCATGCTCTGTCTCTCAAAAATAAATAAACGTTAAAAAAAAATTTTTTTAGGGGTGCCTGGGTGGCTTAGTTGGTTAAGCGTCCAACTTTCGCTTAGGTCATGATCTCACGGTTCGTGGGTTCGAGCCCCGCGTCAGGCTCTGTGCTGACTGCCAGCTCAGAGCCTGGAGCCTATTTCAGTCTGTGACTCCTTCTCTCTCTGACCCTCCCCTGCTCACGCTGTCTCTCTCTCTGTCTCCTAGAAATAAATAAACATTTAAAAGAAAATTTTTTTTTTAAAAGAAGTGGGTTATTGCAGTATGTTAACTGAGTAGGAATATTAAGTTAGAGAGTGGTTAAATTATAGTAGCAGATAATTCAAGCATTATTTATAGTTACGTCTGTGAGAGGTCTGTTTATCCTAGGAGGCAAGAAAATTATTTACTTCCATTTCTGTCTCTCTTTGAGTTTGCTCCCTTTCATTATGAGAATAAAGACTTTGCTGGATTAGTTATATGAATCGTCCAGAAAGTTTGTTAAAAAATGGGTTCTCCTTGGTCTTATTCCCTAAAGAGTTTGGTTCAGGTATGGGAACCCTGGAATGATTCACTGACAATGCCGAGTACTAACCACTATACAATCACAGCTAGAATGATTCATTCAATAGATATCTGGGGTGGTGTGTCAACTCAGTTCTGAGTCTTCAAAATGAATAAGACCTAGTTTGTGCCCCTTAGCAGGACAAGCATGTTAATTTTTTTTATTCAGCAAATATTTTTCGCCTCCTCCTGTATACCAGTGGCTCAGATCTGACATGAGATAAAGAAGAAACACAGCAAGGATAGTGAGAAGGGACAGATGCTGCAAGTTAAGGATTTGGAATCATTTGAACCAGAGGGAAGAATTTTAACAGGGACTCCTAATGACTTGAATTACTTGACAGAAAGGAAATAATAAAAAGGAAGACAAGTTTTGAGGGAAAGATGAAGAATTTAGTTTTAGATGTAGTTATAAAATATCCATGTGGATTATTTTTTTTCCCAGTTGGACATAGAGTTTAAAGCTCAGGGACTAGCCTCAACTGGAGATAAATCTTTTTTTTATGCTTATTTATTAATTTTGAGAGAGAGTGTGTGCACGTTCACTCCTGAGCAGGGGAGAGGCAGAAGGAGAGAGCATGAATCCCAAGCATGCTCCATGCCTATCATGGAGCACTATGCAGGGCTCTTTCTCACAATGTGAGATCATGACCTGAACTGAATTCAAGAGTTGGATGCTTAACTGACTGAGCTGCTCAGGTGTCCCTGGGTATAAATCTTTTTCCCCCCATGTTTATTTATTTTTGAAAGAGAAGCAGAGCATAAACATGGGAGGGACAGAGAGAGATGGAGACATAGAATCTGAAGCAGGCTCTGGGGCTGCTGATAGTACGGAGCCCAATGGTGGGGCTCGAACTCACCAGTGTGAGATCATGACCTGAGATGAAGTCGGGTGCTTAACCAACTGACCCACTCAGGCAACCCTGGAAATAAATCTTTTGAGCCATTAGTGAATGGTAGTTGTCATCATGGAAATAGATGAGATTGTGCCACAGAGTCTATAGGGTAGGAAGAGGAAGGGAGTTCAGAGACTGAACTCTGGCAAACTCATAAATGGTGGAGGTTGTTAGGGAGTTTAAGTCAACTGAGAAGATCTACATGTACATGTCAAATGTAGGGGAGCAAACAAAAGAGAGTGGTGTTACTTAAGTCGCGGTGATAAATAAGAGGCAGTTCATTATTATACATTTGTAGTTTCCTGAGGTTTTTTTGTTTAATAAAAGTGGCCTTGTGACCTCAAAGTAAAGATGAGACATTGAAGCCTAGAAATTTCCTGGAAGAGGAAGAGGAACCAGCAAAAGAAACAAGAAAAAAAATGGAGGAATATCAGAAGTAGACTGTGCCATAGAAACCAAAGGAGGAAACAGTTTTAAGGAGAAAAGTTAAGAATATTCAAAGCCTAGGGGTGCCTGGGTGGCTCAGTCGGTTAAGCGTCTGACTTCGGCTCAGGTCATGATCTCTCACGGTTCATGGGTTTGAGCCCTGCGTCAGGCTCTGTGTTGACAGCCAACTCAGAGCCTGGAGCCCGTTTCAGATTCTGTCTCCTTCTCTCTCTGACCCTCCCCTGCTCACTGTCTCTCTCTCTCAGAAATAAATAAAATAATTAAAAAAAAAAAAGAATATTCAAAGCCTAGAAAACCGTTTGGTATGGTACAAACATGGAAGTTGGAAACTTTGGTTTCAGATTCCAGTTTTGTCACTCTCTAACAGGTTAATTGACCTCTGAGCCACTGCTGTTTACTTGCATGTAGGGTAGGTTTATAGTATCAACCTTAGAGGATTGAAATGCAGATGAAGTACAAATAAAAATGGCTAATGTAAACAAAGTTTAGTATATTATAGGTACTCAGTAAATATTGCATTTGCAATTAAATTTCTTAAAAGTAAGATTTATCCTGGATAGTTTATAGTATGTGGGAGATTGAGAAGAGTATAAGCTTTAAAATCTCTACAGTTACCAAGTACTTGATGAACATTGTCAATGGGTTCCAGAGCATTTCAGTTTTAATAAGAAAATTTGTGAAAGAAAAAATGAAAGTGGACAATATATATGTGGAAGGATAATGAATTTCACTAATAATTAGGTAGATGCATTTGAAACAAAATACCACTCCTTTTACCCACATTTTGACAAAAACGTAAAGGATTTCCAGGTGCTTTTATGCATATGGTAGAATGAGTACTCATACTGATGGTGAGGTTATAAATCACCACAGCCTTTTGCAGAACAGTCTGACAGTAGTTGATAAAAGTTTTCAATGCATATAACCTATACTCTAGACTTCTTTATCAAGAGGTATGTAACCTAGAAATACAGTTGTTTATAATACACAATTAAATATTTATTAGGATTTTCAGGCAACAGTGTTTATAATAGCAAAAGTGAAGCCAAATATTGGTGGGGAATGATTAAGTAGGGTATATGTTTTAGGGAACAATAGTATATGCCAATTAGAGAGAGTGGTGCAGATTGTTATGTATTGATGTGGGAAAATCTCTAAAACAAAGTTAATTTAAGAAAAAAAAGTACAGGGGGCCCCTGGGTGGCTTGATGAGTTAATCATCTGGCTCTTGACTTTGGCTCAGGTCATGATCTCACAGTTTGTGGGTTCAAGCCCTGTGTCAGGCACTGCTTGGGATTCTCTCTCTCTCTCTCTCTCTCTCTCTCTCTCTCTGTCTCTCTCCTCCCTCCCTCCCTCCTTCTCTCCCCTTCTCTCCCTCTCTCCCCTTCTCTCCCTCTCTCCCCTTCTCTCTCCCTCTCCTCTCCCTCCCTCTCTCCTTCTCTTTCTCTTCCTCCTTCCCTCCCTTCCTCCCTTCCTCGCTCCCTCTCTGCCTCTCCCCCATTCATGTGCCCTGTCTCTCTCTCAAAATAAATAAACTTTTAACACTTAAAAAAAGAAAAAAGTACAAAACAATACTTGCATGAACTTTATTTTTACAGAAGTTTTTTCTTGTAACGAGTACTTTAAAAATTTACTCTTAGTAACTTTCAAATATCCAATAGAGTATTATTAGCTATAGTCACCATGTTGTATGTTACTTGTCATGACTTATTTATATTGTTGTTAGAAACTTGTACTTTATATATTGTATATTGTAATTAGAAGTTTATAGAACCCTTTTCAACCCAATTCACACCCCCCCCACAAACCTGCCAGGTCTTACCTCTGGCAACCACCGGTGTCTGTTCTCTGTTATTTATGAACTTAGGTTTGTTTTTTAAGATTTCACATATAGGTGGGATTATATGGTATTTATCTTCCTTTGTCTAACATATCACTTAGCATAATGCCATCCATGTTGTCAAAAATGGCAAAATTTTATTCAGTTATTCTGTCTTATGGATGAATAATACTCCATCAGTGGACACTTTAGGTTGTTTACAAATCTTAGCTATTGTAAATAATGCTGCAGTGAACATGGGGTGCATGTATCTTTTCGAGTTAATGTTTTCGTTTTCTTTGGATAAATACCCAGAAGTAGAATTGCTATTTTCTATTTTCCTTTTTTTTTTTTAATTTTAAGACCCCACAAAATGATTTCTGCATTGATAGATCACTAAATAAGAAGGGAGGAATCAAGGAAGACTTTTACTTACACAATTAAACATTTAAAACAAGAAAGAGAACCATCTGTAAAGTTCAGATTGCAGTTATTTTAAAAGTGAAATCAAAGCTCTAAAAGATAATTTTAAATTTCAGTGGGTTGAAATTTCTTTTTTTTTTTTTTTTATTTTTTTAAATGTTTATTTTGAGAGAGAGAGGGAGAGACAGAATCTGAAGCAGGCTCCAGGCTCTGAGTTGTCAGCACCAAGAACTCACAAACGTGAAATCATGACCTGAACTCAAGTGGGATGCTTCACCAAGCTACCCAGGTGCCCCAAAATTTCTATGGTAATTTTGTGACATGTAGGAGGAACATAAACTGTTAAGTCAAATAGATTTATCTAAGCTTGAATTGCTTAAAACTCATTTTTTCATATATACTAATTATCTTTATACCTTCATAACACAGTAGAAATAGAGAGGTAGGACACTACCTACATAGAACTTTGTCTAGCTGAAAATACATTTAAGTAAAATTTATTATGGAAATTAAAGGATTTTTACAAGTTTTTAAATTTTGATGAGGGGAAGAGATGAGTGTTACAAATAAATCTGTATTAAGATGGGGCACCTGGGTGGCTCAGTTGGTTAATCTTCTGACTTCAGCTCAGGTCATGATCTCCATTTTGAGTTTGAGTTCCATGTCAGGCTCTGTGATGACAGCTCAGAGCCTGGAGCTTGTTTCAGATTCTGTGTCTCTCTCTCTCCCTGCCCCCCACCTCCCCCCCGCTCACACTGTCTCTCTCTCTCTCAAAAATAAACATTAAAAAATTTTTTAAAAGAAATACTTAGTCTTTTGTATAAGTGCATAGAACCTAGAGGCAATTAATTATTCTTTGATAACTTTCCAAATGAGTTAGGTATATGCTATTCCTTTTATTCTGTTTAGGGGGCCAGTATTAAATGGAGATAGGTTTTTAAAAATTAACTGTCTTGTTCATGTAGGATTTCATTTCTAAATTAAATGCTTGCCTAAGAGATTAAAAAATAGATGTTGGAGAGGATGCAGACAAAGAGGATCTCTTTTGTACTCCTGGTAAGAATACAAATTGGTATAGCCACTCTGGAAAACAGTATGGAGGTTTCTCAAAAAATTAAAAATAGAGATACCCTATGACCCAACAATTGCACTGCTAGGTATTTATCCAAGGGATACAGATGTGCTGTTTCGAAGACGCACATGCACCCCAATGTTTAAAGCAGCACTATCAAAATAGCCAGTTTGGAAAGATCCCAAATGTCCATTGACAAATGAATGGATAAAGAAGATGTGGTATATATATTATACAATGTAGTTTTACTTGGCAATCAAACAGAATGAAATATTGCCATTTGCAACTACATGGATGGAACTAGAGGGTATTATGCTCAGCAAAAGTAGTCAGACAGAGAAAAACAAATACCATATGACTTTAACCTTATGAGGAATTTAAGATACAAAACAGATGAACAGGTGAAGCAAAAATAATAAAAAAACAGGGAGTGGGACAAAACATAAACGACTCTTAGAGAATAAACGGATGGTGGCTGGAGGGATTGTGGGAGAGGGAATGGGCCAGATGGGTAAGGGGCATTAATAGGAAGATACTTGTTGGGATGAGCACTGGGTGTTATACATAAAGGGAATGAATCACTGGAATCTACTCCTGAAATCATTGTTGTACTATATGCTAACTAACTTGGATGTAAATTTAAAAAATAAGTGAATTAAAAAAGAAAAAATAGCTTTATATTTAAGTCTTAAATTATTAATTTGAAACAGTTTCTTTAAAAAGAGATTAAAGGAGGGACCCCTGTCCTGCTCAGTCGGTGGAGCATTAGGACTCTTGTTTCAGGATTGTAAGTTTGACCCCACATTGGGTATAGAGATTCCCCCAAAATTTCTTTAAAAAATAAAAAGAGATTAAATGAGAAATACTGTATTTCCTAAAGTTGAGAGTGTCTGTACTGTAGACCAAACCTTGAGCACCAAATATTTGGTCACCAAAAATTCTGATAGAAGCAGTTTTTGGTGAAAACAAACTCTGCTATGTTCCAGATGTTTAAATTTGTTTTTTCTGATGGTTATTCTGGGTGTTTTGTGATATCAGGGGTGCCATTTTGCATTTAATAATTATAGATATGCCTTTTTCCTTTTAAAATTTTAATTATAAAAACTATAAAGATGGGAGTCTAAATGGCTCAATTGGTCAAGTGGCTGTGGTCAAGTGACTGTTGATTTCAGCTAAGGTCATGATCTCACAGTTGTGAGACTGAGCCCCAAGTTGGGCTCCATGGTGGATGTGGATCCTGCCTGATTCTCTCTCCCTCTCTCTCTTGCTTTCCCCCACTCATATGCTTCCTCTCTCTCTCTCAAAAAAAAAAAAAATACAAAGAAAAGTAAACTGAAATTCTAAATGACATACTGGTTCATAAAATAACTTCCTCTAAAGGTAAGGAAAAAAGATATAAAACAGTACAAAATTGGAAAAGCTCATTAATATTTAAACTGTATATATCTGGGGCACCTGGGTGGCTCAGTCAATTAAGCGTCCAACTTCACCTCAGGTCATATCTCACGGCTCGTGGGTTCAAACCCTGTGTCAGGCTCTGTGCTGACTGCTCAGAGACTGGAGACTGCTTAGGATTCTGTGTCCTGCTCTCTCTGTCTGTCTGTCTCTCTCTCCTTCAAAAATAAACATTAAAAATAAATAAATAAACTGTATATTTCTTTAGGTTAAGCTTAGATAAATAACCTCAGTTTTAATTGGGAAGGAAAAAAATGGATACAAAAATAAACTTTTCAAATTATTCTCTAGGATAAATTAATAGGCAAAGGCTGATAAGTAAGCCTAGAAGTCTATAAATGGCACTCACTTTTAGTTAAGAGAAAAAAGTGAAATGATTATTGCCAATTGATTGCTAGTACCTTTTATAAACCTAGTGATTAAACATTGGGTAGTAAGTGATCCTCAACTCTAAATTGACAATGAATGTTTGGTTTTGTTATTTCAGAAAACATTGTTTCTTACATGCTAATCACTTAAGATTACTATACATTTATATATAAGACATGGCTTTAAGTTTTTGTTTTGCCTTTTGATGGAAGAATGCATACCTTTACATCTGTACCTGTACATTTAGGTTCTTAATCATATAGTTTGTATAATAATGTCAGTATTCATTTTTAAGACTCTGTAGAATCTTGTGACTTCTTCTAATTAAGACTGGCTGATTTTAAGTCTGCTGCATAGCTGTCATACTAAGATTTCTTTCCTTTGTACTCTTAGGATAATCCCACTTTTTCTTATGTACAATTTTTTTTAACTTGTGTTTTTATTTCTGAAATAAATTTTCCAGAAAATTGTTTTAGGCCTGGAAAAAATTTTTTATAAAAGATATGTGGTGGAACATTTCCTGTTTTCCATTGTGTGGAAGCCCTTTACTTTGTACTCCTATTTAAATGTCATTCTCGGGGCGCCTGGGTGGCTTAGTCGGTTAAGCGTCCGACTTTCGCTTAGGTCATGATCTCACGGTTCGTGGGTTCGAGCCCCGCTCGGGCTCTGTGCTGACTGCTAGCTCAGAGCCTGGAGCCTGTTTCAGTCTGTGACTCCCTCTCTCTCTGACCCTCCCCTGCTCACGCTCTCTCTCTCTCTAGAAATAAATTAAAAAAACCTTAAAAAAAAAATTTAAAAAAATAAAAAATAAATGTCATTCTCATTCTTCCTCAGTCCTTTCCATATAAGGGCTCAAATCTTCAGTATAGGGCAGTTTTTACCCATTATTTCTTTTTCTCCATTTGTTTTTCCTCTTCCTCCTGCCATACTAATTACATACTTATTGCATAATATCAGGGTTACCATCCACAGAGACTGACACTGAATTGGACAAATAGAGTTTTTTCCCACTGTATAGTAAAGAAAGATGAAGTTGGCACTGTAAGACTGATTATTCAGTGATACCATCAAGGACCTGGACTCTTCTCTTTCTTCTGTCTTGAGATGGCTTTTCATCTTCAATGTTACAAGATATTGTACCTCCAGGCATTCCATAAGCATTCCAAGTAGGAAGAAGAGGGAAGGGCAGAGGGACAAAGGGACATGCCAGCTATGTGCTTACCCCCTTAAAAATTCAGCAACCTTACCCAATTCCACATACTTGTCAATGGCCAGAACAAAATTCTATGTCCACTTCATCTGCAGGAGAGTCTTGGAATGTGTATATATTAGCTAGGCCCATTGCCCTCTTGAACAGAACATTCTGTTCTTAATGGATGAATATTAGATTTCTTGGATCTACTTTTCACCTATTCTGTTTTTGGTTTTTGGTGTTCCAGGAAATTTCATGGATTTCCCTTCCTAGATCTGTAATTTTGTCTTCAGACATGCCCGTTATTTAGCTTCTTTTGCATTTTATTTTAATTTTTATTTTACAAATAGTTTATTGTCAAGTTGGTTTCCATATAGCACCCAGTGCTCATCCCCACAAGTATTTTGCATTTCAATTTTGAGTAGTTCATCTTGTTTTCTAATTTCTTCTTTTTCATCGAGGTGAATTAAACATAACATAAAATTAGTATTTTAATCATTTTAAGCACTAAGTACATTCATATTATGTACTTAACCATCACCACTATTAATTTCCAGGACTGTTGTTGTCTTCCCAAACTGAAAGGCCATACCCATTAAACAATAACTCTCCATTCCCCTTCCCCACTGCCCCAGTCAGCCGCTATTTTTTTTTTTGGTACCTGTGAATTTGACTAGTGTAGTTATTTGCTATTTAGAATCACACAGTATTTGCCTTTTTGTGTCTAGCTTGACACAAAAAGCTTTGATGTCTTTAAAGTTCATCCATGTTGTAGTATGTGTCAGAATTTCCTTTCTAAATAATACTTCATTTAGGTTTATACTACATTTTGTTTATTCATGCATTGATGGACGCCCCTTGGCTATTGACAATAATGCTGCTGTGAACATGGTTGTTCAAATACCCGTTTGATTTCCTGATTTCATTTCTTTTGTATATATGCCCAGAAGTAGAATTGCTGGATCATATGGTATTTTTATGTATATGGTAATGCCATATTATTTTCCACTGCAGCTGCACTATTTTATGTTAGCAGCAGTGCCTAAAGTTTCAAATTTCTCCACATCCTCATCAGCGCTTATTTTGTATGCTTTTGATAATAGCCATTCTAATCCATATGAAGTGATAACTTGTGGTTTTGATTTGCATTTTTCTAATGATTAGTGATGTTGAACATCTTTTCATTTGCCTGTCATCTTTGGAGAAATGTCTAAGTTCTTTGCTCATTTTTGAATTGGATTGTTACTGAGTTATAGAAGTTCTTTTTATTCTGGATATTAATCCCTCATCTGATACACGTTTACAAATAGTTTCTCCCATTCCATGAGTTGCGTTTTTACTCTGTTTATAATATCCTTTGATGTACAAAAGTTTTAAAATTTTAATGAAACCCAGCTTGTCTATTTTTTCTTTGTTGCCTATACTTGTGGGGTCATGTCTAAAAAATCATTGCCAAGTCCAGTGTTAAGAAGTATTTTCCCTTTTTGTTCTAAGCATTTCACAGTTTCAGCTGTTGTATTTAGGACTTCAATCCATTTTGAGTTAATTTTTGTATATGGTATAAAATAAAGGTCCAGTTACATTTATTTGCATGTGGATATCCCCAATATGACTTGCTGAATATATTATCTTTTTCTCCTTGAATCATCTTGGCACTGTTATTGAAAATCATTTGACCATATATTCAAGGATTTATTGCTGGGCTCTCTATTTTATTCTTTTGGTCTGTATATCTGTCATATGGCAGTACCTTTTTTGACTACCATAGCTTATTAGGAAGTTTTGAAATCAGGAAATATGAGACCTCTGACCTTGTTTTTCAAGATTCTTTTAGCTATTTTGGATTGCTTGAGAGTTCATATGAATTTTAGGATTAAGCTTTCTATTTCTGCAAAAGAATCTTATTCTTAATGATATAAAGTCCAGTCAGATCTCTCTCAAGGTATGCATCAGAATGTTTTAAGATTGTTTTTTCTTGTTTTTTGAACTAAAGTTCCTCCTATTTTATCTTGTTCTGCCCCTATTACACTTTTCATTTTCCTTAAATTACTGGTAATTCTTAATTGCCTATTGATATTTATAAATGAAGAACTTGATTTATCAGTGTAGATAATTCACATGTTTTAAAGGTCTGTTTTGACTACTGATCACTTTAGTGTACAACTAGTTGGGAGGCTTTTGGGATGTAAATTATACGAGCTGGGTGATACTGTTGATTTCCATGATTGCCAAAATAAGGAAAGGTTCATTCTGGGAGAGAATGCAAAATCCCTTATAGTATTTCATTTTTAAAATTTTTATTTATTTTGAGAGAGAGATAGAGAGCAAGTAGGGGAGGGGCAGAGAGAGAAAGGGAAACAGAATTCTAAGCAGGCCCTGAGCTATCAGTGCAAAGCCCAATTCAGGGCTCGAATTCACGAACTGTGAGGTCATGACCTGAGCTGAAATCAAGAGTCTGTTGCTTAATCGACTGAGTTACTCAGGTGCCCCAGTATTTTATTTCTATGAGGAGTTGCCATTTGTTTCTATCTTCTGTATGTGTTTTGGAGGTTCCTTATGTCAGTTCTTAGGCCCAACTGTTCAGCAATAGTCCTGTAGGTATTCTGATGATTATTCGTGGCCTGCTCTCCCTTACTGTACTTTTTGATCTATCCTGGGAATATTTTGGGAAAAACAGCTCTCCCTTCTACAGGAGCCAACTTTTGTTTCTAATTTGGATAGCAGTTTCTTCTTTTCTGGTTTCCTAATCAGAATCTGTGAGCTTGCCAGTTGGCTGAAACTCTGTAATTTCAGATGATTGATAGCATCCTTTCCCTGTTTCCGACACTACAGATTTATTTTCCTTTTTCCCTCTACCTTTTATCCATGTTTATTCTCATTTTAGTGGGAGTTTTCATAAAGGGGGTGGTAGATGTATGTGCTCAGTCTGATTTTATTTATTCGTCACTACTTAATATGTGTAAGTAATGTTCTCGATTCTGTGAATGAGACAAAGGCATCCCAGCTTTCATAGAGTTTATATTCTAGTGAGAGCCTGAGCATATAAGTAAAT
Source organism: Hyaena hyaena (assembly GCF_003009895.1). Lineage (NCBI taxonomy): Eukaryota > Metazoa > Chordata > Mammalia > Carnivora > Hyaenidae > Hyaena > Hyaena hyaena. Next base: position 8,074,960 of record NW_024080639.1, read on the forward strand.
AACAGATTATAGTAGTAGTGGATTATAAAAAGTAATATGGACTATGAGACACAGAGTCTTATTTATAAATCAACCATTTAAATAAATGGTTTCATTAAAAGTTTTGGGAAGAGAGCTCTAGGCAGAAGGATTAGCAAATGCAGAGACTTAAGGGGAGGAAGGAATTTGTTGTAATTAAAGGGAGGTATGTCTGGAGTGTTATGAACAAAGTGTCTAGCAGTATGAGAAAATTGGAGAGAGGCAGATGTCAGGTCTTATAGGCAATTGCAGTCTTTGATAAAGAAATTTAACTGTAGTTTTTAATACAGTGAAAAGCTAATAAAAATTTTAGAAGGGGAACTATATGGTTTGAATATTTTAAAGATAATTTTGGCAGCTACAAAATATATTAAGTTTGGATGTTGCCCATAGAGGTAAAGAGATGAAGTAATTATAGACATATTTTGCAAAGAATGCCTGTGGACTTTTGTGGTGATAGGAAACAAGCTGAGTCATAGATGACTACAAATTATTTGGCTTTTGCAACCGTGTGCTGCTATCTATTAATAAAAGGAGACGTTGGAGGAGGGAAAATCAAGAGTTTTTTAGGTTTTTTTGTTTTGTTTTGTTTTTACAATTGAAATGCTTGTAAGATAATAGAGTGAAGTTGTCAGGTAGGCAGTTGGAACTTTGGGAAGAGGTTAGAGTTAAAAGTATAAATTTTGGAACTGTTTGGGTTTATGGATTGTCTAGGGTTTAAGTATGAGAAGAGAGCTCAGGTCAGAGTACCAGGACTTTAATATTAAAGATGAGAAAGAACCTAACCTGGTGGAGGAAAAGACAGCAAAGAAGATAAAGAGGAATGGTTAGTGAGATGGGAAACCTGGAAACCTGAAAATCAAGTGAAGAATAATTTAAGGAAAAGAATAGTCAACTTTGTTGAATTTTCTTTCTTTCTTTTTTTTTTTTTAAGTTTATTTATTTTGAGGGGGAGGGGCAGAGAGAGAGGGAAACAGAATCTCAGGTAGGACCTGTACTGTCAGTGCAGAGCCTGATGTGGGGTTCAAACTCAGGAACTGCAAGACCATGACCTGAGCCGAAGTTGAGTGCTAAACTAACGAAGGCAGGTGCCCCATCTTCTTCTTTTTTTTAATGTTTATTTTTGGGGGAGAGACTATGTGTGTGCATGGGGGAGGGGCAGGGAGAGGGGAACAGAGGATCTGAAGTGGGCTCTGTGCTGACAGACCAGCCTCATGTGGGTCTCGAACTCCCAAACTGAGATAATGACCTGAGCCGAAGTCAGAAGCTTAACCGACTGAGCCACCCAGGCAACCCTATCTTTGTTGAATTTTTGAGGGATGGTATTAAGATGATTAAAGAGTGAAGCTGTTAGATTTGATAATACATTTTTGTCCTCCTGGATGATCAGTTTCATTGATTGAGGAACTATATTGGAATGGATTGATGAGGGAATGGGAGTTTGAGAAACTGAAGGCAGAAAGTACAGATACCTCTCTTTTTTGAGAAGTTTGGCTAATAATTTAGAAGTTTGCAGAGATGAGTGGGTAGCTGGAGGAACAACTCTAAATTCATTGTTGAACTTAAAAAGGCACACCATAGCTCTGCCTATCACTATTTGTTTCATTTTTTTTTTTTAGAAGTGTTCTAAGGACACACAAGAGACAATGGCCAACCTGTCCCCATTAACACCCACATCTACTCCTTCCCTTGCATATTATTTTTAAGCAAATCTCATGTAATTTCAATTGTAAATATTTCATTATATGTTTCTAAAAGACAGACCTTTAAAAACAGAAGCACAATTAAAATCAACAGTTCCTTAATATTAAATACCCAGCTGGTGTTGAAACTTTCAGGTATCTCATAAATGGTCTTAAAATTTTAAAAACCAGGTTCCATGTTAAAAATGGGCAGTATCTTTTTTAGCTCTCTTTTATTCATCGTTTTTTGTTTGTTTTTCCTTGCAAATTATGTTAAAGATACTATCACTTTTACATTTGGATGTGCTGTTTGGGTCTTCATAGTATAGGAATGTAGGATAACACATTCCTCCAGTGACTTGTTTTTCTTGTAAATTGTAATTTGGATTCAAATGCTTGATGGGATTTGATTTTCTTGACAAGACTACTTAATAGGTAGGTAATACCTATTAAAGTAGGTAACACCTTCTATCAGGAGGTGTATAAAGCCTGCTTGTCTCTGTTTTTCTGATGCTAGCAGCTATGTTAAGTACTTATATCCTTTAGTTCATTTCTGGTTGAAAACGGCTGTACTTTGATTTTATCATTCTTCATTTTTTATCCACAATAATCCTTAAATGAGAAACTTCTCTTTATCTGTTCTTTTGTTGCCCAGTAAGTGGGCAGTTTGAATAGAAAAAGCAGAATAAATGCTTTATTCTTTTCTCTTTAAGTTTTCAGAATAGTGAGTTGGTTTCAAAATAGTGTCTTCCTATTTTAGTGGCCAAGTAGTTTGTGCTTTTGTTTTTGTATTTAATGTCATGTTCTTGTAGTTTTCAGTATGTATGATGTTTCAGCTATTACAGTTACTATTTTTATTGATACTCAAGTTGTCCTACAGTGGCCAGGCCTTTTGAAGTTGCCCTTGAAACCTTTAATAAGCCTAGTTGTCTTTGATAACTTGCAATCTGGAATAATGAAATGTTCTTGCATCATCTGATATATGTCTGAGATTAGAATTAATTCTCTAAAGATATGGTATTTGGAAGTAATCATTACTATTTTTTTAATTTTACACTAGCCTATTAAGCATAATTATATTACAGTCTTTTAAATTACTCCTTTTACTTCTTGGGAAGTATGAATTTTATTTGTTTGGCCCTTCGCTGTTGTGGTTTTAGGCATTTTGGGAAATTCTCTTTGTTGCTTTTTAATTTTTAAAATATTTTTAATGTTTATTTTTGAGAGAGACAGAGCACAAGTTGGGAGGGGAAGAGAGACAGAGACACAGAATCCAAAGCAGGCTTCAGGCTCTGAGCGGTCAGCACAGAGCCCGACACAGGACTCAAACTCACAAACCTCAAGGTCATGACCTGAGCTGAAGTTGAACACTTAATCGACTGAGCCACTCAGGTGCCCCTTCTCTTTGTTGCTTTTGAGTTCAGATTACTAAAACATATTTTTGTTTTTTAAAATTTGTCTTTCCAACATTTTGAATTGTTTGGAATGAGAAGGATGGCTTCTTGCATTATTTAAGTCACCAAATTGAGTAAAGTTCCCTTATTGCTATTCCATTTAGGGATCTACGTGCTCTGAGAATGTCAGAAATGACCTCATCTGTGGCTAAAGTGAAAACTACTTATTACTTCCCTAGTGTTTTTATATTTTTCTATGGATGTTTTCTGTTTGCTTTTTATTGGTAACATTAATTAATATATTATGATTAAGGCCAGTGTTGCTTCTGTGTATTTGACGTATTTCAATCTATAATTTGAGTAGGGGGCAAAAAGGAATGTTTGGGTCTTTTTTTTTTCCTTTTTTAATACTTTACCATTTTTAGCTTGGCTGCAGAGAGAAAGAGTAAGGCAGAAAGATCTCTATGGAATTGTGTGAACATGTAGGGGCTGAAATTAAAGGTGCCAAGTAAAGAAACTGGTCTTCTGTTAATTCCTCCTACCTCATGAGTTAATGTGGATCTGAATTTGAATTTCTTTTTTTCCTATGTGGGTGTGAGGAGCATAGATGTTACGGTTGTAGTTTTATAAAATATGCCAGACAGCAAACTCTAGTATATTTAGAAAGAAGAAGAAGACAATGAGAACTTGGGCAAACAGTTCTTGGTAAGCCCTAAAATATATCACTTTTATTCATCCATACAGAAAACAAGCATGAGGCCAAGAGGAGGCGAACAGAGAGAGTTAGGCGAGAGAAGATAAATTCTACAGTAAATAAGGATTTAGAAAACAGAAAGAGGTCTCGAAGTAACAGCCATTCAGATCATATCAGACGAGGAAGAGGAAGACCTAAAACTGCATCTGCCAAAAAACATGAGGAAGAAAGAGGTATGAATAAATCCAAGCAGTTTTTTTTTCAAGTATTAAATTTTTCGAGATCTTTAATTAGATAGCAGTAAAGAAAGTGTTTGGTAGGCATTGAGCTCCTGGACTTAAAATCACAACTCATATTTTATTTTTAAAATTTTTAGAAGTTTATTTATTTATTTATTTATTTTGAGAAACAGCATAAGCGGGGAAGGGGCAGAGAGAAGGAGAGCGAGAATCCCAAGCAGGCTCTGTGCTGCGCAGAGCCTGACACAGAGCTTGATCTCATGAACTGTAAAATCATGACCTGAACCAAAATCAAGGGTCAGATATTTAACCGACTGAGCCATCCAGGTGCCTCACAACTCATATTTTAGTTTGAAAACATTTCCTATAGGGTAGATGCTTGTTTTTAAAAAATTACAATTTAATTTTTATTGAAAAGCTAAAGGCTTAAATTAGGTAAAATTCACCTTGCTCTAAACTGATGATAGTAGAGGGGTGCCTGGGTGGCTCAGTGCATTAAAGGTCCAACTTTGGCTCAGGTCATGATCTCACAGTTCGTTAGTTCAAGTCCTGTGTCAGGCTCTGTACTGACAGTTTAGAGCCTGGAGCCTGCTTCGGATTCTGTGTGTGTGTCTCTCTCTCTCTACACCCCTTCCCTGCTTGCTCACTATCTCTCTCTCAAAAATAAATAAACGTTAAAAAAAAAACCAAAAACTGATGATAGTAGAGTTTAGAGATAGTGATTTGTATATGACAATCCAGAGAAGCCTATTTAAATGGATGTTTTTTATTTGTTTTTAAAGATAAATCTGAGTTCTGTCAGACTTACTTCAAACTGTTACACTACAAGTTTTAAAAATTTGCTATTGGAAAGTATTCTTCAGTATGAATTTTTAAATTTCTCATTGTGTCCTCCCTACTTTGAGGCAGCTTTGGATAGTTAGGTAAATTCTTCTTGGCCCAAAATGTATTTATATTTCTCCTTACATATCTTCTCCTTTCTTCTGATAAGCAGTATGTCTACCAGCAACTTGTTTTCACAGTTAACTAAAACTTCATCTCCTTTCATACAGCTTCTAAAAAACTTTTTATCATGGAAAATTTCAGAGGACACAAGAATAGAGAGACTAGACTAGGTGATGAACCCCCATATGGCTATGAATATCTTTTAAAATTGAGATTTTCAAACCTGTAATTAATGGAAAAAGGGATAGTTGCTCTTTTTAATTACTTAAGAAACCTCTATCAAAATAATTGTCTTCAGTGAAATGCATTAATAATTTCTTGTTGGTGCATTATATACTTTTCTTTTTCAGGCATTCAGTTTTAGTTATTCAAGCATAAGCATAAATTTCTCTTATTTTAGACATTTGACCTTTTTTTCTTAACCTGTTTACCATTTCTCTGCTTTGTATGCTTTTTTAAAAAAAGTTTGTTTATTTTGAGAGTGTTAGTGGGGGAAGGGCAGAGAGACGAAGAGACAGACTCCACTCCCAAGCAGGCCCTGCCAGCACCCAGCCTGACCATGAAATCATGACCTGAGCTGAGGTCGGACCCTTAACTAAGTCACCCAGCCACCCCTCTGTATGCTTTTATTTCAATAAAATTACTACTGTTAGGGAAAATAAATTCGCTGGTATAATTGTCCTTAACTTTTTCAAAGCTAATGGTTTCTTAGTGTTGTATGGCTAAAGGAATAAGGTTTATATCATATTTGTATTCTTTGAAGTATACTTAAATACTCCTTAATTCCATGGGTAATTTTACTCCATTTTCTTTTTCCTTCTCTTATGCAGCTCTTCCAGAGAATTTGAGTTATTTTCTAAATGTGAATGTGTTTTTTAATGGAGTGATCAGAAAATCTGTGCTAAAAACTGTTTCAGAAGGGAAACTAGGTAAAGAAAAGTCAATGGGGGGTGGGGGGGGAGGAAGAGGGAAATACTGCTTGACCCAGAAAACGGAACATTCTTTTCAGTTGAAGTAAAGGGAATATAACCCAAAGAATGGAGAAGGAATGTTTCTGGTGGTGAGAGGAGATGAGAAAACAGATAATGAGTGTCTTTTAGTTAGGGAAGTGAAGTCTATAGATAGTGTGCTAGGACTCTATATGTACAACAGGTCTGAACTTTTATTTCATGTTAAGTTGAGAAAATAATTTAGTTATAAATTCTTTTTTCAGATATTTTTAGCTTATGGTAGAAAATTTTTGAGCTATTTCTAGAGTAAGATATGCTTTTGATTTATTTTTAATACAAACAGGAAGATGCTCAAAGCAGTTTTTGTAGAATAAACTGGATCTTTTAATGTAGGCCAAGGGGGTTAGGGGGGAGGAGGTCAGTAAACTTTTTCTGTAAAGAGCCAGATAATAAATATTTTAGGCTTTGTGGGCCATACAGTCTTCTTTTAAAAGCTACTCTGCCTTGTCATTGCAGCTGGAAAGCAGCCATAGACAATATGTAAATGAACAGGCATGGCTCTGTTCCAGTAAGACTTTATAAAAACAGGTGGCGGGCCAGATTTGACCTTGGGCTGTATTTTACCAACCCTTGAGGCAGACCATGTTCCCTAAATATAATAGGGGTAAGAAATATAAACTTTTGAAATATCTGTGTATTTTAGAATAGACTTCTTTCATATGCTTCTTAGTGTTAAGTAGCTATTTAATTCATTTTAATTGATTCTTTGCTTATGGGGTGCTTGAAAACTTGGAAGCAAGCTTTACCTTTAATAAGGAAAACCTGACAGTGTGTCTAAAAACTCATTTTTAATTGACTGTGTTTTCTGTATTTTGAAAAAGAATAGGAAGAAAGTGGAAAAAGAAAGCTTATTAAACATCTAGATAACAGATTTCTGACAATCATAAAAACAAACCATTAAGTACCATAGTAAAGGTACTTTTTTTTTTAAAGGACCAAATACCACAAGGACAATGGGAAAAGCAGCAGAATTTTGGAAAGTGATAATTGCTTTAGTAGACCCATGAAACCTAAATTGTAAGCTCCTTTCGGGAAAACTAAGAAACTGATTTTTATTACACAACTTCCTTAAGGTCAGGAATTTGTGTATCAGTTAGGTCTGGAAGTGTAGAGGTGAAGGTAAGGCTAAAAACGAGATTGCTTGGAGGTCTGTTTCTTTAATGGCCTGCTAGGGCTGTTTACATCATTTTCCCCTCTTTCCAAATATCCTTTGAAAAGGGTAAGACAAAACAGAGTATCTGATTTAGGGAACGCCAGGTGTCATTGAGGGCAGGGTACTGTATTAAGATCAGGAAGATTATGTGAGAATTGGAGATGGTAAATACTGAGTTCTGTACTCAGGCTTTTATCTTCCAGGTAAGAAAGAGATTAGTAGTATCTTATGTGAAAAACCCAAGAGAAAAAGCCTAAAATAAAGGTACTTCATTAAGGATTTCACAAAGAAATGGCCTAGTCAGATCATCTTAAATTAGTGATCACAGTCAGGCTCCACAAGGTATATGAGCTAATCAGCTTTTTGGATCCTACTCCTAAATATGAGCACATTATCAAGAATTACCCAGGTTCAGGGGTGCCTGGGTGGCTCAGTCGGTTAAGCATCCGACTTCAGCTCAGGTCATGATCTCACGGTTCATGGGTTCGAGCCCCGCATCGGGCTCTGTGCTGACAGTTAGCTCAGAGCCTGGAGCCTGTCTTCAGATTCTATATCTCCCTCTCTCTCTGACCCTCCCCTGCTCATGCTATTTCTATCTCTCTCTCAAAAATAAATAAAACATTAAAAAAAAATTACACAGGTTCGGGCGCCTGGGTAGCTCAGTTGGTTAAGTGTCCACCTCTTGATTTTGGCTCAGGTCATGATCTCATGGTTTGTGAGATTGAGTCCTGCGATGGGCTCTGTGCTGACAGCAGGGAGCTTGCTTGGGATTCTTTTTCTCCCTCTACTCTGCTTCTTCCCAGCTTGTGTGCACACATGTTCTCTCTCTCTCTAACTAAATAAACTTTAAAAAAAAAAAAAGAAAAAAGGATTACCCAGATCTGTAAAAGAAAGCATCTATCTGAAAAACTAAGACCAATTGAATGGGAAAAAAACAATAGCTTGGATAAAATAAGTTTTTGCACACAAGACAAAAATTAAAACTATCATTAATGTTTTAATTTTAAAACAAGAGATATTGTAGTCATGAAACAAGAACAAGATGATATTTAAATGGAAAAGCAGGTGAAAATGAACTTTAAAATACGAATCTAAAAAAATATGTGTATAAAGATTTGCAGATGAAAAACTTTAACAAGTTTATTGACAGAATTAAAGAATTGCACTAAAACATAGAGTGGTAGAAAAAGAGATGAAAAAATAGAATGGGAAAGATAAGAAATTTAGAGGGCCAGTTTGAGATCAGTATCAACAAATAATTGATGTTCCAAAAAAGAACATAGAAGATGGAGGAGAAGGAAGTCATCAATGAGATAATTCAAGACATTTTTCCACCTAAAGGACATTGAGTTTCTACATTGAAATGGCCCACCAAATTCCCATACCAGCTTATGGTTAAAAGTAGAGATCATGCTGAAACATACTATCATAAATCCTAGCTCTTTGGTTAAAGGAAAACCCCTTCAGGTGCTCAAGAGAAAAAGAGGAAATTGAAATGGTATTTGGAATTAATATAATGGAATACTACCCAGCAAGAAACAAACTCCTCATATATGAGCAGCATCAGTGAACTTTAAAAATGTGTTGAATGAGAGAAGCTAGACACAAAACAGTTCATGCTGTATAATGCCATATGTAAATTCAAGAGCAGGCAAATGAATCTCTGGTGTTAGAACATCAGTTGCTGATGAGGTGGGGAAGCATTGACTAGAAAGGAGCATGAGGAATTTACTGTATCTTGATTGTGGGTGTGGGTTATGTAGGTGTATATTTTGTTAGAACTCATACAATTGTACATTCAAGGTCTGTGTATCTCATGTGTATGTGTATTTAGCAATAATTTTTTAAATAACTGTTAAAAAAAGGTACTGGCCTTTAAAAAAAAATAGTGACACCATTAGTTAGAAGACATACTAAGAGGGAATCTATGACTTTTTAGTCCCCCACACTGTGAATTAGCATGAAGATAGACTAAAGACAATTTCTAACATTCAGGGTATCAAAAATTTTGCTGCCTGTACTCCCTTTCTCAGGAAGCTACTGCAAGATACATGGCATCAAAAGGAGGAAGTAAACCAAGAAAGTGTCCTGGCATCCAGGACAGAGTCCAACTCCAGAGAAAGATGGTTATATCCAGAATGATGTTGAAGAGAGATCTTAATGATAATTAATTATGTAGCAGATCTAGAAAGCAGCCATTTCAGATTGCAGCTGAAGACTTGCAAAGATTTCTTCAAGAAGATAAAATTGATATAATGCCTAATACGTGTAAACATTCTGAAAGATCTATACAATTGATTTTGAGTTCAATTAATAATGAAAATTAAGCAGATGGAAAAAGGGAATCTCATAAGGGAAAAAACAATGTGCAGGAAAAGTGAAATCATTTACATAGTTAGAATAATGTAAACATTAGATATTGGTCTCACCAAAATTGTGATACAACTGAATTCTGACTTTCCATGGTGCAAGGTCAATTAATCATGCCTAAAACCAAGAAGTAGCATCATATAAAAATGTTGCTTAGAGAGGTAAAAACAAAAAGAAACAAATAAAATAGTGTTTGGAGAGTGAGAGATGTGCATGTGGGGAGGAGGACTTCTGTTTTTTGTGAGAAGCTTTAGAAAAGTGATTTGACTCTAAACTTACGTGTTTAACTTTGCTTTAAAAAACCAAAACAAATGAATTAAAAAAAACAAACAAACAGACAAAAGTAGAATCTTCGAAGTCCCCAACAAAAGAATTTGACAGAATGTGCACAAAGATCTTTATTGTGATTTTATCTGGCTCATGAGATAACATATAGGTAGTTTTTATTTTTTTGTTAATCTGTACTTTTCAATTTTCTCCCATGAACTTGGATTACACTTGTAATTAGGAGGGGGAAATTAGAATTAAATGTTGGTTATTCTTATTTTCTATAGCAGGGCTAAGGTGAAGAAGTTAGTATATTCATAAAGGTACTGTTAGTGTTCAGATGGGAACATCTTTAGGATGAGAAGATTTATTTTGATTGGGACAGTGAGCGCTCATCCTAGTGAAGAGAAAGAAATACTTGAGATTTTTACAAAAATGATATAAATATATAAACAGTGTATGTAGAAAATATATACAATTGCCACTTAGTTCATGGCATTTCAGTAACTCCTTTGTGTAATTTCTAAAATTTTAAGTTTAGTAGCATGATACTGTATTATATTTAATATACATTGTTAGTATTATATATAATGTTTATTATCATCTAAGGAAATACTTGAAAGCTTGAAGCTTTTTTAATGACTGCATTTACTGCCTTTATATTAAGCTTTCTCTTTTTCTTTGTTTAACAGAGAAACAGGAAAAGGAAATTGACATCTATGCTAACCTCTCTGATGAAAAGGCTTTCGTGTTTTCAGTCGCCTTGGCAGAAATAAATAGAAAAATTATCAATCAAAGACTTATTCTCTGATATTTGTCTGCACAATGTGTTGAAACTTTCTCCAGGATTACATCAGCAAATTCTTAAACAGTTATGGACTCTCAGGAGCATTCTGACTGCATCAATAAGGGCCATTGATTGTTTTGTTTTTTTCCTGTCATTTAGCCTGTGCCACACTTTGGGAGCAAAGCTGTAGGCTTGGACTGTTCTGGGATTTCCTTGTTTACCAAGGAGTTTTGTCAGTGTTTTGTGTTTGGGATATAAGTAAGTATATTTACCAAAAACAAAAACAAACAAACAAAAAACAATGGATGGCTATTAAAGGATAAAGGGGTAGAGGTGGGAGTGGAAGAATGAAAACTAGGGAAATAAAATGCTTGTTAGTTTTCAGGTTTGCCACCAGAGATGCAATATTTTAAGTACTTGGAAAAAGAGTGACTTTTAAAAATATATATTTCAGATTTTCAGCACTAACGGATGCATATATACAGTTCATTTACTTTTAATAAATTGGCAATTGGTATTTTATTGAATGGGGAATTAAGAATATAAACTGTAAATTTTGTCTTAAATTGATTTTTTCTTGGCCTTTATTTTTATGACTTAAGGTATGAGTTATATTTTGGGAGATACTTTCTAGACATTTGGGAAGTTTGGGTGCTATATGAAGAAAAACATTTAAGGATATATCATACTTCAGATATAAACATCTTGTTTTCTTGAATGTAATTTATTTATTGGTTTAAAAAAACCCTTTTCTCCTCTCAAGATGGTGCCTGTTAACCTAAACATAAAATATATTTATTACATACAAAATATTTCTTAGATAGCCACTTTTAAGCAGTAATGTTTTATCTGAATGGATGTTCATTTATACATCCTGATAACTATTTAAATTGTTACTCACCCTCTGGAAAAAAAAAATAAACCTTAATATTGAAACTAATAGATTAATAGTGTGGTATAAGTTTGTGCTCTATGAGATTGTGAACTATACTTAAATTCTTAATTTTTTCTAGTCATAAATGATAACTGTTTACAGTTGTTTATTTTATACTAAGTGCTTTTGCATATCAATTTAACATTCAAACTTGACCATAACTTCCCTTGTATCAGGTACCTCCCTTTCCTACCCCAGTGACCAAATCTGTTTGGAAGTCCAGAAGCCTTATTAGTGAAGGTAGTCATCAGCTAGATTTAACCTTAAGAGAATTTCCCTTTCAGTTTCAATAGTAGCATTTGCAGCTTCAACCTGCATCTCCCATCACTTTCCAAAAGAAAAAAAGATTAACATTTTTTCCCATTTTATTTAAATGGTAGCCAGCAGAGGGAGCTTAAGAGGTACTCTTGGTAGGATGCAGAATTACTCTTAAGAATTTTTTAAGAATTCCTTTACCCTCAAACCCCCTATTTACCTGCAGGTACTACTACAATTATCTTGTATGCATTTTAAAGCTCTAGTAATAAAGTTTATTCCCAAGCATGCTAATGTGATTTTATCTTTGAAATATAAGAAAACTATTTTTAATTTGACAAAAAATAAAAATAATTAATATCTAAAAATGCTTGTGAATATATATATGTCCTCAGAAAAAGGGAGAAAAGCTTATAGAATAGGCATCTCTTTAAAGAATTATCAGTGTCAGAGTCTATCCATTTAAAGCTGAAGACCTTAGAGGAAAGTCATGTTAAAATAGTCATGTATATAATAAGGGTGGAGCCTGGTGACTAGGCTGGAACTTGTTATTTTAAAGAAATAGTTTATTTCAGATGCTCATAAGAATAAATCATTGGCTTATTTAAAAAGTTCTTTGGCAGAGGGGCAAATTAAGCTTCCCCTATTTTTGATGTAACCTATTTAAAAAATTTCTCTAAAAATTGTATTCTCTGCTATGTTTATAATCTATCTCATTATAAAGCTGAAATTGTCTAAAAATGTTGCAAAGGCCTCAATATATTACTTGTTATTGATGTTTAAGAAGGCTTTCTTTTTTTTTTTTTTTACAAATAGTTTATTGTCAAATTAGTTTCCACATAACACCCAGTGCTCATCCCCACAAGTGCCCTCCTCCATGCCCATCCCCCCCTCCCCCCCACACCCATCAGTCCTCAGTTTTTGTCAGCATTCAAGAGTCTCTCATGGTTTGCCTCTCTCCCTTTCCCCCACCATTTCCCCCCTTCTTCTCCCGATTGGTCCTCTGTTAAGTTCCTCCTAGTCCTCCTATACGTGCACACATATGATATTTGTCCTTCTCTGCCTGACTTATTTCGCTCAGCATAACACCCTCAAGGTCCATCCATGTAGCTACACATGGCCAGATTTCATTGTTTCTCATTGCCATGTAGTATTCCATGGTATAGATAAACCACATAAGAAGGCTTTCTTAATAGCAGATATCCTAAGAACATAATTATAGTGATTTAATTATATAATCCAAAATTTGTTCTGCTCTAATATCTGTAGTGATATGATTATTCAGAATGGCCTAAAATGGTTCCATAATTAGATTAGGTCTGTTGAAGATATGCTCATTCTTAAATGTGAACAAAATTAAATATAAGGTATCTGGGAGTTGTTAGGCTAAACTATACAAATTTGTATGTTTACCTCCCCCACCCAATCCCATTGCGTTGCAAAATGTTTTGGGGGGGGTGCCACTTAAATTTTTGAGATTTAATTTCTCACTTCTTAACATATTTATGGGCAGAGAAGCCTTAGGTTATACTTAATGTAAGTTACTTAAGGAGATACTGCAAATTATTTCTGTAACAGTCAGTGGAGATGATCAAACAGCTTGAGACAATTTATATCATGCTGACTTAAAATTTAAAATTACAAATGACTTAAAAATTTAGCCAGAGTTGGGGCGCCTGGGTGGCTTAGTCGGTTAAGCGTCCGACTTTCGCTTAGGTCATGATCTCGCGGTTCGTGGGTTCGAGCCCCGCGTCGGGCTCTGTGCTGACTGCCAGCTCAGAGCCTGGAGCCTGTTTCAGTCTGTGACTCCCTCTCTCTCTGACCCTCCCCTGTTCACGCTGTCTCTCTCTCTCTCCTAGAAATAAATAAAAAACATTAAAAAAAAAAAATTTAGCCAGAGTAAATTCATACTTTTTGAAACTTCAAAAGTACTTTAAAAAATAATGCTCAGTATGTCATGACATCTGTGGTGTTTGCTAAAAGTAATATATAGGCGTTTTTTTCTGAGATAAGAATTAAAATTGAAGAGTGTGTGACTTTCTTAACTATGGTAATTGCATTTGATTCTCTGATTCTGACTGTAAAAATGTCTTAGTAATACATCTGCTTTTTACTTTTTTTGATAATTTTTATATTCAACATGCATATGTTTATCCTTTAAATTTGGAGAAATTAAGTTCTCACATACTTCATATGAAAGTATTAATCAAATTTGTTTGAGTCTGCATACAAAACTAAGTTGCAGATAGAATTTTTAAATTTTTTGTGCAAAAATATAGCTTTTTTTTTTTTTTCCATCTTTGATTACTGTTTTTCTAAGCTTTGTTTTTACATTTGGGTATATGTATCTACATGTACATGCATGTTTATTTTAGTTTTTATAATCATTCTTTTGTGCCTTTTTTTTTTTTAATGTTTGTTTATTTTGAGAGAGAGAGAGAGAGAGGAGCACAAGCAGGGGAATGGTGGAGAGAGAGAAGAATTCTAAGCAGGCTGCGCCCTGCCAGTGCAGATCACCACCTGAACTGAAATCAAGAGTCAGACACTTAAACTACTGAGCAACCCAGGCACCCCCTTTTGTGCTGTTTTAATCCACTTAGTTTATTAGTAGTGTTCATTGCTCAAGGATTACAACTATAGTAATAGTGAGTATCATAACATATAAAGCAAACTCTCTGGAATGAAAAGTATGAGACACATAATAGGCTCTAGGCTGGACTGGAATAATTCTTTTTAATCACAGTCAGAAATTTTCCTTTGTATTATTAAGGAAACTTTTATCTTATTGTTAAGGGTGTCACTCCCCTCCCTCCCCCTTAACATTTTATCAGTGTGCTTTTTATTTCTTTGCCTTATTACACTGGAGGGGACCTCATACAGTGCTGAAAAAGAATGGTAAGGGAGGAAGATACTTGCCTCGATTCCAGCCCTGGGGAAAACATACTCATAAGACCTTAATGGTGTTAGACCATTAATACGGTGTTTGCTATAGGCTTTGTGTTGTAGAATGTCCCTTATTAAATTAAGGAAATTCCCTTCTTATTGCTTATTATGAACATTTGTTGAATTTTGTCAGATGGTTTTTCCATGTAAACTGATGATTTTTCCTTGAGAAAAATTATTTTTTCCTTCAGAATATAAATATGGTGGGTCACATTGATATTATTATTTTTTATTATCACTGTCCTTTTTTTTAAATGTTTATTTTTATTTTTGAGAGAGAGAGAGAGAGATGGGCATGAGTGGGAGAGGAGCAGAGAGAGAGAGGGAGACACAGAATCCAAAGTGGGCTCCAGTCTCTGAGCTGTCAGCACAGAGCCCAATGCAGGGCTCAAACTCACAAAGACATGAGATCATAACCTGAGCCAAACAAAGTTGGACATTTAACCAACTGAGCCACCTAGGTGCCCCAAGGCAGGCAGTTCTTACAGCACACTAAAAACTCCTTCACTTCCTTCTGGTCTCCATGACTTATGATGAGAAATATGTAGCCATTCAAATAATTTTTCATCCTTATAAAGCATTATTATTTTTGGACTGCTTTCAGGACTTTTGTCCTTTTTATCAGTTTGATTATGATATGTCTGGATGTGGCTTTTTCTGTTTGGGGTTTTCTGAGCTGCTTGAATGTATAAGTACATATCTTTCATCAAATACATTAAATTTTTAGCTACTCAGATATTTTTGCTATTCTACCTCCATTCACCTCTCTGTGACTCCAGTGATTGTCTTACCGATCCTGGGGGCTCTCTTCACTTAATTTTTTTTTTTTTTAACTGTGATAGGGGAAAATCTGTTAAAGATTTTTGTTGTGGTCAACAGGACTGATAAGGAAATTCCTGTCCCTAATCAAAGACTTCCCCTTCCAGCTTCTTCCAACCCCTGCTTGTCATGTGTCAAATTACTACTAATGAGGAATGCAGAAGTAACAGACTATAAATTGTTCTGTCTGCTTATGCTCCGGGCTCAGACCTCTGGAGAGTGATCTCTGAGCCCACTGGTATAAAATAAACCTCCTGCCTTCCAAGATCTTTGAGTACCGCTTGGTTCTTCTGCTGGGTAATTCAGACTAGTTTCTGTAACAACTGCTCAGTTTGGATTGGATAGTTTCTGTTGATCTATATCAAATTTACTGACTCCCCTTTTATCTCAAGTCTGCTCAGTTCATCCAGTGAGTTTCTTACTTTTAGCTTTGTATTTTTTTATTTCTATAATCGCCACTTGGCTTTTCTTCATATTTTATGTTCCCTTTCTGAAACTTTCTATCTTTTCATTTGTTTCAAAAATTATTGCTTTGGGCACCTGGGTGGCTCAGTCAGTTGAGTGACTGAGCCTTGATTTTGGCTCTGTTCGTGATCTCAAGGTCATGAGATTGATCCCCGCGTTGTGGAGCCTGCTTAAGATTCTGTCCCTCTACACGCTGGTGCGCGCACACTCTTTCCAAAAGAAAAAAAAAATCGCATTTAGCGTATGATTATAATAGCTGCCTTAACATCTTTTCTCTGGTTATTCTAAAATTTGTGTCTTATCATAATTGGTTTCTGTTGATTGTTGAAGTTTTCTTAGTTCTTTGTATTGTAAATAATTTTGGACTTTATCTTTGATATTTCTTTTTTTTTTTTAATGTTTTATTAATTTCTAGGAGAGAGAGAGAGACAGCGTGAGCAGGGGAGGGTCAGAGAGAGAGGGAGTCACAGACTGAAACAGGCTCCAGGCTCTGAGCTGGCAGTCAGCACAGAGCCCGAACGCAGGGCTCGAACCCACGAACCGCGAGATCATGACCTAAGCGAAAGTCGGACGCTTAACCAACTAAGCCACCCAGGCGCCCCTGTCCATTTAGTCTTTATTTCATTTATTTCCATTCTGATCTTTTATTTCCTTTCTATTACTTCTTAGGTGTGAAGTTAAATTAGGGTTGTTTTTTTGTTTTTGTTTTGGGGGGTAGGCCTGTATTGCTACGAATGCCCCTCTCAGAACTGCTTTTGCTGCATGCAATAAGTTTTGATATGTTCTGTTTCTGTTTCCCTTTGTCTCAAGATAATTTTTTATTTCTCTTTTGATGTCTTTGATGACCCATTGGATGCTTAGTAGCATGTTATTATATTTCTACTTTTTTTGTAGTTTTCCCCATTTTTCTTCTTGTGATTAATTTCTAATTTCATACCATTGTGATCAGAAAAGGTGCTTAATGTGTTTTAAATTTTCTTGAATTTACTGAGACTTGTTTTGTGGCCCAACAAGTGACTGTCCTGGAGAATATTCCATGTATGTTTTTGGATGGGGTGTTCTGTATGTATCTAGTAAGTCCATCTGATCTAAGGTGTTGTTTAAGGCCAATGTTTTATAATTGATTTTTTGCCTGGATGATCTATCCATTGATGAAAGGAGGGTATTAAACTCTATTATTGTATTGCTTTCATTTTATCTCTTTAGGTCTGTTAATATTTGCTGTATATACTTTTATGCTTCTCTGTTATGTGCATATGTATTTACAAATGTTACATCTTCTTGCTGGATTGACCCCTTTTCTTTATGTAATGCCTTTTTTGCTCTTTTGTCTTTGTTTTAAAAGTTTATTTTGTCT